>NC_061113.1:136681426-137023772 GCF_002878395.1 Capsicum annuum | reverse complement strand
TACTATGAAAGTTCCCAGGCTCTGATACCATTTACAGGATCTCTTAGATATTAACACAGAAAAAAATATAATAACCCACTCGTAATTCCAACATAATATGAAATGGAATCAAATTTGAAGTACTGCAAAAAGGTAAATTGCCTTTATGCGTATTATATATGGTTTAAGGACCTCTATCTACGAATTATTTATTTCAAAAATTATAATTTCATTTGCAATAATTTTTGTTCAACCATATAATAGATGAATTACTTGATTTGTATGTGTCACACCCCTTTTTTTAACCAAAAAGATTCATTTTTAAAGTGACAAAATAAAAATTTATTTCGAAAAGGATTATTTATATTTAAAACTTTGAGTCGCCACTTAGCATAAATCGGGTGTGCCAAGTCACCTTTGGAAATCCTTTTTCCAAAATGGTTTTGACTCTAAAACTGATCCGCGAATAGAGATTCCGGTTAAGGAATTCTATTGACCGAAGGGAAGGTGTTAGGCACCCCTCGATCCCGTGGTTCAACCACGGTCACTCGGTGGAGCGTATCGGCTAATTTGAACACTATGAATGTATAAATCACACAAATCACGTAAAACAATCAATCAAACATGCGAAACAAAACAAATTCAAAATATAATGTTCAGTCCAACTATACAGTCCCAAGAATAAAAATGCGAAAAATAAATCCTATTCTAACTTACGCTAATCCTGAACCTTGCTCCCGTTCTTTACCTGATGCCTCGGGTCTTCATCACGAACGTCCTCCGAGTACAAGGTACTGCAGGGCATTCCCCGGTGAAGAAATACAAATGAACTCGGGGCATTCTCCGGCTAAATGAATATATTTTTTCAGCGCAATAAAATCAAACCACTCAATGAAATTTCAAACATTCAACAAAACCACGAGTCCTAAACTATGCCTACCCAAAACCTATGATTTTCCTACCAATCCTTGGTCTAAAACATGATACTATCGAGGTTCAACATCAACAATGAATAAAAATACCACAATATTCACTTTTTTGCCGATCTTTCGATTCCTTCCCCGAATTTCCTTTCAATTCTTAACGAGATATTATTTCATTACAAAATTCATAACTCAAAAGGATCAAATAACAAATCAAATGAGTAGCTATTCAATCACCGATCAAGATCAATCAACACCCATATTCAAATCAACACACCAATTATAGTAAACAAGAAGATAAAAAGAGAGAAAGAAGAATTGGACCTTGATTTTATTAAGCCAAATTATGCAATTAGAAGACGGAGCCAGATTCGAAGACCTCAAATCGGACCTCAATCCACGAACCCGCAACTCAAACAATCCAAAATCAACATTGACTAGTTCGAACTAGAATCGAATGTTGGCTAAAAGAGAAATTGGACTACCTTGCCGAAGAAACCCCGCAATTGAACTTAACCCAACAGGATTTGGATAGAATTGGACTGAAATAGTCAATCTCCGGTGATTACAGTGATGAAGGGTCGTTTTTAGCTGGCTGGTTTCAGATTTTTTAGTCAGGTTCGGGTGCTTTGGGATTGACGGTGTTTTTCGATAATTCAAATGGAACAATCAGATGGGATTACTGGTGAGGCTAGAAGCGGGTATGGGAGGTGACTGGTCGGTGTATCCGGTGAGTTTCCGGTGAGGACTCGCCAGAAAATTCAAGCGAGCCCACTCCTCCGTTTAACTCTTCTACTTTCGATCTACCTTCTCTCGTGCGTTTTCTCTCTCTTCTCACGATTTCTCTCCTCTCCCACACTCAAACCTCCCTAATCCTTCTCTATTATTTCCCTTTTCCTTGCGTTACTCTATTTTTTTGCTCAAACAACAACCCACTTTCGTCTTCCCCATTACTGTAGGTATTCGTGTGCGTTGAAAGAGTGTATGTGTGTTTTCTGTGTGACCAGTGTGTGTGTTTAGTGATGGAAATTCTTATATTGTGATGGTGAGATGAAAATGGAATCCAGGTGTGTGTTGGGTGTTAAGAGTGTGAAAATAGAGAGTCCCTTTTTTATGGTTAATGAATTGAAAAATCAAGGAATCTTTCGGGTGGGCCCCCTTTTTTAAATGGAAAATAAAAAAAATCCCCTTCCTTTTCTGTGAATGGAGTTTATATATTATGTATTAAAATGGAGGATGAAGAATGTTTTTCTTTCTGTGGGTCCCCCTTTCACCTTTTGTTTTGTATTCTGTTATGACCAAAGAATAGAAAAAATATGAGGGAAATTGGGTGGGGTGACGTGGATAGTGAGGTGAGGTAGATGATTAGGATAAAGTTTGTTAGGATAGATTAAAACAAGATAAAATTTGTTAAGGATTTTGTTATGGATTGTTATTTTGTATTTTTGTGGGATATAATCTCACGGGTGAAGGTGTGTGGTAATGTGAGCTAAAAATGAATAAAATTAGATTTGGGAGGGACAAAATTAGGTGTCTACAGCATGCCCCTTTGAATGTAAACATGAAGTGTTTTCAGACAAAGAAGTAGACAACGAGATAGAATTTTGTCCTGACCATTATTAAAAAAATGAAACGGAAGGAAGGAGGGACACCAAGTCTTGACTTAGGACATCCTACCTACCCAAGTTATGAGGGAATCAAGTGACAGGTATCTCAAAGGATTGGAAGGAGATGGACTATACTGAGTTGGAGAGTCGAGTGAGGTCTCATCGAGCTTTCGGTCGCGGTCTGTTATTACATCAAAAAATGAAAAATTACAAGAGTTAAAAAGATAAATAAAATTACAAAAGTCCTATCTATGAAGCTTCTTTTGAACTCTTGACTTGAGTTTTATCACCCTATTCTTCAGGTGGGCTCCTGACTTGCAATTTTTTAATTTGTTGCTTGACTTTCGATTATTTCACCTTATTGCTTGACTTTCCATTTATTCGGTTTGTGCTTCGGGCGGGCTCCAATGTTCCTTGAGTTATCAAAATAAGGAAGTGCATCTCCTTACAAATACCGCTTGAATTACCCAAATAAATAAGTTTGTCTCCTTACAAATGTTGTGTGAATTACCCAAACAAGAAAGTACGTCTCCTTACAGATGTTTCTTGAATTGTCCAAACAAGGAAGTACGTCTCCTTACAAATACCACTTGAATTACCAAACAAGGAAGTGTGTCTCCTTATAAATACCGCTTGAATTACCCAAATATGAAAGTGTGTCTCTCTACAAATGTTGTATGAATTACACAAACAAGGAAGTGCGTCTCCTTACAAATGCCGCTTGAATTACCCAAAAAAGAAATGCGTCTCCTTACAAATGTTGCTAGAAATACCCAAACAAAAAAATGTGTCTCCTTACCAATGCCTCTTAAATTACCAAAACAAGGAAGTGCGTCTCCTTACTAATGCCGCTTAAATTACCAAAACAAGGAAGTAGGTCTCCTTACCAATGCTGCTTGAATTACCCAAACAAAAAAGTGCTTCTCCTTGCAAATGTTGCTTGAATTGTCCAAACAAGGAAGTGCGTCTCCTTACAAATGTTGCTTGAATTTCCCAAATAAGGAAGTGCATCTCCTTACAAATACCGCTTGAATTACCAAATAAGGAATTGCGTCTCCTTACAAATACCGCTTGAATTACCTAACAAGGAAGTGTGTTTCTTTACAAATATTGGTTGAATTGTCTAAACAAGAAAGTGCATCTCCTTACAAATACCACTTGAATTACCAAACAAGGAATTGTGTCTCCTTACAAATACCACTTGAATTACCAAACAAGGAAGTGCGTTTCCTTACAAATGTTGCTTGAATTACCAAAACAAGAAAGTGTGTCTCCTTACTACTGTTGCTTGAATTGTCCAAACAAGGAAGTGCATCTCCTCACAAATACCACTTGAATTATCAAACAAAGAAGTGTGTCTCCTTACAAATACCACTTGAATTACCAAACCAAGAAAGTGTGTGTTCTTACCAATGTCTCTTGAATTGATCAAATAAGGAAGTGCATATCCTTACAAATATCACTTGAATTACCCAAGTATGGAAGTGTCTCTCTACAAATGCTTTCTGAATCCCAAACAAGGAAGTGCGTCTCCTTACAAATGTCATTTGAATTTTCCAAGGAAATGCATCTCCTTGACAAGGAAGTGTGTCTCCTAGAGATCTTGAATTATGAGTTTTACCATGGTTTTGATTACCAAAATTGTGCAACAACATTGCCTCTTACATTTGTAGAAGTGAGAAATTACGATCTTTGATGTTTAGGCTCCGAAATCCTTAATCTGAATGTAACATGTCTTCCTGTTTCATACACAGAAAACTTGTAAGTTTAAAAACATGGTGGCTAGTTTGTGGATTTGGCTTTCATGGCAATCGCTCTTGCCCCTGTCATATTAATCTTGCTTTCAACCATTAGCATATGTCATTGACTCGTTGCATCATTGATCCGAACTCAGATTATTAAGAGTGACTCTGAATCAAACACAGTATTTCTGTTTTGCCATGCTTCTCAAATAAACCCACTTCGAACCATCCTATTGGTGATCTACACTTTCTTCCATATAAAGCTTCATATGGTGCTATTTTGATACTTGAATGATAGCTATTATTGTAGGCAAACTCAATAAAAGGTAAATAATCATCCCAGTTGCCCTTAAAATCTATTACACAAGCTCGTAGCATATCTTCAAGTGTTTGGATATACGTTCTGCTTGTCCATCTAATTGAGGGTGAAAAGTTGTACTCAACTTCACTTGTGTCCCCAAACACCTCTGAAAAGACTTCCAAAAGTTTGCGGTAAATTGGGTTCCCCGATCTGATATAATAGAGATTGGCACTCTATGTAATTAGACTATCTCTTTAATGTACAGTTTCGCATACTCTTCAACTGTGTGGTCCTAACTGGTAGGAAATATGCGGATTTGGTAAGCCTATCAACAATCACCCATATAGAATCAAACTTCCAGGATGTACGAGGCAAACCAATAATGAAATCCATGTTGATCATGTCCCACTTCCAGCTTGGAAGATCAATGCATTACATATAACCTCCGGGTTTTTGGTGCTCAACTTTAACTCTTTGACGATTTGGACATTTAGCAACAAATTCTGCGATGCTCTTCTTTATGTCATTCCACCAATACATATTTTTCAAATCTTGATACATTTTGGTTGATCTTGGATGAATGGAATACCTTAAACAATGTGCCTCTGTCATAATCTTCTTTCTTAGCCCGTCTACATCCGGCACACACAATCGGTTTTGGCACTGAAGTACTCCTTCTCACGTAAGCTCAAATACCTTGGTCGCACCACTCTGAACATTCTCCTTAAGCTATAATAAAATAGGATCTGCATATTGCTTCTCTTTTACTTCATCTACTAATGAAGATTCCACAGCATTATGTACAATAAGCTCTTTATCTGGAGTTTCAAGAAGGCGAACTCCCAAACTAGCTACCTGGTGAAGATCTTTAATCATACCTTACCTTTCTATAGGCGCCATCATAGCCTTACGACTTAACGCATCAGCTACCATATTTGCTTTCCCTGGATGGTACAAGATATCAACATCGTAGTCCTTTAATAGTTCAAGCCATCTCCGCTGCCTTAAATTTAGATCCTTCTGATTATAAGTATATTGCAAGCTCTTATGGTCAGTGTATATATCAACATGAACCACATATAAGTAGTGGCGCCATATCTTTAAAGAAAAAATAACTGCTGCCAGTTCAAGATCGTGTGTAGGATAATTTTTCTCATGTGGCCGCAATTGTCTAGAAGCATATGATATTACCTTACCATGCTGCATCAATACACAATCTGAACCAATTCTGGAAGCATCACAATACATTTTATACCCTTCGGTGCCTTCTGGAAGTACCAACACGGGTTTAGAAATAAACTTGTTCTTTAAATATTGAAAACTCTTCTCAAAGGCATCATTCCATTGAAATTTGGATGCTTTATGGGTTAGCTTGGTTAAAGGTGCTGAAATGGAAGAAAAGCCTTCAACAAACCTTCTATAATAACCGACCAACCCGAGAAAACTATGAATCTTCGTAGGCGTTGTGGACCTTGGCCAGTTCTCCACAGCTTCCATCTTTTGAGCATCAACCTTTATCCCTTAACTAGATACAATATAACCCAAAAATACCACCGACTTTAACCAAAACTCACATTTAGAGAACTTTGCATAAAGCTTACAATCACGAAGAGTCTGCAATGCCTGTCATAAGTGATTGGTATGGTCCTCTTCTGATCTAGAATAAACTAGAATATCATCTATAAAAACTATCACAAATACATCCAGGAATGGCTTAAACACCCTATTCATCAAATCCATAAAAGTTGTGGGTGCATTTGTTAGCCCAAATGACATAACTAGAAACTCATAATGACCATACCGTGTTCGGAAAGATGCCTTGGGTATAGCCTTCTCTTTCACCCTCACTTGGTGGTAACCTGACCTCAAATCAATCTTAGAAAAGCACTTGGCGCCCTGTAACTGATCAAATAAATCATCAATTATTGGGAGAGGATATTTATTCTTAATATTCACCTTATTCAATTGTCGATAATCAATACACATCCTCAGTGAGCCATCCTTTTTGTGCACAAATAACACTGGTGCTCCCCAGGGGGACATACTAGGCCTTATGAATCCCTTCTCTAGCAAATCTTTCAATTGCTCTTTCAATTCTCGTAATTCTACTGGGGATATTCTATACGAAGGAATAGAGATTGGTTAGGTGCCTGGTATTACATCAATACCAAACTCTACTTCTAGTTCAGGAGGCAAATCTAGAAGATCTTCAAGAAATACATCAAAAAATTCATTTACCACCAGAACAGCGTGAAGAGTTGGTGGCTCCACTTCTGTATCCCTTACTTTAACTAAATGATATATGTATCCCTTGGAAATCATTCTTTTTTTTCTTAAAATAAGAAATAAATCTACCTCTTGGCGCGCCAATTTCACCTTTCCATTCAAGGACTGATTCATTTGGAAAATGGAAATATACCTTTTTCGTGCAGTAATTAATTATGGCATAACAAGACGCCAATTAGTCCACACCCATTATAATATCAAAATCTACCATTTCTAACTCCACAAGATCAGCCATCGTATCACGACCACAAATAGTTACTATGCAGTTTTGGTAAACCCTTCTAGCTATAATAGATTCCCCAACCGATGTGGACACTTCAAATGGCTTAACTAACAGTTTGGGTATTCTTTCAAACTTTCCAGCAACAAATGGAGTAACATAAGATAATGTAGAATTGGGATTAATTAAGGCATATACATCGAATGAAAAGATAGACAACGTACCCGTAAACACATTTGGGGAAGCCTCTAAATTTTATCGATCCGCGAGAGCATACGCACGATTTTGCCCCTCGCTAGAACTCGTGGCTCCTCTATCACCTCTAACACGACCCATTGGTTGTGAACCCCTTCCTGAATAAGGCATCGATGATAATGATGCAACAAATGACCTCGTAGGTCGTGCCATACCCCCTATGCCCCTTCGTGGGCATTCTCTCATCATATGCCCCGACATACCGCACCAAAAGAAAACATTGGTCCACAGCCAAAATGCGCCCAAATGATACCTTTTATATTTATTACATGGCTCTCGAGGAAGTCTCGATTGGCTTATATTCCCTTGCCCTTGGTACCCCACTGTCCGCGAACTCTGAATCTCACTTCTGTGCCTAAATGGATTTCCTCTGGACCCTTGGAACTGTGGTGGGGCACTAGCTACAGAATAAGAAAATAATAGCCTAGGTGGTCTAGCAGAAAACTATGGTTTGAACCCTCCTTGGGATGCCATGAAATGCCCTATAGATTTGGCCCTCTTGGAATATCCTCTTTCTAATTCCTGTGTTCTTCTCATCTGCCTCTGATCTTCTATTTTCTATGCAAAAGCTTGGATCCTCTCTATGTCAATATCTTTGTTCAAAGCGGCAATAGTACAATCTCTAACCATATATAGATCCAGCCTATCCACATATTGATGAACTCTATCATCCATAGTAGCTACAACATTAGGAGTATATCTCGACAAGGAATTAAATCAGAGATTGTACTCCCTCACGCTCATATTCCCCTGACAAAGATTAAAAACTAATATGCACGGGCCTAATGAATCTCGAATGGAAGATAATGATCAAGAAATGCTTCTTTGAACTCTTTCCAAGTAGCTGGGGGTGCATCAATACCCCTAGATTGTTTCCAGTCCTCGTACCAATATATAGCCTCCCCTTTAAATCTATACATTGCTAACTCCACTATATCTCTACCCGTTACATGCATAACATCTAAGGCCCTTTGGATTTGATCAATAAAGTCCTGTGGGTCCTCGTTAAGATCTGATCCAGTAAAAGTAGGAGGATCCATCTTAAGAAAATCCTGTGTTCGAAGGCTAGCCGCCCTATCTGTACCACTAGGACCCGTGGTAGGAATGGCTTGCCCTTGAGCTTGCCCAGCAACTATACGAGTCAAAAGTTACACTTTATTTCTAAGATCTTGATCAGCAGCATTAATAGGTGGCTCAGGGGATATAGTTCTCCTCCTTCTTATTTCTTCCGGAGTGGAAGAAGTTTCTGATGCATGCTCAGCTGGAGCCTCACTTTGATTAGCTGGTATAGTGGGTGACTTACTAGTCCCCTCTCCGACAGCCACATCTACTTGCTTACCGGTATTCTTGCTTCTGGTAACCAGCATCATTACTATAATAAGAGAAACAAATGGATTCAGTAGTCAACTATGACTTCATATACAATATAGGCTCTATCGCACGATCTAAGACATGAAGAAAAGAAATAATTCCTAAATGTCCATAGCCTCCTGTTTATAGATGCGGTGCACGACACACCGATAAATAAGACTCTACGTAGACACGGCTTTGTAGACTCACTAGGATGAACTGCTCTGATACCACTTTTGTGACGCCTCAAATCCTATTGGAGGGGACTGGCACCCGTAACCGAGGAGGCTCGGGAGAACCAGCTCATAACCTTATACTTCCCATGTATACCTCTATGACAACCCAAAACTCGGATAGCATCATGTCGCATATAAAAGCAAATAATCACCTGTATAAGCTTGAGCACACATATATATATATACAATACTTGGCCGTTGGAGCCATCACGTTTATTAATAAAACACCACCTTGACTGTACATTAGGTCTACAAAGCCTCTAGATAATACACAGAGTTTAACTAAGGTCGGGACACACCCCGCCATATAACTAACTCCTATACAATACCAAAAGTGACTGGATATGACACGGAAAGCCTCAAAGCAAACTGGAGCTCACCAAAGCAGCTGGATATCCTGGCTCCTACTTGTAAGGTGTATGAGCTGAGGTACCTGTGCCTACAGCATGAAATGCAGGTCCCCCGTGATGGACGGCAGTACGAAATATGTTCTGAGTATGTAAAGCGGTAGATAATCACATATGATATAGGAGCTCAATAGAAATCAGAAACAAGTGAATAAATCATAATAAAAGTGGACCACACTTACTAGAACTTGTGACAACCTGTACATTGTATTTATTCAATCACTTTACATTCGTTATTATCATCTTTGTAATCATTACTGTACTGTACTGTGACCATTAGGCTACCTCCAGTACATATCAACTGGGATCGACCCATGCTAGGCTTATGCCCCTGGAATACCACCCATAAACATATAAATAGGGATCGACCCATGATAGGCTTATGCCCCTGAGATACCACCCGATAAGAGAGAACTTCCATCACTTAGTTCAATTAATCTTTGAGATAGTTATTTCGGCCGCCACCGCATTTTTGATACTTTGAAACAATGATACAACAATAAAAGACATATAAATAGACCATCAATGCAATAAAAATGAATTAAGAACTCATTGGCACATCAATAAAGTGTTTTGGAATCATCAATGTCATAACAATGAAGTAGGAACTTATTGGTATATCAATGAAATGTTTTGGAGTCATTAATAGCACATGGATCTTGTTTGAGTAACCGGATGCCTTCTGACATTCATTAGTGCAATAAACATGTAAGATTTGGAAGACAAGTAAGTATTGGAATGTCTTGACATCTTGTAGGGTGAAAACAAGTTCATTGGTAACGTAGGACATCATACAAAACCATTATGGATCACATGTTATTGAATAACTTTGGAAACTTTCTTAATAGAACAATTGTTCACTTTCATGCCAAAGATATGGTATAGAGTATGCTTTACATACCTGACTTTCAACCTTCAATACTAGTCCCAAATAGACTTCCTATCTTTTCGGATTACTTATCTACAATGAACATATATAGCAATCTAGTATTAGCAATCAAACGTCACAATTCAATTATTTGAACTCACCAAACTAGTGGTTAAGTAGTAAGCCTTAATTACACCATAAAGGGTTTCACTTTAACCCTCTTATACTCCAATTATATTCACATGCCATGCATATTCATACAACATCCTCCAATATCAAGTTTGGATTCATTTATCCTTCCAACCAATCCATTAAACCAAATTGAGCCATAGACATAAATAATCATCAATTCAATAGTATATCACCATATCCACCTTCCATAACTCAATTACCATATCCATCTTCCACAATTCAATACAACCAAACCATGCAAAATAGTTCATAACCCTATTTCCATCACCTTTCAATAACAACCAATACATATAATCCTCTATCACATATATACATATGGAAAAGAACAAAGGCAAACAACATTCATACCTTAGAATTCACCTCTTGATTATGTAATCCTGTTTGCACAAATAATAGGTGCCGTTCAAAGCTCTTGAGATGACAAACGCAGTTATCAGATTACTTTGGAATTTCTATGGTTGAATCAAAAGTAATTTAAAGGTCAAATTTGGCTAGGGTTTGTTCTTTATCAATGATTGATGATGAAAATGAGTTTTTGAACTCATATACATGTATATATGCACATATTTCCATCCATAATATAATAGGAAATGATCAAAATGCCTTTAATATTTAAATAATGTCAAATTTGTCCTTTGGTGGACAGTTTTGATAAGTTAAAGTAGATCGACCATAAATCTTTGCTCCGATATTAGATTTGGGTGAAATTGGTATCTTTGGAAGGATAATTCAAAGGTCTTTAATTTCATATAAAGTAGGCCACTCAGTTCGTCCTGTACGAGGAGTTATGATCATTTGAAATTGACCCTAAAAATCTATTTTGATAGGCTGAAGTAAAACGAGTATAAATCCTTACTCAGACGTTGGATTTGGATGAAACTAATTGAGTTGGAAAGAAGACTCAAAGATCTTTATTTTCATAGGTTGCAGCTCTCCTAGTTCATTATATTAAGGGAGTTATGATTGTTCGAAGTTGACCCAAAAATTCAACTGGCCTCAGTAGTTTGTGTGCAGGAATTTGCTATTCTCAAATATCCCGCCCACCGTTTCATAGTTTTAAACGTTCTCGAATATATTCGAAACCTATCCGTTTTGAAAATCTTTATATCGTTGGAAAGCTTATTCAATAACCTTCGCATGGAATCATTGATGGGTGAATTCCAGTATAAATAAAATAAAAAAAAATTATTCCATATAAATAAGACCAATACATGTACTTGAATACGGGGTGTTACATTTGGGTGGGGGTGGTGCTGCATAAATATGAACAGTAGGTAGAGCCAAGAATATGTTAGCTTTGTGTTGAAGAGTGAGGAAATGAATATTGGAAGTGTTTGGATAATGTTGCCCCGGAGCAGGTCCTGATACATGTTATGGTGTGTCAATAAAAATAGGAAACTGTGTATATGACTCTGGAGGCAAGCTAGAAAGATATTCCAGATTATCAGCGGGAAATGGAGGAGGTGGCAACCCATTAGCCCAAGCTCGATGCATTTCTATCATTTGTTGCCTTAATTTTCGAATCTCTTCATTAGCTCTTAAATTCTCATTGCCCGAACTCCCTATCTGATCAGTGAGAACAAACTCAGTATTCCTGTTAGTCATAACTTTCTCTTCGATTTGGTGCAATATGAAGGACCAGCCAAAATGCCACAAACCAACCACCTTAAACTAACTGGACAAGAGAGAGTAAATGCGTTAGAGTTCAACACTTTTTTAAAACCTTTTTCTTTTTCTTTTTTTTTAAAGGATCACCAAACCCAAGAAGGACGCCTACGTATCTCATTCCCGAGAGAGGAGAATTAGGTATGCGTAGTTCGTGAATTCTTGCCAAAATTGCCAATTAATTTTTTTTCCTTTCTTTTTTCTTTTTCTTGAAACTTTAAAAAGAAAAGGAAATAACAAATTGTCAAAAGAATTGACGAAATTTATTTTTTTTGCATTTTTCAAGTTTAAACTCCCTATACAAAATGAAACCTATGATTACCAAAGAAAAATCTTTTTGGGTTTTCGATTTTGAATTTCATATAAACATGAAACTTGAACCTATTAAAGGAAAAATCTTTTTTGTAGTTTTCTTTTAAAGATGTATATGAAACACCTACTCTAATAAAGAGTAAAGAAAATCTTTTTTATTGAATTTTTTAAATAAGATCCCCGAACCAACAATAGGCTACCTACGTATCTCACTCCCGAGAGAGGAGAATCAGGGGTGTGTAGTTCGTCCAGATTGAATAATTAAGGATTAAATGACAAACTAAACCCTGAATTGAGAGACACAACTAAAGACAGACGATGAAAATAAAATCTTTTTGGGATTTTAATTAGAAACTAACACCAACAACTATGAAAAAAAAATTTCTTTTGATATTTTAGTTATATAAAAATGTACAAACCTCTTACTGAAAAGGGAAAATTTTTTTTGGAGTTTTCAAATTGTGAATGCTTACTAAAGAAATAAAAGGAATTTATTTTAACGTTTTTGATTTTTTGGGAAATGAGTACAAAAAGTAAAAAAAAATATTATTTTTTTTTATTTTTGAATTGTGAAAACAAAAGCCATAAAGAACCCTAAAAACTATCAAATTTTTTTTTCACTCTTTTTTTCTTCCTTTTTTCAATAATTTCCTTCCTACACACTTTGCTTCTAACTCATGTTTTTGCCCAAATCAGTCTGTCAAATGACCTCGTTACCCTCAAAGATGCAACATTTAGCATGTAGGGATGCTTTAGAGGTGAGTTTCCTACAAAGGACCAAGTGGGCCCCGCTAGGTCTTCAATATGATGCACATAAGCATGACCTAAAGGTTGACCTACGTTGGAGTTTACTAACAAGGCTGTTCGGGAAAGTGTATGGTCGATAGTGGCTGCTTTGCTTTCCACCTACTCTATAACATCGACGGCTCCCCTCTCCCCCCCTAAAATAAGGGTGACTCAACTAGAGGCCGTGTACAATACGTGTACTACGGACTTGTTGCAGAAAGAATGACTCGGGTTATGCACATGATGTCAGATATAAAGTGGTAACACATAAGATAAAAACTGTAAACAAAGAGCACGTAGGCACTCAACAGTGATAATACAATAACACAAAATAACACAAACAACATTTCTATACACCTACAGTACCAAACTAAGCCGATACAAATCCAAAATAAGCTCGAATTCTGAAAAGTCCCCAGTAGAGTTGCCAGAGCTGTCACACCCCTTTTTTTAACCAAAAAGATTCATTTTTAAGTTTCGAAAGGACTTTTATTATTAAAGTGATAAAATAAAAATTTATTTCAAAAAGGATTATTTATATTTAAAACTTTGAGTCGCCACTTAGCATAAATTGGGTGTGCCAAGTCACCTTTGGAAATCCTTTTTTAAAAATAGTTTTGACTCTAAAACTGATCCGCGAAAAGAGATTCCGATTAAGGAATTCTATTGACCGAAGGGAAGGTGTTAGGCACCCCTCGATCCCGTGGTTCGACCATGGTCCCTTGGTGGAGCGTATCGGCTAATTTGAACACTATGAATGTATATATCACATATATTACATAAAATAATCAATCAAACATGCAAAACAAAATAAATTCAAAATATAATGTTCAGTCCAATTATACAATCCCAAGAATAAAAATGGGAAAAATAAATCTTATTCTAACCTACGCTAATCCTGAACCATGCTCCCGTGCTTTACCCGATACCTCAGGTCTTCATCATGAATGTCCTCCGAGTACAAGATACTGTGGGGCATTCCCCGGTGAAGAAATACAAATGAACTCGGGGCATTCCCAAGCTAAATGAATATATTTTTCGGTGCGATAAAATCAAACCACTCAACAAAATTTCAAACATTCAACAAAACCATGAGTCCTAAACTTTGCCTACCCAAAACCTACGATATTCCTACCAATTCATGGTGTAAAACATGATACTATCGAAGTTCAACAACAACAATGAATAAAAATACCACAATATTCACTTTTTTGCCGATTTTTCGATTCCTTCCCCGAATTTCCTTTTAATTCTTAACGAGGTATTACTTTATTACACAATTCATAACTCAAAAGGATCAAACAATAAATAAAATGAGTAGTTATTCAATCATCGATCAAGATCAATCAACACCCATATTTAAATCAACATACCAATTATAGTAAACGAGAAGATAAAAGGAGAGAAAGAAGAATTGGACCTTGATTTTATTGAGACAAATTATGTAATTAGAATATAGAGCTGGATTCGAAGACCTCAAATCAGACCTCAATCCACGAACCCGCAACCCGAACAATCCAAAATCAACGTTGACTAGTTCGGACGAGAATCGAATGTTGGCTAAAAGAGAAATTGGACCACCTTGCCGTAGAAACCCCGCAATCGAACTTAACCCAATAGGATTTGACGAAATTAGACTGAAAAAGTCAATCTCTAATGATTACAGTGATGAAGGGTTATTTTTAGCTGGCTGGTTTTGGATTTTTGAGTCGGGTTTGGGTGCTTTGGGATTGACGGTGTTTTCTGATGATTCAAATAGAACAATCAGTTGGGATTACTGGTTGAGGATAGAAGCGGGGATGTGAGGTGACTGGTCGGTGTATCCGGCGAGTTTCTGGTGAGGACTCACCAAAAAATTCAAGAGACCCCACTCCTCCGTTCAACTCTTCTACTTTCGATCTACCTTCTCTCGCGCATTTTCTCTCTCTTTCTTCTCATGATTTCTCTCCTCTCCCACAGTCAAACCTCCCTAATCCTTCTCTATTGCTTCCCTCTTCCTTGTGTCACTCTATTTTTTTTGCTCAAACTACGACCCACTTCTGTCTTTCCCATTATTGTAGGTATTCGTATGCATTGAGAGAGTATATGTGTGATTTCTGTGTGACCAGTGTGTGTGTTCAGTGATGGAAATTTATATATTATGATGGTGAGATGAAAATGAAATCCAGGTGTGTGTTGGGTGTTGAGAGTGTGAAAATGGAGAGTCCCCTTTTTATGGTTAATGAATTGAAAAATCAAGAAATCTTTCAAGTGGGGCCCATTTTTTAAATGAAAAATATAAGAAATCCCCTTCCTTTTCTGTGAGTGGAGTTTATATATTATGTATTAAAATGGAGGATGAAGAATGGTTTTCTTTCTGTGGGTCCCCCTTTTACCTTTTCTTTTGTATTCTGTTATGGCCAAAGAATAGCAAAAATGTGAGGAGAATTGGGTGAGGTGGCGTGTATAGTGAGGTGAGGTAGGTGATTAGGATAAAGTTTGTTAGGATAGATTAAAACAAGATAAAATTTGTTAGGGATTTTTCTATGGATTGTTATTTTGTATTTTTGTGGGATATAATCACACGGGTGAAGGCATGTAGTAATGTGAGATAAAAATGAATAAAATTGTATTTAGGAGGGACAAAATTAGGTGTCTACAGTATGTATATAAAAAGTTCACTCTCGAAATTAACAAGAATATTTATTTTATACCTAATTTAATTAGTCACTGCATCGAAAATCATCCTCATTAGGACAATAAGATTTCATGTCTAAATGATTTATGACTTAAATTGACATATATTTAAAATTTAATGACTAGATTTAATATTTTGTACTCAAAATTAATTTAATTTATCCTACATGGTATGAAAAATAAGAAATTAATATGACATAAAATGTCAACTAAGAAATCCGTTGCTAGAGGCGGCTCAATAAATATGGTGACCTAAAGCAAAACTTTAATGAGGGGTCTGATATTTTATTATAAAATAATAATAATAATAGGTTATATATAATATCAGTTTATTTTTCTAGTTTCTCCCTCTATTTTAATTTACATGATATTTTTTTATTTTCAAAATTCAATTTTTTTGGTTTTAACAATGTGCTTAAACATAGGATTTTTAGCTTTTTAAAAATTCAAAACGACATAAATTGAGATAAATAGTGTTTTAGCCTCTTCATTTTGTTCCAAAATAGGTGTGTTTTGGAGATTAAGGAAAGAATTTGTGTAGTCTTTCAAAATTAATCTTGTTTTAATACCCCATTTGTTTCATTTTACTCGGCCTCTTTTGACTTGGCACACCCATTAAAAAATATTAATCTAAAATTTATTTTACAAATTAACTTATTATTGATGTCTTGAAACTCTATATCTAACAATTACTACTCCCTTTAGTTATTTAATATTGAGGGTAATATGGGAAAAGAAGTAATAAAACACCCTTGATTTGTCAAATGAACAACTAATGTGAAACAAACATATTTAAAAAATACCAAGTAAAATGATAAGGAAAGGGTACATGAAATTCTATACCATTAAAGAATTACTTTTTTCTTCAAGACGTATAATTAATTGGAAGTAAATTAGTAAAAATATTTTTTATTTTCAAGAATAATTTTTTTAAGGAATTTTCTCAAATTAGAAACATCATTTATTTATAAACGATTCTATATACACATATTAAAAAATTTAGGGGCCCCGAAAGTTTGAGGCCTAAAGCAACGACTTTAGTTGCTTTAGGCTTGAGCCTGCCTTGTGGAGGTTGTTTTCTTTCCTGGAGATAAAGTTATAGATAAATGACCTTATACTCTCGTTCGCTTTTACTTGTCATTTTTTTTCTAATTTAATTTCTATTTTTACTTGTCGTTTTTGAAAAATCAAGAAAATATTTTTTTTTAATGTTTTACTCTTAGCATTAATTATTTATTCCTCAAATTATTTTTCAATACCTATTACTAAAAAAATAATTAATAGAGGTAATATGGTAAATCACTACGTCAATTATTGTTTTCTTAATGGGTGTGTCATGTCAAAAATGATAAGTAAAATCGAACTGGGGGAGTAGGAAGAAAACACAAAAATGAATCTTATCAATACTCGAAGGATCATATAAGGAACAAAAATTAAAAAATTACTTTAGTAAAATCTTTTCAATACTTGAATGACCATACAAAGAATTAACTCAAAAAATTTACAATTTTTTGAAATAATTTTCTAAATAAGTAGCATTCAACATGTGTAAAGTATTGATAGTTCACTACACATTAGACAGATAAAAGTAAGACACCTTTTGGGACTGATTAAAAATAAAATTATTTTATATAATTTTGGGAAAGAAAGAGTATTAAAATTGGTTGTATGTGTGACCAAATGTTAACATGCACAACGAGTTCTTATTTGTTACTACTAGATAGGAAAGTCGGCGCTAGTGCGGGGCCAAAATAATGACCTAGCTGTGATTTATAAGTGTCTGTTTTGTATGTCGCAATCAAAATTACATCAAAAATTTTTGTTAGTGTGTTTGAGTCATTAGTTGTTGATCTTTTGTCGCCATGGCCACTGTTTAGATTTCCTTGTATGTAGGCGTTTCTTCCACTTTGTAAACTCAAACTAAAGAGCACATGTTGTTGCGTTCACAATTAGTCATGTCAAGTCATACGAAACTCTGAAATTATAGCAGTCGCCTCGTAAGTTGGATTTATGTCCATATCAACCTCGCTATAACCATTGTTTGCAAACCAACATAGAGATTGAGGTTTCGCCAATATAACCTGAAACAATTTGAAAGAGTTGATTATTCGATAATGTAAAAGCATATGTTATCATTATCATATGATATGATTCTCCACGGTAAACTTAAGCAATTTTAGTAGTTTTACCTGCGAGTAAAGAATTCTATGTGTGGTGGCTCCAATTAAATTATCTTCTCTGTTGCAAAATTTTCATCAGAATTAGATTTGTAGTTCTCTTTATAAATACATAGAATCCAAGAAGAACACTTTAATACATTTAACAAACACAACCTTATTTAACTTTCTTATCAGTTTCAAAATAGTTTAACTTCATCGTAGTTGATATTTCCATATGTCAACAGAGTTCAATTAAACAACAATAACATACCTAATGCAATATGTCATAAGTGCGGTCTGGGAAAAATATGTTAAACCCATTTGGTTTCTGTATAGGAAAAGAAATAATATAAGAAAAAAATTGTGTTCATAACCATAATGCATGGAGTAACAATGATACAAGATCAACCAACAAAGTCACAAAACAGCCATAAAAACGTCACAAAATAGTTCACTAGAACAAGGCACAAATAGCAACAAGAACAAAAACACAAAACTCACAATTTGAAATAGATAAATGGATAGATAGTTAGACAAATAAAGATGTAAATCCTAAGAACCCTAAGATATATCAAATCTAAAGATCCTTAACACCTACACAAGACAATCACCTAACTCCTACGGAGACACAAGAGTTACTTTACCTCCTCTAGCACCAACGCCTCAAGCTAAAATGCAACTCAAGTGATTCCACACTTGGGCAGCCCTAGTTACGGTGGAGATGGCTTTTCCAAGCCCTACTCTAAAGTGATGCACTCTCAAGAGAGAGTCTTAGGTGTTACAAGTATTTCATGTCTTACATCAATAAAAAACCAAGTATGAAATAAATCCTAAAGAGCCTACTTATAGTTATTACAAAATGAAGACAAAATGACCCTAATGCCCTTAATGAAAGGAGCTCATATGGAGTGTAAGGGAAGGAAACAAAATGACCAAAACACCTTTAAGTCGAGTGGTGGTTTTGGAGTATTTTAAGGCTCTTCAATGCTCAAAAAATTGTGAGCCTTAAGTGTGGTCCAAAACTGTGAGTCCTTAATTCTTTAATGCTCCAAGCAATCTTCCACACACGATCTGGCTTAATGTCATGCTCAAAATAGGTCCTCCATGCTTGTTCTTGTATACTCGAGGTGATAAATTCTTGAGTCTCTATGTGTTGGCCTCCAAAGATGTTATCAAAAGCTAAGTTGGTCATTTGGCTCGTATCATCTTCCCCTTCTTGAAAAGGATTCGACCTCAAATCCAAACCTTGCAAGAATAAACAGAAGACAAACAACACCACATCCCCATGACATGAGGGTTAGAGTTATGACAATAAACAATATCAACATGCCAAAGAGGTACACACTTGAGATATAACCACGCATCCTTTGTTTTAATCATGAAGAACTTAGTAAAAATATTACAAAGGAGTTGGCAAAAGGAATCACCATCAAGGGGGGTGCCTTAATTAAAAGTAAATCCATACAACACATATAGCAATATCACTCAAACAAGTGGACCGACCAACAACTATTCGTCCTTCACACACTAAGAAGTTACTGGGGTCAAATGGAAGACGTAACCAAGGGCTTAGGTCTCGGCCACTCTCACTCTCCCCGAGGGTGCCATCCTCAAAGTTAAGCATACTCTCTTTATTACTATTAGAAATATCATGAACAAAAGGAGGGTTGAGAAAGGTGTTCCACAAGTCAACTTTAAATAAAGGGTTCTCATGCATGCACTTACTACAAGTTTCAAAATCTCCACTAGGAGTATGCCCAATATAATAAACACATAAAGAAGAAGTAGATGGAATTTCTAAGCACATATCACCTTCTCTTCAAAGGAGCAATCCTCACTTAGACACAAACCATCACCGGCAGTAAAGGGATCACAAGCAAAACTATCTTTACCAAGACAATTACAATTTGGGTTTCCTAAATAATCGAGCACATCAAGGTCATTTCCACCCGATTGATCATTGTCCACATCCTCACTAGTTGTTGGCAACTCATATACCAACGTAGACTCACCTTGATTCGCATAAGGGTCAACTAGTGTGTGAATACTCTCACCACTTAGTAATGGAACCTTAGTCAAGTTATAAGTGCTAGCACTAGATGGACACAAATCATTCTCACGGGGGGAATCAATTTCGTCATCTAAAGGATCAACTAGTGCTTGCGTACCTACAACAAGAGTTTGGTCCTCATGCGACCTAATAATACCAAGAGTATCACCAAAGGAAAACTCAAGCACCTCTACCCTAGGCAAAGCCACAACTACACCTACTTGGCTACTACTAGCCATAACACAACATTCTAAGTTCATAGGAGTGTAGGGGATAGCGTTTTACCTTGTAGATCACATGAGCTACGACATTCCTCTTGACATGTGTTCAGGCAGCCCACTTGCTCCCTTTGACCTATCATACGATCCAACCTTTTATTTATCTTAGCTAGGTCTCGGGACATAATGTTAAGGTAGGCCAAAATGACATTGGTGACATTGTTGTCCATAGGTTGAGATGTTAAAGCTGGGGGTTCCCTTGTAATTGTACCTAAAAAAAGGAAAAAAGACAAACCTACAAAATAAAACACAATTTAGTTCGAAACAACCTCACCATACTCTCACACACTTGATCATCTCACACTTGGATTCACAAGTGTTGCAACTCGGGTTGTAGTTCATGATGAGTCGAGGGGTGAGTCTACTCCTTGGTCAAAATGAATTTCTTGTTTGAAAACTCAAGGAAATAATTTCCGAACTTGAACCAAGAAATACTACTATTCAAAAATAAGAAAAGCACAAAATAACGCTAACACAAAGAAACGTATTCAAAAACTAATTTACAACTTAGTAGGTATTTACTAGTTGTCAATTAGTATAAGAATCAACAAAATAAAACTAAGAATCAACAACAAGAAACTAAGAATCCAAGATTTAGAGCTAAAAGTTTTGGTATTGTACAGAATTTGGTGATGTGGCAGTCTAGGATTGGTTGCGGTTTTGAAAGGTTCTTATTTTTCCCAACTTTAAAATTTTGGTTCAATTTTCAATTCTTGAAGTGTATAATTCGACCTAGGAGAAGAAAACAACAAGATTAGAGCCCTTTTTCACCTGTCAAAAATGTTTGACTTGTCTTATACCTTTTGGGCAAGACACCTTTTTGAGGGGTTAGTGGACTTTTCCTGTTTTGTACACCTAGGATAGTGTTCTTTCTCCCTTTTGGAAACAAGTCTTTTGGTATATATTTTTGTCCCCCTTCCCTGTTGGTAGGTCATTGGGACTTGTTTTCAATACTAACAACGACTTCACTTCTTTCTACTTGGCTTTTGGATAAAATAAACACTATTGAAGAGTCTTCTTACAACTAGACATAAAGATTGATCTAGAACAACAAGAACCTTCAATAGAAGTTTGAAAACCAAACCTCACGTGAACCTCCAAGAATCAAAACACACCTTTTTAAGCTTATAACCCACAACACAATATCAACAACACAAGTTCCAGCCAACACCTTCAAGTTTTTGGATTTAAAAACAACAACAACACAATGCTCAAGTTCTTGAAATCATAACAATAATACCGACAACAATGTTCAAGCTCAACTTGGATCTAGACTCAAGGGTGTTAATGAAGACAAAACTAACACTTAGAAACAACTAAGAAAATCAAAAGACACCAGATCTAGACTCAAATCTCGGCCAAAACAACAACAACAACAACACTTTTCGGCCAAGAACACCAACACTTAGAACATTTTTTTTATTTTTCTAGTAACCGAGGCCAAGATAATTCTTGTGGGAATAAAACCAGCCTTAACTCTAATACCAAATGATACAATATCAACCAACAAAGTCACAAAACAGCCACAAAAATGTCAAAAAATAGTCCACTAAAACTAAGCACAAAAGGCAACAAGAACACAAACACAAAACACACGATTTGAAATAGATAAATGGATAGATCATTAGACAAATGAAGATGTAAATCCTAAGAACCCTAAAATATATGAAATCTAAAGACCCTTAACACCTACACAAGATAACACCTAACTCTTACGAAGACACAAGAGGGACTTTACCTCCTCTAGCACTAACGTCTCAAGACAAAACGCAACTCAAGTGTAACTACACTTGGGCAACCCTAGTTACGGTGGAGATGGCTTTTCCAAGCCCTACTCTAAGGTGATACACTCTCAATTGAGAGAGTCTTAGGTGTTACAAGTATTTTATATCTTATATCAATAAACAACCAAGTATGAAATGAATCCTAAAGAGCCTACTTATAGTTATTACAAAATGACCCTAATGCCCTTAATGAAAGGAGCTCCTATGGAGTGTAAGAAAAGGGCATAAAATGACCAAAACACCCTTAAGTAGAGTGGCGGTTTTAGAGTATTTTAAGGCTCTTCAATGCTCCAAAAACTGTGAGCCATTAAGTGTGGACCAAAACTGTGAGTCCTCAAGTCTTTAATGCTCCAAGCAATCTTCCACACACGACCTTGCTTAATGGCATGCTCAAAACCGGTCCTCCATTCTTGTTCTTATATATTCAAGGTGATCAAGTCTTGAGTATCTATGTGTTGGCCTCCAAAGATGTCATCAAAAGCTAAGTTGACCATTTAGCTCGTATCAAACAAAGAAAAAAATTCTACATAGATAATGGTAATACCTCAAAATCAACAAAGAGTTCATCAAATGGCTTTAGAAGATGAAGAGTGGACTTATTGACTGGTCTACCCCGATGGAGTTGTTTAGCCTCAACAGTGTCAGCAAAATCAATCTCAGCTCGCAATTTTCCAGCTAGTGTTAAATAGTTCTCAAACTTCTCTTCAGATATTTCTGGAAATATACCAACCTAAAGAAACATAGTTATATTTTAGAAAATAAGAAGCTACGACATGCTGAGAATAAATTTTCATAATGATGATAATGAAAAAAATCAAAAAGTGTCACCACTTTCAACAAAGATGCTTTTTCCATCAATAATGTTTATCGTATCCTCCTTCAACTTGATTTCAGCAGATGTCAGACCCAATTGTTTCTTCAAATAGGCTACAATACCATCATCTGTTTCACGAGGGCATTTATATTCTTGAACTTTCTTTTCTCCATTCCGCAAGATCTTAATAGTTGGGAAGCCTTGGATCTCATACTGTGGCTATTTCTCTATTAGCTTCATCATTTGCATCATACTTGGCTAGAACAATTGGAGGATCGTGACTACTCATCTCTGCCGTGGATTTTACATACTAGAAAAAAAATAATTACGATAAATCAAGGACAGAGATTGAAAGTGTCTAGAAAAATATAATGGCGGAGGAGAATGATCTTCCTCCCTTTAAACATTTGAGAAAAAAAGTAGTACCTCAGGAGCAAGATTCTTACAGTGTCTACACCTGTTATTGCAAGAATATTATCAGATGCTTTTAAATTGAAAGAAAATTAAAAAATTAATAAGGCTGGATATTTGTGCATTTACAATTGCTTTCAAAGTTGATATTTTCTATGTTGATACACTCAAAAAATGCTCATAGCTATAAAGGCATCACAATCTAATTGGAGATTTTGTATAAACATAAAGTCAAACGTTTTTCATGCCAAAGAATAACTAACTCCAATAAAAGAATGGGTGATCGATCAAATAGGCAAAAGTTCCACAATACCACAAGGTTAGACTCTATATGAAAAATATTAACAAAAGATGAGCCAAAGGTTATAGAGAAGTTTAAACACCAATTTCTTAATAAATTGATCATTAGAAAAGATTCTAATGCTAAATCTAGTTATCCAGTGATCATGTTTGTTGTATAACTAATGAGATTCACAACTAATTGAAGATGTGTCTTTATGAGATCTGCTAACCTCTTTTGCTTTTATTTTAGTATAGAATGAATTTTTGTAAATCACATCCTATCCATTTCACACAACCTTTGGTAATTCAAATACAACTGACCAGTGAGAAAATAAAAAGTACCAAGAGGAGAAACTTACAATGCAGTAATAGCTTGAGGTATTGTTATCATTTGTCTAGCTTGGTCAGTGGAACCAACAGGTTGTGCCTAGTCAAACAGATTGTTATCTGCTCTCAAAATCTACATTAGCATAACAATCTTTCAATTATTCAAATAAAATATTGTTACATAGGAATGACATGTGAAATAATACCTACAAGAGAATGAAAATATAACCGTTTCTCAAAGCATTAATGCCCTTATTCTCTTTCCTCAATAAATTATGTTACAAAATAATTTAAATGAACATTGTCATACCTGTTGGGAAAAATGGACTATTTTTTCCGTCCCTTCCGGACCACTTTCAAATAAAAAATAACAGAGAAATTAAAGAGAATAACAACACAAAGATTTAACGTGGAAAACTCCTTAATTGGAGAAAAATCATGGGTCTCCCAGAAAAATATTCACTATATGGAAATTATTACACCATCTAATACACAATATTTTTCTCACACACCCTCACTTCCTAAAATACTATTCTCAAAGAGATCTTCAAGAGAATTATCTCTGAACCTCTTTAATAGTAAACAAAGAAAAAAATATTTTTGTGTGTTTAAACAATAAAGGAGGTGGAGTTTATTTATAACTCTCAACCTCCTCCCAACCAAAGTAAATTTCCGATGTGGGAGGTTTTCTTTTCTTTCTTCAAAACAACTTCAACTTCAACAAATCTCCACCTTTTGAAGAGAAGAAAAATGCAATCAGTTGGCCCTTTATAGTTGTACAACTACACATAACAAAATCAGTTCTCCACCTGACTCTAAACTCGGTCAACCATGTGTAACTGCAACTTTCACATTGTCTGCTACTGACAATCATAATTCTAAATTCAAGAATTATCATACCCCCACCATAAAGAGTAAATCCACTCAGATTGAAAGACAAATCCAAGAATTTTCACTTGAAATCACCTCCTAATTTCAAGAATTTTATTTTCGACACATGTCGAGAAACTTGCTAATAACTTATGGTGCAACCCTCTTGTTGATTTCTTGAGAGTTCATTAGCCATCGACATTCTTTCCACCACACACCTTGCATCACTTATCAACCAATGCCCATGTGCAAACTTGTGAACCAGCTACCAATTAAACATCCTCTTCCATGGCAATTCTAAAGGTAGCATTCATGCCATGAGAATTTTCATATTTCTTACAAAAGATCATCCCCCTGTGCTAGGGAGACAACATTGGTAACATTTTCTTTGGAGCTTCCAGCCGAACTAGCCCCATTATTTGGACAATTATTTTTAACATGTCCCGTTTGTTTACAATTCCAACAGATGACCATCTTCTTAGAGTTTTGCTTCCATTTTCCTTTAACAACAAGAGCTAAATCTTCTAGAGATTTTTCATCTCCATTCTTTAATCTTTTTTCCTCAGAAATCAATTTGCTTGTCACTTCTGAGAAAATCACAGTTTTCTTTCCATATATTAAAATGGGTTGCATGTGCTTGTAGAAAGATGGAAGAGACCAGATGAGTCGAAGTGTCTTGTCTTCATCATCAATTTTCACTCTAATAAATTTCAATTTAGAAACAATCTCATTCAAGACACTCAGATGATCAGAAATAGTTGTACCTTCAGCCATTTGTAATTTATGAAATTGCTCCTTCAAATATAACTTATTTGAAATACTTTTGGTTTGGTACAATTCTTCAAGTTTCTCCCTCAACTCCTTTGCTGTAGACAATCCAATCACATTAGCAAGAACATTTTTAGCTAAACACAAGCGAATTTGACTTGCCGCTTTCATGTCTAGCTCTTCCCATTCTTCATCACTAATTCTGGATTTTTTTGAGTCTTTACTGTTTTCAGATTTTTCTGAATCTTTATCACCTTTTGGTCTCTCTTTTAATGTCTTGTGTAATTCAAATTGGATTAACACATCCTTGACTTGCACTTGCCACAAGCCAAAATTAATTCTCCCATCAAGTTTCTCAATCTCAAATTTTGTCCCCATCTTGTTTATCAGTACTAATAAATGGACAATAGTAATGTAAAGTACCCCTAAATTAGTTTCCAAGAAAGAGAGATGGATCACACGGGATACACTTAAGTACCAAGTTTTTCCTTAGCTAGAACCTCTTTAGATTGTACTTATTCCCACTATTACCAGATATACAAGTACCCCAAAATAACTCCACCAGAATAGCAAACTCCACCTGAATCAGACTCCACTTGCTACTCCACCGGGACGAAACTTCTGCTTGAGAACAATAATTCTAATTCAGAAATTTTTTCTGATGTGGAAGATCAGACAAAGCTACAACCATAGAGAATACTAAAATTTCAAAAGAATTATTCCGCACCGAAGGCTATGATACCACTTGTTGGAAAAAATGGACTATTTTTTCCGCCCCCTTCCGGATCGCTTTCAAGCAAAAAATAACAGAGAAATTAAAGAGAATAACAACACAAAGATTTAACGTGGAAAACTCCCCAATTGAAGACAAACCACAGGCTTTCCAGAAAAATATTCACTATATGGAAATTTTTACACCATACAATACACAATATTTTTCTCACACACCCTCACTTCTTAAAATACTATTCTCAAAGAGATCTCCAAGAGAATTATCTCTAAACCTCTTTAATAGTAAACAAGGAAAAGAATATTTTTGTGTGTTTAAACAATGAAGAAGCTGGATTTTATTTATAACTCTCAACCTTCTCCCAACCAAATTAAATTTTCGATGTGGAAGGTTTTCTTTTCTTTCTTCAAAACAACTTCAAATTCAACTATACCAGCAAATGAATAGAAGTCCATAAATGCATCTAAAATGAAGAAATGTCTTTTTAAAAGTAAAGAGTCTAGATTGTGGGTGAGCTGTGAAAGGTATAAATATTTCACAAAAAGTATGCGCTTCTTTTGTGATTTTATCTGAACCAACAACACATGGAAAGTATTGCTTGCTTCCAAGGCTCTTCTATATATTAAGAAAAATATGACCTGTCAACCTAGCTATCTGATGAAAAGTACTCTTAACTCATGTATCAATTTTCCTATTATAGTGATCCTTATCAAATATGAGGTGAATTACAATAATTATATATTTAGTGTAGTTTTAGAAGTGAGTCCTTAAATGCAATTCTATTTTTTCTTGAATTTATTTACAAGAGGCTTCATGGATGAAGATTCTTGATTATTCTCTTGAAGTTTTTTCTATTACTTACTTCCAAGAGCAAAAATCATTCGGCACAAATAGAAATTTCAAAGTGAATTTTCTTATGGAGATAGTAACATATAATATAAAACAAATATTTTCAGCACCTATTTTATCTTCAACAATTCTGTCAGTTATTCTTGAAACAGAATTATGACCTAAGAAATTACCTATTTCTTCTATCCCAGATACAAATCATTAGAATAATAAGGACTAATACAAATATTCTGCCCTTCTCACATCCATTTGTGAAATTATACTGGATATGCTATTGTTTTTATCAAGGAAAAAATAAAAAAAATTACTTTATGAAGCAGACATCAAATATCATTTGAATTTGCAATACATAAATTAAGGAATCAACATATTCTTCTTAACACCTAATATAATTACTTACGAATATTACATAATTAAAATACAACACCTTGACAGAAGTTTCACACAAAAGACCATTCACGCCTATTATCCCACTTGGTTCATGAATCACTCAACTCTAAGGGGTCGTTTGGTGTGAGGCAGAAGTTATGATATCAAATAAAAAAATTACTCAGTAATTGTAAAAATCAATCAAAAATGAATATTAGACCTGTATTAGTTCCATCGAAGAAATATATGAATTCCTCTGTCAATCTTGGATCTTAACAGCCAAAAAATAGAAAAAGTTACTTTATGAAACAGACTCTAAATGTTCTTTGAATTTGCCAATACAAAAAATTAGGGAATCAACATACTCTTCTTAACTTCTAATATAATTACTTACGACTACCACATAATTAAAATACAACACCTTGAATACAACACCTTGACAGAAGTTTCACACCAAAGACCACTCACGCCTATTCTCCCACTTGGTTCATGAATCACTCAACTCTAAGGGATCGTTTGGTGTGAGGTATAAGTTATAATATCAAACCAAAAAATTATTCAATAATTATAAAAATCAAACAAAAATAGAGATTAGATCTGTGTTAGTTTCATTGAAGCAAAATTGACTGAAGAAATAGATGGAGCTTTTGTTGCAGTTTCAGCAGTACAACTTTAATTTGTAATCTCCTTAGTTTAGAATTAGATAGAAAGATTAAAAATCTTCAATTGATTTAAATTTCTAGATTGTGGGTGAAAGAATTTTACGAAAAGTATGTGTTGCTTTTTATCACATGAAAAACAAATAAAAGAATACTATACTTTTGATGGAAAAACTTAATTACCCTCTTTTGATGAAAAAACTTAGTTACCCTTGAAAGCATGACGATCTTCACCTACTTCGAAAGCTCCTCTATATATTAAGAAAGTGTGTAACTGCAGCACCGGGGTCTCCACACAACTTTTTTTTTTTGTGTGTGTGTTGAGACCCCTAAAATATATCTTTTTTTTGTTATTATTATTGGTTGCTTACTACTGTTTTTCCCAACAACATCACCCTGCCATTTAGCTCGTGTTGCACTATTGACTTGTGTGTCATTAAGTTACTATCTTATCCTTACGAAAACGATTGCCAAAATGCAATGCAGAGGTCTCAAAATAAAATACCACTTCTTAATTTCTTGAGATAACTTGTTTCATTATTACGTTCTATTGTGTACAGATATTACTATTAAGATTCGTTTGCTAGGATGTATTAGAAAATCTAATGTATGTCTTATATATAATATTATTTAATTTTTTGTCTAGTAAGTTTCAATCGAAATACAATTTATATATGTATAATTGTACCTCTTAATACTATCGGGTGTATAGCTAATTCAAAGAAAATTAAGATACTAGTAATACAAGAAGTATTACTACATGAGTAAGTATAATTAAAGACAAAAATGTTCTTAGTACAGCAAACTAAATGATTCTATCATTATTAATCTCGTCAATACTAATACACACTATTTAAAACTATTCTTATATATTATTATACTCGACCAAATGAGACTTTAAGAAAATATTGTAAAGTTCAGTTGAATTATTTATAGAGTATACAAGTGTTTAAGAAAGGATTAAACATGATTAATGAATAAGCTGTGTGTACATTGACCCAGTGCAAAATTAGGCCCACATGGACAACTCAGGCCATCGCCATACCCACCGGCTACCACTAATTAAGCTAATTATTTTGACTTGAGGGTTTTATATAATGCATTGGCTGTAACAACCCACCAAAAATAAAATTATCTTTTCCAAAAAAATCTCTTTTCTTTTCTCCTCTTTTTTAGTACCTTTGTCAGTGTTTAAAGGGTTTAATGGTGACCAAGGTTCTAATATTCTTATTACTTTCCCTATAAGATTCAATCCAACTCATTACAATTGTAGACATCTTGTTACAATTCCTATCTAGAATGGGTGAAAATCGTTCCCCTTCGAAGTTTGTCTTAAAAATCAACCTCCCTCGAACTATTAATAATAATCAACCTCCCCCTTTTATCACAATCCGATCATTGACTGACAACTTTGCAAATTTGACGATGAATAGATGAGTAAATAGTAATTTCTACTTTCTTTCAACCTAATTAAGTTACTTAATTTATTAATATTTCCTTTAAATTAAGGACCCTATTAATTAATATTACCCTTAATATTGTGTTTCATCTTATACAACAGTGATCTTCTCTTTTTTGTTCATGCGAGAAAGCACAGGACAGTTCATCTCCAACCTCTCAAAATCAAGGTAAATAATTTGAATAAACTTCACTTTACCCCAACTACTTTGTCATATGTTATGCCTTTTCAATTACAAAATTATTGAATAATTTCTTTTCTTTTTTTGGACTCGTATTGCTAAACTCCATCATCCATAATCAACAACAACAACAACAAACTCAGTATATTTCCACATAGTGGGATCTGAGAAGGGTAGAATGTACGCAATTCATACCACTATATCCACAGCCTATCATCCATAATATCAATGGAATATAATTTATCTATCATATCCATCAAAATATATAATACAATATAATCCTATATTATATAAACATGCTAGCTATTGAATAAGTGGAATGAAAAACAAATTAGTAGAACTACATAAAGAAAACGTTCTAGTACGATTAGAAGGATTAATAGTAGTAATAATAATTGTAGTAGCAGTAGCATGGATAATGCTAATAACAATTACATTTACATATTAAAATACATAGTAAAGGGAGATGCAATAGCATTACATAATAAACTAGGAGTTAGAGGGACTAAAGATAGCAGCAAAAACAGTAGTAATAGTGTATTTTGATATTTAAATATAAAAATGGGTGGGTCTGAGATGCTTAAATTTGTTTTTGTTTTTTTGTGATATTTTGATATGTAAATTTGCTTTTTTTAAAAAGAAAAAACTATATTTTGATATTTAAATATAAAAATGGGTGGGCCTGAGATGCTTTGCTTTTATATATCAAAAAAAGGAAGATAAATAACTAGGTGTAGCTTTATAAGCAGTAAAATAAAAATATTATCTTCATAAAATTAAATTTCACATTTTAACTTAAAAAGTTAATTAGATTAAAAGAAAGTGGAAATTACTATTTAACCATCTAGTCATCGATCAAATTTGCAAAGTTGTCGGTCAATGGCCGGATTGTGATAAAAGGGGGAGGTTGATTATTCTTGATAGTTCGAGAGAGGTTGATTTTTAAGATAAACTTAAGAGGGGAAAACGATTTTCACCCATCTAGAATCTTGAACAATTCCTCTTTCTTTTTATTTTGTATAAGAAAGTCCTACTCTCTTTCTTGAATAAAAATCCTAACTTTTTGTCATTACTTTCAGGCAAAATGACTTTTTAGACTCCTGTACTGTATCGATTTTATAAGTTGGACACTTTTACTGGACCCTTGAACTCATTAAAAAGCAATATTTTGCATCCTTTGACCGTTGACCTTATCTATGTGGCATTGAAATGGTAAATAAGACAAAGAGAGTGTAGTCACTCGTCTGGAGTGCAATTGGGGATCAATTTTTGACTAATTTTATATTAAAATAATTAAAAAATAAAAATAATATTAAAATTAAAAAAAAGATCCTTTTTTCTCCAGTTTTTAATTTAAAAATATTTTTAAAAATAATATTTTTTTTTAAAAAATAAAACTTTCCCACCCACCCCAACCCTTGTCCAGCCCCTCCACACCCACCCAAATCCCGTCCATGCCCCCTTGCCACCCCAGCCTGTCCAGCCCCTCCCCACCCACGCCAGCTACAATATCTGTATAACAAAATCAAGAAAACTACCTCTTCCATTTTCACTCCAATTTCTCACAAATCCATAGCCATTTACACATTTTTTCTTCAATTTCCAAGCTAAATTCAACACCCCATCTTCCTCAAATTCTCAAAAAAACTCAAAAATGTGAAAAAGGTAGAGTCTTTACTCCATTTCTACATTTTTTTTTTATTTTTTTACCCAAAAAATCAATTTTTTGAGATGAATCCACCATATGGGGTTTTTCCCGATGAAATAATTCTTCAAATTCTTGCTAGGTTACCTGTTAAATCAATTTTTAAGACAAAAATTGTATGTAAACTTTGGTATAGATTGATATCTGATAAGTACTTTATAAATCTTTATAATGAAATTTCAGTTAAATATCATATGGTTTATGATTCGGAGTTGAAGAAATGGAGAAAGTTTGTGTCGTCGTAGGATGAACAGTTTACGCATATGAATAAGAATCAAGTTGTGTTTGTTAATGGAGGGTTGCATTGGTTAACGGATAGTTGTTTGTGTATGCTTGTTCTTGATTTGAGTAATGATGTTTGGAGGAAAATTCAGTTGCCGAATGAAATTAGTTGTGGTGTTAGGAGTCGGTTATATTGTTGGAGTTGGATGGACAATTGTCGGTTATTCTTGTTTTCTAATTTTGGACGAAGAAGAAGACTGCTAGTGAGGGGTGAGGGTGGGGGTGGGTGGGGGTGGGGGTAGACGAAGAAGAAGACCGCTAATTACAGTTTTTTTTTAATTAAAAAAAGTTAAAAAAATTGTTATGATTAGATATATTATTAATGAAATAATTTTCAATGTATATATGAATTTATAGTTAAAAATTTAAATTAGTTGGAGGAGAATTTTAATTATTTGGAATGGATTTGATATTTAATTTGTGAGTAAAAATAAAAACATGATTATTCAAATTTTTCTACAATTATATTTTTTTCTTATTTAATTAAATTAATTTTAATATTTAATTTATTATTTAGTATTTTAAAAATAACTTAGAATTTAATATAATACTTTTTTTTTAATTTTTAAATGACGTGATAGATGTGCCAAACATGGCAATTGACATAGGGAAAATATATTACACTCATTAAAAAAAAATTTAAAATATTACTTTTTAGTAGTTTCAGGTCTTACGAAACCCACTTAGTACAATGTCTGAAGAGCATTTTGCCTTACTTTCATTCCTAAACTCTTTTGTTGATTCTTGATTCCTCAGATAATGGGTATCTGTTTGAGCAAAACTAAACCAGCAGAGTCCAAGTCCCATGGGCACCATAGATCAGGAGGCGGGGGTGGGGGAGGAGGACATCATCATCATCGTGGAACCCATCAAACTCAGATACAGTATACAAAATCTCCAGGCCAAGAAGCTCAATTACCCACGAGGCCTCAAGCAAGTCCAAAACCAGTTTTCAAGCAAGAAACCATTTTAGGTAAGCCATTTGAGGACGTTAAGGCACACTATACACTAGGTAAAGAATTGGGTAGAGGTCAATTTGGGGTGACATTTCTTTGTACTGAAATAGAAACTGGTCATCAATATGCTTGCAAGTCAATATCAAAGAAGAAGCTTGTTACAAAGTCTGATAAGGCTGATATGAGGAGAGAGATTCAGATTATGCAGCATTTGAGTGGACAGCCAAATATTGTTGCATTTAAAGGTGCTTATGAGGATAAGAGTTCAGTGTGTCTTGTTATGGAGTTGTGTGCAGGTGGAGAGTTATTTGATAGGATTATTGCTAAAGGACATTATAGTGAAAGCGCTGCTGCATCAATGTGTAGAGCAATTGTTAATGTTGTCCATGTTTGCCATTTTATGGGTGTTATGCATCGTGACCTTAAGCCTGAGAACTTTCTCTTGTTAGACAAGAGTGAAAATGCTGCTTTGAAGGCAACAGATTTTGGCCTGTCTGTGTTCATTGAAGAAGGTAAGTCTGGTGTATGCTCTCTCTTAGTATTATCATTTTTAGTTTTTTATTACTACTTGTTGTCTTGTATGCCTCGATTTCCTTAATGTTGTGCTGTTGTTACTGCCTATTTCTTCATCAATGTTGTGGTCGAGGGTCTATCAAAAATAACTCTCTACCTGCCTAGGTAGGTGTAAGATTTGTGCACACCCTACCCTCTCCAAACCCCATTGGTGAGACTATACTGGGTATGTTATTGTTGTATATAGCAGCTTTGGGATGAGTCTAGTGCTATCAAAAGTGAAAAGCGCAAAACAACTCTAAGATCCATCGGGCATTTAAGCACAAATAAAGCATGAAATTTAATTAAAAAAGGCGCAAATGGAGAAAAATACAAATATATATATGTTCATTCTGAGACTAACAATTATAAAGCATGGATGACAAATATATGGACAAAGAATTAGATAAAGAATTATGATAAAATGAAATATCAATTGTTTTAGTGGTCAATGAAGTGGATTGAGAATGTGAGTCTCGGGTTCAAACCCCAGCGGAGACAAACAAAAACACTAGGTGATTCTTCCGATTTGTCCTAGCCTTGGTGGACAGAGTTACCTGATATCTGTTGCTGGTGGGAGGTGGCAGGTATCTCATGGATTTAGTCGAGGTGCGCGAAAGCTTGCCCGGACACCACGGTTATAAAAAAAAATTGTTTAGTGTTGTCGCTTTAGGAGGCGCTCACTAGGAAGGAAAAATGTCTTAGAGCCTTGGTGATGAGACTGAATAGCCCATTAAGTGAAGCGATGCGCTCAACACGTTTTGAGCCTCAGTTCAGGTCTTAAGCACGCTTTAAGCGCGCCTTTGGCAACATTGGATGAGTCTCTTTGGTGGCAATTCATGTGCAATCATCAAATCACAGACCTCCATATTTTCAGACCTATGTCTCCTATCTACATAAAAAAAGTAATTGTATCTATGTAGGCTAAGATCCTAATTGTTAAGTTTAGGAGCATATGGCTTTATCTGGTTAGACTCCGGGGATGATCACATCACTAAAATGCTTGTTAACCCAATGTGTCTATGCCAAAGAGGCCTCACTTCTTACTGGAAAGATTTTGTAACAATAATTGTCATCATTTCAGGATAAAAGTAAAATCCACTCCTACCTTTTTAGCATGGTAAATGATTTCTCACATTTTAATTTCCTTTTAAACTTAGGTTCTTAGAATTTGTCGTTAATGTCTCGACTCTACTCAGATTGACATGTAAAGTTATATTTGTGCAGCCTATTTAAACTCCTCTCCCTTGCTTAGGAAGTTCAGAATATGTTAGGCCTGACTGAGCTTCTATGAACCAATCTTACCATTATTTAAAATTGGCTATTCCATAAGATGATAGCTCATTATCTGATTGAGATAATTCCTTTCCCTTAGTACTTCCTTTTTAAAGTTCCACAACCTAGCAGGGTTTGCATGTTTTTTTTTTTTTGAACTTGGTAACTTTGTATTATATCACACAGTACATGGGTTGTACTAAAACCTTAATATACAATAGTACTCCTAAATCCACTGCTCGATATCTAAATTGAGTCTAGAACATCAATTATCGAGACAGTATCATTAGAGTATAGTTGATTACACCAGAATCATAGAAGCAAAATGAAGTTGAGTTTAACCTTCAGCACACTATTCTCTATGCTCTCAAAACATCTAGAATTCCTTTCTTTCCATAGCACCAAGTTATTAAACTTGCATTCCATATATTCTGTGTTGCTCCTACTCAACCTGAACCCTTTAGACTCAAGGGTCTGTCTCCAAACCTCCAATTTATCATTCACATAACACCCCCTTCCCCCCACGATTCATCAATCAAAACTATATCATCTGCAAAAAGCATACACCAACGCACCTCTCCTTGAATACGCACACATCCATCACCAACGCAAACAAAAATGGGCTAAGAGTTGATCCCTGATGCAACCCTGTCAAGACAGGGAAAGGCTCTGAATATGCAAAAATTAAATATTCAAAATTTGACCTAGGGACAAAAATGGGAATAATAAATTTTTTTGTGATTTTTTATTTTTTTCAACACAATGAGACCCAAGATTGACTTCGTGGGAACGAAATCAAGCTCGGCTCTGATACTAGATGATACGAACCAAAATACATACAACGAAAACAACACCAAAGCACGGAAAAACAAGGAAAACGAGACAAAAACTCAAAAGGGTAAAAGGATAGAAGATTGACATAAATCGATAAAGAGAGGACAATCAAAGGGTATATTAAACCCTAAGACCTTCCTATCATTATAACACGACCTGAACCAGGGCCTAGTCGTGTCGGGTGCCTCATTCCCAACCGGGATCGGAGACCACCCCCAATACTCAGCCATAACCACCCTACACTCGATGTCGGATGAATTCTGATTATATAGCATAACAAGATGGGAGCAATCATAAATCAAATACAGTCAACCGGTGTCAGCCCCAATACCAATACCAATGCCAAGGCGTACACCAATACCGACACCGCCCATGCCAACACAAAGTAGTCTCACAAAGCCTCTATCCGAAATCAAAACAACATCTGGTCGGGGGCATAGCCAAAACTAAAGTCTAAGAAATAACCAAAAGTATGAAATGATATCCATAACATGAAATGGAGTCTTCCGGAGTATGGAAGCTCACCACTTCAATCCAACACAAAGTTGTTCCCGAATCCAAGATCACTGAGTAGGAGTAGTATGGCCGGTTTCTGCATCGCGTAGGGATACAGCGCCCGAAGACGGGTTAGCAGGTGAACGCTAGCATGCACTCAGGAGTAAGGATAAAATAATGCCAACATTTAAAACCAAACAAATAACCATATGCAATCACATCCATACATATATATATATAATCCATGCCGGGGAAAGGGAACCGAGTTTAGCATGCATTTAAAACCTTAACCTGGGTTTGTGTAGCTTTACCATCATAATCCACCCACGGGCTATATGGGTCCAGTGTTACACCCTGAATGAACCCCAATGCGTGTAGCCGCACGAATCGAAGATATCACAGGGGCTAGGGATTCCCGTGTACCCTTCGCCCTCCATGATACATATATACGAGTATAACTTAGGGGATTCCCGTGCACCTCACAAGTATAAGGTCACCATGACCGACCCTCATGTCGGCAAACATAAGTTTTCATTGTCCGTCCATCGGACTCACACTTTCACGGTAAGCTATCACCACCCACCATTATTCCCCAATTAAAACCATTAGCACATAACCAACCAACCAATTCTAGAAGTTATTAACCAAGGCTTTATGAAGTGGTATCGTCATACCGACTATAGCTTACAAGCAATGTCATTAGCCAACACTTACAGGATTCCTATGTACCCTAAATGATTTCCAATTTATCAAAACCATGGCCACCAAGGCCTTTCCAAATCATTTAAAACCATTTAAACCAATTTAGGTTCCATAACAATATTATGCAATAAATAGTTTCTATAAAAGTCAAACTATGTGACAAAACCATTTTTATAGGCATTTTAACGGACATGTTGAGGGCACATAGTTTCCAAAATCAAAACCAAGAACCAATTGACCATTCCCATGAAACCACATGTTCAATTCCACAATTTTAACATGAAAACCATAAGAAAAACATGGAAAAACAATATTCATCCATTAACAACCAAAACCCCCCAACATATAGTTTAAAACCAAACAATACCCACAATTAAACCATGAAAATCATTGATTAAAATATGAATTTAGTTGAACTAACAATGAGGGAGGAGTAACATGCCTTAGATACCAAGGAATACAGAGAGAAACCACCCTTGTAAGCCCCAAATTGATTGTATGAAAAAAACCCTAGCCTTTCTTGAACCAAGAGCCTTGAGAGAGATTTAAGAGTGTTTAAAGTGTTTTTGATTGAGAATAATAGGGTAAATGAAGTCCCAAAAATGTTTTAAGTCGTGGGGTCAAAAAGGGTTTAAAGGGGAAATGTCCAAAATACTCCCAACTTAAATTGTAAAAATCACCGCAGGAGGGTATGGTTTGACCCCTCTAATCGTACCCACATGATACAAGTGGTACCCTTCACTCGTACCTTGATCAGAATATTGGACACCACAGTTTGTCCAATCATACGACTCTTTTACCTAAATCGTACCTTCTTCATACGACCAGTACCCTCAAACTGTCTCCAAGATAGATTCAAAAGGGGTTGGACACTGTCCAACATACGAGTGGCATGACTCTCTCGTACCATCTCCATACGACTTGTATGGGGTCTAGTCGTACCTAGGACAGTACATGATCAAGAACACACTGCTTAACATCCGACTTGGGCCCCCTAGGTTGTACCCACATCATACGACTAGTAAGTGAAGTTCTATAATGTCCAAAGAGTTCAAAACTCAGGAAATTTTCTAAGGGTCAAAAGCCAAGGTGTTTCACATTCACCAATAAACACCAACCTCTTACGAGGACACCACGGGAAGGATTCCCGAGCAACCCACGTTTCTCACAATCAAAGAAAGCTCCCAACAAGCTATCATTAAAACAATCTCAAGTGTCAACTTACATTCAAAATCATCTAAGTCTAAAATAAGGAGAGTCCTAGCTATTTATAGGCCAAAGGCCATTTATTACAACTTGGGCCCAAAAGTGACCCTAAATGCAAATTGGGCCCAAAACTGATCCGAAAGCCCAAAAACTCAACATGATGCATCTTCATTCTTCTAACCTTCTCATGGGGGATCACAACGTTCTTCTTCATCTTTAAATCTTGGCCATGCGGCGCTTTCACTTGCATCACATGCCCTCTCATCCCACATTAATAAAATCCCCCCTCTTGTCCCATTAGATTCTAAATATGCTTGCTTAACCCATCTGCCTCCCCACGTCTGTTTGGCCAATCCTGTGACATTACCCTCCAATTTTGTTTCTTGAAGGCATATGATGTCTGAGTTCCATCGCCATAACATGCTATTCCCCAACCTCTTTTTATCTCTGTCGTTTAATCCCCTAACATTTCCAAGACACTAACTTGAACTTCATCAAGAACTATTCCTTGTGTTTCTCCCCCTACATCTATTCCCATTGTTTTAAAATTTAACATCAAAACCCATCAGACTTCTTAATTCTTGCACTCCCTTTGTCTTAGCCTTCTTGATCTCATTACCCTGTTCTAGCCTTCTTGCATGTCTGCAACTCTCTATCTGTAGGAGGAGTTCTGTAGCTTCCTCTTCATGTCCTTGAAAATCGACCCCAAACATTTTTCCCAATTTGATTAAATTTTGTTGCACCTAATTGGATTTCTTTTTTCGTCCCTTGTGTGATCAGTTGTTGTGTCATTAATGGCATTGCTTCATCAACCTCCCAATTAACTATCTCTGTGTCAGCAGATTACTCTGTCGCCTCATTATTACCCTGCTCAGCACCACTGCAGTCACAATTTATTTCCAGTTGTTGTTCTTCCTCTTCATCTGTTATCAGCAATCCCCACAACCCCATCTCTTCCCTTAGTTGTGTTGTCTTCCCCACTATTTTAGAAACTGGAGCTTCACCATGCATAGTCATTTGCGCTTCTATGTCTCCAAATGAATTAAACGTGCTCTGTTCTTCTGAGAAACTTCTTATTTCACCTTGAAAATTATTTTCAATCACTTGACCTGCCAGATCTGGGCCTTTGGTCTTTATGTTAGGCCCAATATCCAGGTCCATTCTAACATTCTCACTTAAGCGATTCACGTGCCCTGCACATGGTAAAGACACGTTTCTCTCAGTTGAAACCACATTCCGGAGACTAGATCCTGTGATTCTCTTGCAACATCACGGATAGGCACCTCGAAGAACTTCTGGGTAAAGCTATGGACCGAGTAATTTTCCTCTCCTTTTCCGATGTCACTTTCCGGTAAGAATTCAAATCTAGGCAAGCATTCCGACCATATTTGAAGATGAAATATGATGCCATTTCGCGATATAGCCACTTCTCTTGGGATACTACTACCACCATTTGCAACCAAAATCCTCGCCCATTTCATATGATTCTTAAGCTCTGTTTCTTCCTCCGTTGCCACCCAACCCCCACAAATTCCTCCTATCTCTTGGAAAATCTTGTTTGAACAGAGATGAAGAGGAATTCCCACTACTCTAATCTAGGTCTCCTTGGTATTTGCAGATACAGGGACACACCCTGATGTTGGCTTCCACCATTCAAGGAGAAATCTGCTACTCTTCCATTTCCACTGGCCTCGAATAGTCTGTTCTACCATATTTCTATTTGGGAACTCAAACAGAAACATGTCATCATTCAACTCGTAAATATTTATACCAAAGTCTTTCTTCCAGTTTGTTGAGGTCCATCTTCTGATATCGGCTAAGGTTGGCCTTTCCTTGGTCTTCTCGCTGCAATAACCAACTTGGCATCTACTTAGCAGGAAGAGACCTGAACATCCATTTTATCCCGAACCTCAACAGTTCCTTTCTTGCTTTTGATCTCCGCCTCACGTAGGTTCCTCGATTGCCATTTGCTTTCTTGAATAGCCTTAGTATAAGGGTAATCTGTAGATGCCCTTGTGCTAGGTATTTGCACCTTCTCCCTCTGGCATTTAATGAACCTGTCTATCTTTAAAGCAATATCTAACCACCCAGCATTCAAAGCAAGCTCTGGTATGATTAAGCCTGTCCTTTCCCCTCTATATAAAGATATAATACTTATAAATCTCCCATATTCATTGTGTTTCTTTACTGATGCTACCTCTGTTCATACTCTGTTTGGGCTGTAATAAAATAATGGCATTCGTGCAGGTAAGGTGTACAAGGATATAGTTGGGAGTGCTTACTATGTTGCCCCTGAAGTCTTACGGAAGAGTTATGGCAAAGAAATAGATGTTTGGAGTGCAGGTGTTATGTTGTATATACTACTCAGCGGTGTGCCTCCCTTTTGGGCAGGTAAAGTCAAGTACTCTCTTCTCTATAATTATCTAAATAATTATCAGTTTACTCTGTGGTTTTATCTAGGACTTTTTGTTTTTATTGGTTTCTGGATTCTGCAATGCAGAAACGGAGAGGGGTATATTTGATGCCATATTAAAAGAAGACATTGACTTTGAAAGTCAACCTTGGCCTTCTATATCAAGTAGTGCAAAAGACCTGGTCCGCAAGATGCTCAATAAAGACCCAAAGGAACGCATTTCTGCTGCTCAAGTTCTTGGTATGCATCCTTCAAAAAATAGCTCGTTTGCATCCTTCAAAAAATAGCTTATTGACTTTGATAGTGGTGATGGTTTCACATTGAGTAGTAAGATTAGCCACTATTGCTTTCTAAATGAAACCTTGAAGGATGCAAAGTGTAGTTTTCTATGAGTTTGGTGGTTTTGCATAAATCTAATTAAATTTGTCTTACAGTTTGCTGATGGTTTTGCTTCATAGTTAATTCTTTCTTGATAAATAAATAGGTTTGGCTTGTGAATAGTGTTATAAAGGTGATCGCTTCATCCCTTAAAATGATGGAGAGATATAAAGCAGGGGTTATCTGCTTATTACGAAGCAATGAGCTTCTTAGAAATGTGCAATTTATACTATATGGCTCAAAGTAACTTTGCGAGAAGTGCTTAACTCAAATTTTCAGGAAAAGAAAATAGTGGAGGGAAATTGGACATTTAACAATTTTAGTACTAGGACTCCTCTTCACATAAGCATCATCGTTCCCATCATTTTGTGCTTCTTCTTCGAGGTTTACACCTTTTCTTCTACTACATTTGCTTCTTTCTTCTTTTTGTTCTTCTTCTTCTTCAAAAATTGTCTTCTTCTAGCATGTGAGTTCTCTTGCTCATTTGATTCCAGACCTTTTTTTTGCTTCTCCTTTCTATTTCTTAGCTCAGTTACTGAAACAATAAAACAAGAAATTGATTGCGGCAAATTAGTTTATTTTATGACTAACTAAATCACCCCAACTAGCTGAGAATCGAAGCGTAGTTGTTATTGAAGTTGTTATTGGTAGATTAGTTGAAGTCGAAAATTAAATTCCAGATTGAAGTTATCTCTCTGGCCTTGTCGAGATATAAAGGTGTTCAAATTGGACTTAACCCGAAAGAAAAAAAGATTTTGAGAATGACACCAATACTTAGATTATCTGATATTCACTCGGAAGGGTTACAAAATGCTTTGATGTTAAAGTTAAAACTCAGGTTCATGTATGCCAAAATGGCATTCTTGTGGTCAAAGCAAAGTTCCGCGGATTCTTCGCTTCCAGTGCCGCACCCATATTGGGTTCTCCAAAAATACACTACTTTCAGAGTATCCGACACACACCCAATGACATTTTTGAAGAGTCCGAGCAACATAGGTTCCGATGGATTTCAAATCACTTGATTTCACATGGAGCCTAGGAAATTTTAACTGCAACAGGCGATGCTAATTCAGTTTGTTGGCATCAAATACCTCCGCACACAATTACTTGTTGTAAGAATTGTAAACCTTAAGTAGTCATATCAGGTGATAAGAAAAAGAACAGATGCTATATCCAACAGATATGAAACCTAAAAGATCGTGTAACACCAAACATGAGAAAGCCTGGATAAACATGAAATACAGAAAATTTGCATGTCATTTCTTTGAGGTGACTTACTGTTTGCAGCTCGAAATAGTCTGGATTAGTTGCCTTTCCTATTTCTTCATTTTATTTCAAGGTAAATGATATGGTTTACTTACTTTCAAATGTTATTTCATCATTGGACAGCAGGACCTGCTCCCCATTGTTTTAAATCTTGGATGAAAATTATTGTTTTATGGATAAAACTTTAAAGTGTTTGATCCCGATTTATGCTTTCACTCAACTGTTGCAACAAGAACAAATACTTTTGCTATTCTGGTTAAGCATTGAAACTGAGATTACTTAGACCATGCATATATGAATGCCATACTTATTCGTGAACATCAAATACACATGCGATTTTTTTTCTTTCATGTAGTGCAGTCTAACCGAGCTTTTCATTTGCCTGGTGATAGAGCATCCTTGGCTCAAGGTAGGTGGAGTCGCATCAGATAAACCATTAGATAATGCTGTCCTCTCAAGAATGAAGCAATTCAGAGCTATGAACAAACTCAAGAGACTTGCTTTAAAGGTAATCTTGGTGTTAGTCAACTCTGATTTCGTTGCTGTAACTCAATACAACTAGACACCAATCTTTAGCTGGTTGAGTTTGCTATATGAATCTTCCATTTGTACCTATTTTATTCATTCAGCCTAATTTGATGCCAGGGGAAAAAAGGGTTTAAGCTGCATAATATCAAATTCACTTCTCTGTTTTATTTGCCTAAAGAAGAAATAAGATGAGGAAACCACTTACCTTTTGGCCTAATTATTTAGATGAGTAAGCAGTAGAAGCTTAGAACTTCCCCTTCTACATCAAACAAAAGAAAGTTAAATACGTTCCTTACTTTGTCCTTGTTATCATTTACTCATCCTGCCCTTTCTTTCAACAGACAATTTTTACCACATAATTATAATGTGAGTTCAAGCGACCATTTTTGTTGTGAATCATATTCTTGTGAATTTGGTGTGTTGGTGTTCTTCTAGATGTAAATCTCTGAGCATATTTCAGAAATAAACTTCGTACTCTTCTTTTAATGTTCTTTTTTTTCACACTAACCGACAGAAGCTTGACAATATTTGTTGCAAATAAGCAAATGTAGGTTCGACTATCGGATCAAATTGGGTGCAGACTGTCTTTGACATGCTACCTAATGTCTCTGGGCATATTTAGTTTCCTGATTTGGGCCTAGTGCAATTGCATGATTCGTTTTATCCTCCTTGTGAATTCTTTCTTCTATGAAATTAATTGTATATTGATATAACAGGCAAAAGTACCAGGTAAAAGTATATAACAGTAGAACACCTAATTCAAGGATATGATTCTTTACAAAAAAAATCCAAAAATCGATACGAAGTGGCAGATCATATTTATTCGCTCTTGTGAATTCATTTGTAGAAGTATCCTCTTTACAGAACTAGCTCATTGCTAATTGAAATGATTTTGGGACCAGGTCATTGCTGAGAATCTCTCAGCAGATGAAATTCAGGGGCTCAAATCAATGTTCCATAATATTGACACTGATAATAGCGGCACAATCACGTATGAAGAATTGAAGAGTGGATTGGCCAGACTTGGATCAAAGCTCACAGAGGCAGAAGTTATGCAATTGATGGAAGCGGTAAAGCAGAATTACTTGGAAGATATTAACTGCTTCTTCCCTTCACTTTGTTGTCAATTGATGTGCCATGAAATAACTAATGCCTTGTGCTCTTCAGGCTGATGTGGATGGAAATGGTTCTATCGACTATATTGAGTTCATCACTGCCACCATGCATAAACATAGACTAGAAAGAGAAGAAAACCTATACAAAGCATTCCAGTATTTTGATAAAGATGGCAGTGGGTAAGTCTCTTGTGCAAATGCAGCAGTGGATGATCAAACCTGTGGAATTGTTAAATCAGTTGAATTTTTTTTCGTATAATGCAGGTTTATCACAAGAGATGAACTCGAAACATCTATGGAAGAGCATGGAATAGGCGATCCAGCTAGTATAAGGGAAATAATATCTGAAGTAGACGCTGATAATGTAGGTTTGTTTAGTCTTTGATCATTCCAAAAAGACCGAACATTTGTTTTTCTGATAGGTTAAACGGTCATCTTAAGGTGTGCTAATTCTGTCACATTACAGGATGGAAGAATCAACTATGAGGAATTTTGTACAATGATGAGAAGTGGAGCTAAACAGCCAGGCAAGCTCTTCTAGTAACACGACTTTCCTAGTTGATGGAGGCAAACCTTGGGAGTGATTCTTCAAAATTTGCACTATGGACTGTTGCACTGCCATAGGGAAGACATCATACATGGCCAACCTTAACTAGTTGGAGTTTCAAAGCTCCCAAGTGGAAACCTGTAAATTGGTGATTATTGTTTCTAGAATCTATGTTCTCTGTGGTTCTTTTTTCTCACTTTTGTATAAACTACTTGTCTACTCATTAGTTACCAAGTTATTTTCTATCCCACAAAGATGACGGAGGAAATGGGTGAATATAGCTATCTACAATTTGAATGGGAGAAAATATCCTGTAAAAACCACTTGTGTTGCTTTTAGATTTCTTATATTCTAATATATAGAAGAGCCTTGGAAGCAGGCGAAGTTCGTCATGCCTGCTTTCAAGGGAAAACAAGTCTTTTCACAAATTCTTTTGTCAGATTGTTTACATCGCTACTTGTACTCTTTTGCCCATTGTTTACACCGCCTCTTCTCACAAGCTTCTTCTCACAGGAAATTGGTCTGCTGCAATTGTCTTTCCGTTCCATTGAAATCGTCAAATACGTTCCTACTTAGTTTCCTCTTTGTGGTGTACTACATATAGCTCTACATGTCAGCTGAATTTGGGGTTTTTTTGCTCTTTGTTAGCTACAGATATTTGTGATAGTGATTTTTACTATTTTAAATTTCAATTTTTCATGTGCCTTGGGTGGATTATTAGTATGAACGGTTGGAAAATTTGTATCAATTTATGTCATCTTGTATTTTTTTTTTCCTCTTTTACTTCTTTGCTCTCTTTACAGATACTTTTCGTGGGTATAGCTGTAGTTGTATGGAAAAGGGAATACTTAAGTTGTCTTAGTTCTTTGTTTAGGTTGTAGGTTGTCGCCTATTTGTTTATATGTCGTGTTGTATAGATTCAGTCTGCTTTTATTTGTGCTTCTTGGTTGGATTTAATTATATGATTTGTTTGAGTTGAGAATTTAGGTTGTTTCCTTGTGCAGCTTGTGCCAGAAAAAACTGTCTTTCTTATTTCCCTATTTATGATGAAAATTTTTACTTCATTGTTTTTTTGTTGTTCTCTTGAATTTTTGTTACTTTTCAGCATGAATTGTAGTTAGATTATGTAGAATTGGGATTTAGGAGCTGTGTAAAAAGAAAATTTATTATTTTTTGGGGTTTGTTTTGCTATTTTGATGATTTTTTTTCTGTTTATGATCGAAAGTGTGGAGAATTGATGTCAGAGTATTAGAAAAATTTTGTGTTTTTTGATTGTGAATTGAGTTCATGAAATAGTATGGTTTCAGTGGTTGAAGTGGGACACTTGAGCTGAAATTATGTTACTTTTCTGCTTGAATTAGTGTTTTAATTGTGAGTATATGTTGTTTTTATTTTTTTGGTGGTGAATTGAGTTTTTATCAAATACTGTGATTTTACGGGGAAGATTGAAGAGATGAGTAGATTAATGGATTGGTTAAAGTAGAATTGTTGAGCTGAAATTTGGTTACTTTTCAGTTTAAATTATTGTTTTATTGTGGATAAATGCTGCACTATTTTGGTGGTGAATTGAGTTCGTGTGATACTTTGGCCTTCTTATGGGGAGGATTGAAGTGGGGAGTTAGTTGACTGGTTAAAGTGGGACTGCTTAGCTGAAACGGTGTTACTTTCTAGCTTAAATTAGTGTTTTTATTGTGGGTAAATGTTCTTTTTTTTTTTTTTTGTGGTGAATTGAATTCATGAAATATTGTAGCTTTAAGGGAAATATTGAAGAGGGACTTCGAGCTGAAATTTTGTTACGTTTCATCTTGAATTAGTGCTTCTATTGTAGTAAATACTTGTGTAATAGTTCATCTTTGTACAGATTATGGATTTTTCTGCATTAATATACAAGTTCTGAGCTTTTTTTTTTCTTGCAAAGCCACAACCTCTGCCTTTTAGGTGAGCACTTTGTGGTAACTTGCTCACTGTGCAATAACTCGCGAACCACACAAGAGATGTATACCACATTAGGAAGCCCATGCGACAAGCTCATGACCACATTAGGAAGCACATGCGACAAGCTCATGATTGAGTGACATATGGAGATTGAATTCTATCCGTGATCTCCCACATGGGAGACCCATTACTCAGCCACTCGACGATGCCCTTGCAGGCAGTTTTAAGATCTTTTCTTTCTGTTTTGAGTTCCAGAAGTTTGTAGGATTTTTGAGAGAAGTAGGTAACTGATGATAATTTGGATGTTTTAGACAAAAAAAGGTTTTGGCCCTAAAGATTTGGTGAGGAGAACATAAAGATGGGAAATGTGGAGGAATTTCTAAGTATTACAATTGGTGGACTAATGTATTTGTTCTTCTTGGTACAGATTTGAGATTTTTCTGTAGTATGACATGTTTCGAGTTTTTTTTCTTTCTGTCTTGAGTTCTTGAAGTATTTGAACTTGGTGGGATTTTTTCAAAAAGTAGGAAATGGAGGATAATTTGAATGTTTTAGACAAAATGAATTTTGTCCCTAAATATGAAAATATAAGGAAAAAATTGATTTGGAGAACATAAAGCTAGGAAATGTGGAGGAATTTGTAAGTATTGGGATAAGTGGACTATCTATGGTGGGTTTCGGGTGTGAAATGTAAATAATGTACAACAAAAATTTCTGTCCAACGATTTTTGAAAGTGGTAGTATCGGTTGCAAGGATAAATTGCCTGTATTCGAGTGCTTATGATTTCATTTGTAGTTCTTATTAATTATTTTCTCGACTTTGGAGAGGATGAGTCACAATTTGAGGGACGGCATATATCAACTTCTTGAATTTCACAGCTTGGCTTGACATGTATGTTTTGGAGTAATTGATGATCTTACTGGACCACATAATGAATTTTAATTGGTTTGTTTTGGTTGTTAAAGGGAAATTTCAACTTTCTCTCTCTATTTCTTTATTGACGGAGGTTCTGAAAATCAGCATGCTTATGTGAGTATTCACATACGCATGAGAACTAACCTTCCAAGCCCTGTGCAAAGCTCATCTCCACCCATTAAATAGCTCCTCTATTTCTCTCTTACCAAATGACCTACATTAAGGCAAGCGGAGTAACATTTCAAGCCCCGTGCCTCCTTCTCTATGCTCATCTACATTTGTCCCAACCTAGCATAGAATTGCTAATTGGACAATCATGTCTAAGAAATCAGGTATTTTTTATATGATCATGTAAAATCCTCATTCACTTCATGATTTAGCATTGGAAATTGAATTATGCTCAAAGTCCATTTTTATAATATATATTATTAAAGTCGGACCCATCATCATGCTCTTGTGTTTTCAAATGTTGGGTCGAATGTTATGTTATCCACGCTTCAGTTGTCTTGATCTAGATGTGTGAAAAATGCTACATTGTCCTAAATTAGATGAGGATATAGGATGCCTTTTAATTTGATCTTGGGCGATTTTGATCACCTCACGAGTTAACTTTTGAGTTAATTAGGCTTAAGATTCATTTTGTTTAACAATTTTTCAAGTACTAAATCGTAAGATTTTGTTAAATGAGTGCAATTTTAAACAGGATATGGGAGATGTGGGAGAATTCAGAAGCAGCGATAGAGTAATCGTCTGAAGCCTGATCTCAAGTAGGACAACTTCACACCCCAAGAAGAGGAACTGATCATTAAGCTTCATGCCACTATAGGTAGCAGGTGTATCAATATCATACAACAACAATAACATACCCAGTATATTCCTACCTAGTGGGGTCAAGGGAGGGTAGAGTGTACGCAGACCATACCACTACCTCAAGAGAAGTAGAGAGGTTGTTTTCGATAGACCCCCGGCTTAGGACCAATAACCGTATAACAAATACAAAAAGTAGGTGCATATAAACTAGTATAGTACACAAAACAAACTAATCGTATAACAAACACAAAAATAAGTGCATAATAAACTAGTACGGGATGTAAAAAAGCCAACACCACTAGCCCCAAACTACAGCTACAACACTACGAACCAGAAACTTCAGACCCAAAGGAGCACTCCCACATTACTACCTCTGCGCTCCCACCCCCTAACCCCCTATCCTAATCCGCGTCCTCCATACCTTCCTATCAAGGGTCATGTCCTTTGTAAGTTGTAATTTCTCCATATCATGCCTAATCAGCTCCCTCCAATATTTCTTCAGTCTACCTCTAGCCCGCCTAAAACCATCCCTAGCCAGAGTGTCACACCTCCGCACTGGAGCATTAGGGCCCCTCCTCATCACATGTCCGAACCAACGTAGTCTCACTTCTCGCAACTTATCCTCCACTGAGGCAGCTCTCACCTTCTCCCAAATAATCTCATTCCTCACCCTATCTTTTCTGGTACGTCCACATATCTATCGCAACATTCGCATCTCCGCCACCTTTACCTTTTGAATGTGGGAGTTCTTAACTGGCCAACACTCCGCTCCATACAATATAGCCGTCCAGACTACCACTCTGTAGAACTTACCTTTAAGTTTCTGGGGCACCTTCTTATCACAAAGGACTCCCGAAATGAGCCTCCACTTCAACCATCCTGCCACAATACAATGCACGACATCTTCGTCAATCTCACCATTACCCTGAATTATAGACCCTAGATACTTGAAACTCTCCCTCTTCTGGATGGACTGAGAGTCTAGCTTCACAACCACTCCATCTTCTTGCGACATATCACTGAACTTACACTCCAAGTACTCCGTCTTGGTTCTACTTAACCGAAAACCTTTAGATTCAAGCGTCTGACTTCAAATTTCCAACTTATCATTAACCTCACCCCGAGTATCATCGATCAGAAACACATCATCTGCAAATAACATACACTAAGGCACCTTCCCTTGAATATGACGTGTCAAAACATCCATCACCAAATCAAAAAGAAATGAGCTAAGAGTCGATCCCTGGTGCAACCCTATCAAAACTGTGAAGTGCTCCGAATCTCCACCTACCATCCTCACACGAGTCTTCTCACCATCATACATATCCTGAATCGACCTAGTGTATGCCACGGGCCCCCCTCTAGCCTCCAAGCACCTCCACAGAATCTCCCTGGGAACTCTGTCATATGCATTCTTTAGATACACGTGTATATGTACGTATGTGTGTGTATGTATATGTACGTATGTGTACACACACATATATGTTGCATGGACTCCTCATTTTTGCTGTCGAAGCCATTTCATAACGATAATGGTGCGGATGCAGGTTGCGTGTCGGATTCGGTCAATCCCGTCCGAATTTGACCAGAGTCGAACAAATTTGGAGAAAAATTGAGAATTTGATTTCTCAAAATAAAAGATAAAATAGATTTTAAGTCATGGGAAATGACATACCTTCAATACTATAGGGAAAATAATTTCACGGGGTTGTGTTTCGACTTCTAGTAGACCGTAACAGCCATTTGTAAGAGAGTTAGAAGGTCTTGAATGGCTTTCTTTTTCTTTTTTGAGAGGAAGAACCACAAAGGTAGGTGAAAGTGGGAAGATTCCCAGAACTCAAAAAAACTTATTTAAGACGAAGTGAATATAGAGAATTGCAGTTCTTGAGGGACTGTAATTAAAATAATAAATAACCCCTTTATTCCCCTAGTTGTGACACGTATGTGAAAGGCACAGCATTGTCACTTAGATTAAATTTTATATATTGCAAATAAGTATATGCACTAAATAGACACATTTTATTCAGTATCCAGATTATGCTATTTATAAATATTTTTTTCTCGTTAGAAAATAACGAGAAAATATCCACATTTTCTCGTTAAGTAAATGCACTAAATATTCGATATCATATTTGATTAAATATAAAGTAGCTGATAAACAACAAGCGTTGAAAAATATGTTGTAAATACTGAAACTGATTCTATAAAGGAACAAATTTTTGAAGGTGCATTGACAAATATTGCCTTTAGCCTATAGTTTAACACACTTGCAAACATTGTCAGGTGGTCTATAATAGCATAACAACTAACTGGGAGAACAGATAATGATGTGAAAAACTTATGGAACACTAAGCTGAAAAAGAAGCTAGCTGCAATGGGGATTGATCCTGTCACTCACAAGCCTTTCTCCCAAATTCTCACTGACTATGGAAACATTGGTAGCTTCCCAAAAGCCAGAACGCGTTTTGTGTCTCTTAACAGAGAGCTAAAGGGTGCATTCATGTCTAGATCAGAATAGCTACAACATTCTTTACAAAATTTCCACAACTTCAACAGCCTTTGTGTGAAACTGCCAAAAACTGAAGCTTCAGAAGAATGTTTCTTCAGCAACAATCAAGATTCGAGCAATTTTAATCAGACTCCTATCAATCTGCTATCTGAGTTACAGGCCATAAAATATAAATTACAACTTAAGAAGCAGAGGAATATCATTTTGATTTACTGCTTTGCCCACTCTTAACCTTCTGAAACTCTTACAAGGTGACCACCAAAGGCCACCCAATAGCAGCAAATACACCAACGTCCACCAGATTTCCAGCAAAGACCGACAACCATTTCATTCTTGCACTGTTTTTGCTTATATATGTTATCGTGATTCAAGTTCGTCTCAACCAGGATGAAGCGTGCCACAAAAGTCACAATCAGTGATGATAAGGAAACTCAGGACAGGATATTGATGTACTTAAGCAGAAAAAAGTTTCAAAACTCGGTTAACATACCTACAAAAGCTGCAATTGACAGTCCCAGAAGTGTCAAGGTGGAGAAGTATCGGGAATAGGGCATTGTCCCTATCAGCAGATCGGGAACAAACAAGTCCAAGGGAGCTAAATACAGGGCATGTTTGCACAAATTCATTTCAACCTGATATGTTGGGTAAGCTATCAGATTACGATGAACTCATATCGGTCATATTATATTTCGTAGTTCATTTATGTTCTTCGTTTACATGTTAGGCTTGTTATCTATAAGCAATATTAAAATAGCCCATCTCATGCTATTGCAAATAAAGTTTTATGTATACTGTTCTTTCATAAAATTCTTAGATTATTTACGCCACTAACTGAAACAAATCAAAGTGCAAGCCATTTCTTTAAACGGACTAACTGAAAAGTAAGATAAATGAATTGCAAATGAGAGAGGATAGTAATAACTCTTGTGTGGGATTTGATGAAAACCTCTTGCTCTCAGTTGCCACTAAATTATGAAATCTTTACTTCATTTTATTTTTGTTCTATATGAACTTAAAGAGCAATTATAGGGACCATAACGATTGATAAAACACAAGTTTAGTTGTAAACAAGTTTTTCATGGGGTTTGTTCCTTAGTAGTAGATGTAGATTAGGCAAAATTTTGTAATTGAGCAAACTCCTTGTCATTCTCTTTGGTAATTTTGCTGCATCATCTTAATGACTTTAATGGAACTCTTCTTATATACTTCATCAAAAATAAAATACAAGCTTTGAAAGAACTTTTAAATTTCTCTTACATTTATATCAAGTATGATGTTTTGTCCTTTTGGGTGGAGAATCCTATCATATGATAATGCTACCTTGGAAGCAGTTGAAGGTTGGCATGCTAGCTTGCCGATCAAGCCTCTTCTTGGTATTTCTACTAATTGATGATTATTACTAGCTAGCCCTTCCTATATAGTAGTTTATTGTATGATGATTAGCTTATTTAAGTTGTGGATCTTTTTTACTACAACAGCAACTGGTTGTAAGAGCTGATGATTTTTCAGTACCACCTGCACAGTATGAAGCTTTCTTAGGGGAACAGCCCCAAGGTGGGAAATCAGGGGAAGAAGGAAAATTCTGAAACTATTGAAAAGCTCAAAGGCTCAAACTTTGTCGCCATATTTCTGAGAATTGGGATCTGAGAGACAATATTGATGTTTTAGCATTGAGTTTATTTTGTAATTTACTGATTGTAGTTTAGAAGAGCTAGAACTAATGGAAATTGTGTTGTTACTTTGGTGCGTTTTGTATATTTCTGAAAATGGAGTTGAGTTGCGAAAGTGGATTTTTTTCAAAATTCCTACAAATTCAGCTGAATTGAGACTCTTTTTTCTTAAAAACTCTGATGTAATTTTGATTGCGACATACAAAACTAACATTTACAAATTATAGCTAGGTCTTTATTATTGGGTCCACGCTAGTGCGGACTTCTACATCTAGTAATATCTTATAAGAGGGAATGGGGAGGAGAAGCAGGCAGGTCTCCGTCAACTTGTTTGTTTCTCCTGCCTGCTTCATAAGTTACTTCCTCCGTAATTTTATTATGTTATCTCTAATTAATTATTATAAGTTATTTATGTATCAGAAAATTAATAATATTTAATAAAAAAGTAAAATAGATATTTATGACACGTGTGCTTCAGCTGCTTCACCCATAAGTTGATTGTATCTCCCATAGTTAATTATTATAAGTCATCTAAATATTAAAAATTTATTATAAAGTCATCAAATGATACAAGAGAAATGGCCGCCTTAGCTTTCGATGGCATCATTCAAAGTCACTACGTGAAGAATCAAGATTTGGTCCCATGGAGGGCACGAGATCATACTTGTAGGGGTTATTTTGAGCATGCCATCAAACAAACCCGTGTGTGGAAGATTGCTTGGAGCCTTGAAAACTGGAGGACTCACGGGTTTGGACCACATTTGATGGTTCCGATTTTGGCCCCTTTTATTAAGGTCATTTTGGTCACTTAGCCTCAAGGTCATTTTGGTCTTTTAGCCTTGTCTAAATGACACTCCAATGCCCTTAATGAGGTGGGTGGCATTGGAGTCATTTTATCTTTCTTTTGTAATATACTATATATAGTCTATTTTAGGTTATTTCTCTTTAGTTAATGAATGATGAACATTTGAAAGACTTATTCTCTCTTTGGAGAGTGCAACACCTTAGTATAGTTCTTAGTTAGGGCTTGGAAAAGTCATCCTTAGTATAGGGCTTGGAAAAGCCAATATTGTTCTTTGCTTAGAAACGGTGGATCTTGAGGTAAGTGATTCCCTTGGTGGTCACCGTATGAGTGTGATGTTGTTGTTACATTAATTAGGAGTTTAGTGTTTGAATCATACTTTGTTCCTAAGTCTTGTAACAAATCTACATTTCACTATCTATCCTTTTATTCTTGTAATCTTGTTATTGTTTGTAGTGAACTGTTTTTATGTCTTGTTGAATCCAAAAATTTGTGTTCTTGTTGTCATCTTGTTCTTCACGATTTGTGGCTGTTTTGGGTGTCAAATACACCTTTGTTTCTTGTATTCTTATTGTATTTGTCAAATTCGAGTGAGGTCTCCATTTGATCCACAATTTGTTGTGATTTGTGGACTGTTTTGGAGGGTGCATTGGATTGTTTGTGGCTGTATCGTGTTCCTCTTGTTTGTCTTGTATCATTTGATATCAGAGCATGGCTTGATCTTGTTCCTACAAGATCAAATCTTGGGCTAGCTCACTTGAAAAAAAAATCTGAAAATTCCAGAAAAAGAACAATCTGTCCATTTTGTGTTCTTGGCTAAAAATTATGTTTTTGTTGTGTCTTGGCCGAGATTTTTACTTATCTTTATTATCTCTAAGTGTTAGTTTTGTTCCTCACTAACACATTGAGTCTATATCTTGATTTGAGCTTGTATTTTGATATTGTTGTTGTGAACATAAGCTTGGCCCATTGTTGTTGAACATTGTTGTGGTAGACATTGTTGTTAAGAAACTTGACTAACCGTGTGTTTGGTTGTTGTTGTTGTTGAAAGGACTGTTGTTGTTTTTGTTCTTGAAGTTTTTCACAACCTTCATTTCTTGTTAAAACCGAAGACACAACACTAAAGAGACTTGGCCGTTTGTTGTTGTGGATTGGAGTTGGCCGTTGGAATTGTTGTTGTTCTTAAAGATTGTTGTTATTGTTCTTGGTGTGGTTGTTATTTTTCTTTAAGTTCTTCACCTTCCTACATATATTGTTAGAACATAAAGTGAATGATAGATCCTAAAAGGTGAAGGAAAGAGGTGTAAGTAATTGTTAGTCTTGAAAGACCCCCAACCACTAAAAGACTTTATATCACTTCTCAACCACTTTCCCGTGAAACAAGGGTCCATGTTTTAAGGAAAAGTACTACAAAAGTTAAGTTTTGAAATTTGAAACTTGAAAAAAAGGCTCCAAGACTTATTCTTCCCTCCTTAAAACAAATTCCACCAATCCAAATTAAAATTGGTCAAGACTTGGGGTTTGAAAAATAAAAATTGTAGAAACCGCAACCAATACGTGGCTGCCACATCATCAAGTTACTGTTCAAGCATCGAATTTTGGCTCAAATTTTAGATTATTAGTTTCACTTTATTGTTTCCTTAGTTTCCTGTCTTGATTCTAGAATTAATTAACAACTAGTAATCACTTACTTAGTTGTAGATTAATTATTGAATCCGCTCCTTTCGTGTCTTCGTTATTTGTGTGATTTTTCTTATTTTTAACTTGTAGTAACTTCTTTGTTTCAAGTTCGTAAGTAAATTTTATTTTTCTGTCTTGAGTCGATCAAACAAGAATCTATTCCGGCTACCAAGTAGAATTGATATCCTATTGACTACTGGAGTTTAAGCAACTTTCAATATTCGCCGCTCCAATTGTGAGAATCACAAAGGTGAGTGTATACGAGTGTTAGTGAGAAGCTTTTACTACTAATCTTATTTGTTCATTGTGTAGGTACAAAGGTGATATAAGAGTAACATGTCTTCGATAGCCGGAGATTATTATGACTACAACATGGGAGACTATGATTGTAGTGAGGGGTTTTATGGCTACAAAGTTGAGGGAGATTGTGGAGGCTATGAAAATAGCCATGAACAAAACTTGGGCAGATTTAGGAGTTACAATTTTGAGGGAGAAAATGAGGTGAATGAAGTGCCTAGTGCTTATGGTGATTTTGAAGATGATGTAGGACCTCATGAATGTTCTTATGATGACGTTGGGGCATGTGAGGAGTCCTAAACTTCTCACTCCAAACCTAGATTTAGTGTTAGGTGTAACTCTTTCATTCGCGAAGCTTATGAGAGCTATGATGAGAGTGCATGTGAGGAGTGTGAAGATTCATATTCTTCACCTTGTAGTTCTTCTTATCAAGGTCAATATAGTGTGAATGGTTATATTAGTTCAAGTGGAGGTTGTCTAACGAGAAGAAGAAGGTGTGCATCTCCAAAACCAAGAGGTACTTGTGTGCATTATAATGTTGATCCGAGAAGAAGTATACACTCCAAAAAGGTGACCATTTGTGGGATACCGGGCTGCCATATTGTGTTGAATGATAGGTACTATAAAAACTACATCCTTCCGTCCATGGTCAACTACTTGGGGTTGTTTCGAGAGCCTTTACTTGTTCCATACTCATTGGACGAGTTCAAGGTTACCGAGAGGGTAAAAGTTGTCTTCTCCCAATATGAATACCATGAGAAGGTGTGGTGCGATGTTCTTCTCTTACCCTACGTTCATGTATATTTAGGTGCTGATTGGTTTGCACGACATCAAGTTCCTAACGTGCAAAATTGTCCTAGTGTTGTAAGAGACCAATGAGGGAATCACCTCATGACTTACTTGCTGTCCAAGCCACAAAGAGAAGTGCCTACCTACTCCAATCCGAATTATTATGAGAGATAAAAGATTGAGCGGAGTAAGGGAGTGCAAAGTGGTAATCCAATAGTGGGAAAATAAGAGGATATGTGGAGCGAAGTGAGGGGATTGCTACTAAACCGTGATAACATTGGTTGTCCTTCCATTTCTAAGGACATTTGTGTAGGTACCAACATGGCAAGCGAAGGCGAACAACGCCAAAAGGAAGTTGTTGTCCAAGATTGTGGAGGACCTTCACCTCACGGCAAGAAAGAGTCTACTCAAGATCTTAAAAGTACAAAAGTTAACTCTTACACTTTAGTGCATGTGAATGACAATTGTGTGGCTAGTAAGCCATTGAGTGTGAGTAGTAGCTTTCTTATTTATGAGTCTAATAATTCCTTACCTTTTGTTGATGATGTACATATTGTGAGTTTGGATACACTAGTTGATCCTATTGATGACGAAATTGACTCTTCTTGTAAGATCAATTTATGTCCTCCTAGTGTTTGATACAATAAAAACAAGAGGAACACGAAATAGCCACAAACAGTACAATACACCCTCTAAAACAGTCCACAAATCACAACAAATCGTGGACCAAATGGAGACCTCACTCGGATTCGACAAATACAACAAGAATACAAGAAACAAAGGTGTATTTGACACCCAAAACAGCCACAAATCGTGAAGAACAAGATGACAATAAGAACACAAATTTTCGGATTCAACAAGACACAAAAATAATCCACTACAAACAATAACAAGATTACAAGAATAAAATGATAGATAGTGAGATATAGATTTGTTACAAGACTTAGGAACAAAGGGTGATTCAAACACTAAACCCCTAATTAATGTAACAACAACACCACACTCTTACGGTGACCGCCAAGGGAATCACTTACCTCAAGATCCACCGTTTCCAAGCAAAGAACAATATTAACTTTTCCAAGCCCTATACTAAGGATGACTTTTCCAAGCCCTAACTAAGAACTATACTAAGATGTTGCACTCTCCAAAGAGAGAATAAGTCTTTTAAATGTTCATCATTCATTAACTAAAGAGAAATGACCTAAAATAGACTATATAGTATATTACAAAAGAAAGATAAAATGACTCCAATGCCCTTAATGAGGTCGGTGGAAATGGAGTGTCATTTAGACAAGGCTAAAAGACCAAAATGACCTTGAGGCTAAGTTACCAAAATGACCTTAACAAAAGGGGCCAAAATTGTAAACCATCAAATGTGGTCCAAACCCGTGTGTCCTCTAGTTTTCAAGGCTCTAAGCAATCTTCCACACACGGGTTTGTTTGATGGCATGCTCAAAATAACCCCTGCAAGTATGATCCTATGCCCTCCATGGGACCAAAGCTTGATTCTTAACGTAGCGACTTTGAATGATGCCATCGAAAGTTAAGGTGGCCATTTCATTGTATCATCCTCCCCTTCTTGAAAAGGATTCGACCTCGAATCCGTACCTTGCAAAACAAGAGAAAGGACAAACAAGCACAACATCCTCATGGCATGAGGGTTAGGGTTAGAACAATAATAAACATTATCACGCCAAGGGGGTACATACTTGAAGTATAACCAAGAATCCTTTGAAGTGAGTATTAAAAACTCAATGAAAGATGTACAAAGGATTTGGTTATAGAATACACCAAAAGTGATACTTTGCTTGTCATGTAGACCAAGCAACAAGTTGGGTGCACCAACATCACTATTTCTACATTTGGCACCAGGTCAAATGGGAAAAGTGGCCATAGACATGGGTCTAGACAATACTTTTCTTTCCCGTGGTCTACACCCAAACTACACGACATACTCTCAATAATAGCATACATATCATCCAAAGCAAATAGAGAGTAGAGAAAGGTATCACTCAAATCAACTTCTACCAAGGTGCCCTCATGTGTGTACTCCCTACTAGTTTCCCAATAATAACCATGAGTACTCTCAACAATAAAGTCACATAAATTAAAAGAAGAAGCAGCTTCCGCAACTACACATTCTTTACCCCTAAGAGTAATCTCATCTTCCAAAAAGAGATTTCCATCTTTAGGAGGAATGTTTTCACACCAAAGTGGGTTATAATACAGGCTATAGCTTCCAAGGCAAGCTATAACATCATTTTCACCATTAGCTTTATTAGAAGTGTTTAAATCATCTTCAAACAAGACATTACACCTAAAGAGAGTGTGATCTACCTCATGGACAGATTTGGAACAAGCAAGTTCCTCACGCTCTAAATGATCAATATCAAGTTTCAAGGATGTTCCAAACACAAGATTACCCCAAGAAGAGATCTTGGGTTCACTCCCACTTTTTTGACCAAAATTTTCAAATACTTCACTCACTTAAGTTCTATTAAGAACATCACACACATATTCAAGTGGGGGATAATTTTCACAAACAAGTTGATCAACACCAATTACACAAGATGATGTACTTTCGTTCAATATATAGGCTTCAACACTGATGCAAGTGAAATGGCTGCCTTAGCTTTCAATGGCATCATTCAAAGTTACTACGTGAAAAATCAAGCTTTGGTCCTATGGAGGGCATGGATCATACTTGTAGGAGTTATTTTGAGCATGCCATCAAACAAACCCGTGTGTGGAAGATTGCTTGGAGCCTTGAAGACTAGAGGACTCATGGGTTTGGACCACATTTGATGGTTCATGATTTTGGCCCCTTTTATTAAGGTCATTTTGGTCACTTATCCTCAAGATCATTTTGGTCTTTTATTTTTGTCTAAATGACACTCCATTGCCACCCACCTCATTAAGGGCATTGGAGTCATTTTATCTTTCTTTTGTAATATACTATATATAGTCTATTTTAGGTCAATTCTCTTTAGTTGATGAATAATGAACATTTGAAAGACTTATTCTCTCTTTGGAAAGTGAAACACCTTAGTATAGTTCTTAGTTAGGGCTTGAAAAAGTCATCCTTAGTATAGAGCTTGGAAAAGCCAATATTGTTCTTTGCTTGGAAACGGTGGATCTTGAGGTGAGTGATTCCCTTAGCGGTCACCGTAAGAGTGTGGTGTTGTTGTTACATTAATTAGGAGTTTAGTGTTTGAATCACACTTTGTTCCTAAGTCTTGTAACAAATCTATATCTCACTATCTATCCTTTTATTCTTATAATCTTGTTATTGTTTGTAGTGGACTGTTTTTATGTCTTGTTGAATCCGAAAATTTGTGTTCTTGTTGTCATCTTGTTCTTCACGATTTGTGGTTGTTTTGGGTGTCAAATACACCTTTGTTTCTTGTATTCTTATTCTATTTGTCGAATCCGAGTGAGGTCTCCATTTGGTCCACGATTTATTGTGATTTGTGGACTGTTTTAAAGGGTGTATTGGACTGTTTATGGTTGTTTTGTGTTCCTCTTGTTTGTCTTGTGTCTTGCACGGGCTATTAGTAACTAGTGAATAATAAAAATGTCTTACAAAAAACAAAGTTTATTTTCTTGGTGTGTGGGTTCTGAATCGGGCCAGTACAGTTCACTTTCTTATATTGGCGTGTGGAATCTGAATCGGACCAGTACAATTCACTTTATTATAAGGTCCGGTTTCACGTCTGAGCTTTTAACCAAACCACCGGTCTGAGCTTTTAACCAAACCAGTGGATTGGGCCCAAGCGTGAGCTCTAAACCCGGATCCTAATGAACTGAATCAAATTTAATTTTAAAAAATCTGATATACTAAACTTTGTGCTATGCTTGGTAAAATATTGAAGGGTGAAAGTTTCATATGATGATGATATACTAAACTTTGTGCTATGCTTGGTAAAATATAGTAGGATAAGTTTTTTGAATCTTTTAATCAACACAAATGATGATAGTTTCATATTTTTTATCACACCTTTATGATTTGAAACAAATACAAGAACAATAATTATTTTGAATAAGAAATAAAAAGAAAAATCACACTTCATTAACATTAAAATAGTCTTTACCAGGCCGGTTGACCCAAAAGTCAGCTTTTGGGTCCGGGCTAGTCCTCGGTTGTGCCGTATGCGCGTCAAAATATTGTAACACCGCTCAGACCCCTTTTCATTTATGGGGTTGGTGTGGTCAGGTGTTAGTAAAGCCATGGGCTGGTTATGGGTTCAGTTTCATGGATTTAACTGAAAATTTTTCGTCAAAGCAAGTGGGTCGACCTAGTCAGGACAAAATTAAATACAAATTTTATGAAGAGCTACAAAATTAATTGACCCGTGTTTATTATTGAAAAACAAAGAACAGATGAAATTCATGACAATATCATGAGCAATACAAGTAGCTGATATTAAAAAAAAAAAAAACTAAAGAAAAAGGAAACAGGTCAACCGTCACTCAATTCACACACAATACTTATATTAATGCAGCAACTAATTAAAAACCATGAATCTTGATCTGATCCTTCTTCACAATCCCAGCATTCGAAAGAAACTGAGAGACATTCTTGCGCTGATCGCCCTGGAGTTGTATCACCTTGCCAAGCTCCGTGTCCTGCATGACATTGCTGTTGCAGCACAGTTCTTTCTTGAGATCTTTGAGGATCTTTTCGTAACTCGAGTACTCTTTCCTTAGACCCTCCAACTTCAGCCCCTGAACAGTTATCAAGCTTTTCTTTCCATTCCTTTGCTGTATGCGGATATGTACACACTCCTTGGTTCCGTGGGTGCTGAATTCCTCGGCTTCAGCAAATGGATCGAATGATGCTGGGATCTCCACGACGTTGATATCGACCATGTACGTTTTTGTACGACAAATTCTGTGAATATTTGGAGTTGATGAAAGGCTAACCTTCGGATGGCTAATCAAGAAAGCTTGATGAATGGAATTCGATATTTTTGAACTGGAAAGGGATGATGCCTCGGTATTTATAAGTTCCAAACAGTAGCAAAACGCGCAGACGTTATAAACACGCCGACTTTCATAGAGGGTTACTTTCTCCCCAAGCAAAATTATTTCCTTTATTATTGTTATTATTTTTGTTGAAAAGGGTTTCTTTCTTCCCAAGTAAAATTATTTCCTGTATTATTATTATGTTAAAGTGGCTTACTTTCTTCCCAAGTAAAATTATTTCCTTTTTTATTACTATTATTTTTTAATAAATTATTTTATTTATATTATAACATTTGACTAAATATTTATATCTATATCTATAATCTATAATCTATATCTATAATCTATAATATTTTAAAAGTGTAAAAGATTTTATAAATGTTATTTGAACTTTTTATCTTTCATTAAAATACTCTACAATAGATAAAATCGTCTTTTCACTATTTTTCTCAAATAATAAAGATTTAAAGATGAATTAAATACCTTTTTTAGAAAAAACTTTCCTTATTTTAATAAAACTATATATATAGAAATTCCTAATTTTAGTAGTCATCACAATTAAGGACAATTAATAGCCACCCAAAACTAATTGCGTTTATGTATTTCATCTAGAATTCCTTGTCCATGTTAATTTTTTTTTTTTTTTAGTTTAAATCACTTGGTGTCCGGTACCTGCTTTTTAGGAGTCCGATTATATCCGGATTCGCCCCGCGTCGGGCCCCATTTAGGGGGAAGAGCTCCCAACAGAGTGTTTGTCCATACCCAGAGTCGAACCCTCGACCTCTGGGTAGGGTAGACCAATCCCTTACCATTGGGCTACCACTGCTGTTGGAATAATTATTTTTTATACCAAAATATTATGGAGTCCAAATTAAAACCCAACACTAAATTTTATATATATTAAAGTTTATGTGGAGAGAGATATGTGCTCCGACGTGTGTTTGTGTGTGAATCATACTAGATTTGATCTCATATATATTTATAGGATGAATTTTCTAAAAGAATTATATTATGTATTTTGATGATGGTAAGTTTACTTGATTTCTTTTTTACTTATATGATTAAATAACAAAAGTTATGTAATTGTGCAATCCAGGTTGAAGAACTAATGGGATGAGGCAAGTTTTATGCCATAGATCATCAATTCGTTCTTGAATATTTACACAAACAAAACAATTTTAAATTTTTTTCCATCTTTAGTCTCTCTAGAATCAAACACTTGTAGTTTTCGTATTCGATCTTCTTGCTACGTAAGCTTTTGTTTTTCACTTTTAACTTTATATTGAACTTATTTGATATAATATTTTTTTCTTAAATGTTTAGTGAAGGAGGAGTTAATTATTTCAGTGTACATGCACGGTAACGAAGAGTCAGGACAATTATTATATAGAGTGGTTGTGAAACACTCTGGTTTTGATCCTTAAAATTTTTTTGAGTTTGAGCTTTTGGAAATCATACGACTTGAGGGTACTTGTCGTATGATGTGGGTACAATTTAGGGTCCTCAACTCGAATGATAATTAGTGTGGTTTGGTTGGTTTCTATCCAAAGCACGAATGGACATCATACTAGTCGTATGTTAGGGTACGAGAAGTATACTGCCAAATCATATGATGTCCTATGTCTAGCCTAGATGATTCTGCCTAGGGTACGGTTTAAGGGTACCAATCGTATGTTATGGATACGAGTTGGCCCTTGTGGTCGTATGTTGGACAGTATTGAAGTCCAAGCTACTGCCTAGGGTATGAGTGGTGGGTACCACTCGTATGTTGTGAGTACGGTTTGGGTGGTATAGTCGTACCATCCAGTGCTTATTTTTCAGCTTTTAAGATGAGGACATTTTAGACATTTCCCAATGCCAAAATCCTTAAGACCCATCTCCTATAACATTAATTGGTCCTTTATTCTTCACTTGGAAAGATCAAAGCACTCCTAAAACTCTCTCTAAACTCTCTCAAGAAGATTGAGCTAGGGTTTTCTTCAAGTGTTCATCTAGAGACTTAAAGACTAAATTCTCTCCATGAATCTTCGTAAATAAGGCATGTTACTCCTCCCTCATTGTTAGTTAAGCTAAATTCATATTTTAATGAATGATTTTCATGATTTAATTATGGGTATTATTTAGTTTTGAATTGTCTGTTGAGGTTTTTGGTTATTAATAGATGAATATTGTTTTTCCATATTTTTCTTATGGTTTTCATGTTAAAATTGTAGAATTAAATATGTGGTTTCATGAAAATGGTCAATTGGTTCTTGATTTTGGTTTTGGAAACGATATGCCCTCAACATGTTTGTTAAAATGCATATGAGAATAGTTTTGTCACATAGTTTGACTTTTATTGAAAACCTTGCATTGCATAATATGGTAATGGAATCTAAATTGGTTTGGTTGGTTTTAAATGATTGGAAAAAGCCTTAATGGCCATAGAAACCAAATTGATTATTTTGGAATGGAAATTGATAATAAACTCAACCCATTTGCATGATTGTTTTTGGTTATACATTACTACTTGGTTTGATTTGATTCTTGAGACTAATGCATGGAATAAATGGTTAATTGGTTAAGGATGATTTTAAAAACCTTTTGTGGTACATAGTAATTCCCTAAGTGAACTTATAACGAAAACCTTGTGGGATACACGGGAATCCCCCAAGTGATTTTATAATAGAGTCTGTGGGGTACATGGGAATCCCATTAAGTGTTGGCTAATACATTGCTTACAAGCTATAGTCGGTATGACGATATCACTTTATAATGCCTTAATAATTGACTCCTGGAATTGGTGGTTTGGTTATGTGTTAAATGTTTTAATTGGCAATAATAGCGAATTATGATAGCTAGCCGTGAAGGTATGAGTCTGAAAGGTTGACACTGGAAACTCATGTTTGCCGACATGAGGATTGGTCTTGATGGCCACGTACTTGTGGAGTACAAGAAAATTCCCCAAGTACTTATACATACATATGTATCATAGAGGGCGAAGGGTACAAGGGAATCACCTACCCCTATGATATCAGTTTGTATGGCTACACACACTAGGGCCCGTCCAGGGGGTAACACTAGACCCATATAGCCCGTAGATGCATTATGACTATAAAGCTATACGACCCAGGTAATGGTTTCAAATACATGCTAAACTCGGTTCCCTTTCCCAGTATGATATATATATGTATGCATGTGATGGCATATGGTTATTCACTTTGATTTTGAATAATGACATTATTTTATCCTTACTCTTAAGTACATGCTAGTTTTCACTCGCTAACCTATCTTCGGGTGTATCCCCATGCTATGCAGGGATCAGCCATACTATCACACCTCCTTCTCAGTGACTTGGTAATTTAGGGACAATTTGAGTCAGACTGAAGTGGTGAGTTTCCATTCTTTGAAAGGCCCATTTCGTGTTATGGTTTATCTTATGCTTTTACTATTCTTTTGACATTTATTTTTGTCTATGGTCGGGGACATATCCCGATTAGATATTATTTGTCATTGTTTAGAGGCTTTGTATGGACAACTGTGGATTTGGGTATGAAATGGATATGGTTTTTGTTATTATTGGGTTTGGGTTGCTATTGGTTGAATTTACTTGGTTAGGTTGGTTTCATTAATAGACCTATCCCAAAGTCATTACATTTTAAATTACTCTATCTTGTTATATGTTCAAAATTAATCTGATTCAGATTATATATTTGGTTGGTTGGTTTGGGTATCAGAGGTAGTCTCCAGTTCTTGCTAGACTTGAGATGTCCATTATGACAAGGCCCTGGTTTGGGTCGTGTCAAGTTGGTATCAGAGCCTAGGTTTCGGTGTTATGGGGTTTCGACAAAGTCATATCATGTAGAGTCTCTTTTATGGGTGTATAGCGCGCCACACTTATAAGGAAGAGGCTACGAGACATCTAGAAGTGTTTTACTTTCTTGTTATTCTATTTTCGATCAACAAAGTCTAGGGTCTTGAACTCTCCCCTAAATATTCTTTTGTTTGCCTTTAAGATCATACCTTTTCGACAATATGAAGCTCATGGAAACTCATCCGTCCCACCCAAGAACGACGAGGATAGATCTCGTTCAACTCATAGGAAATAGACGCAGTCAAGGGTCGCTGCTTCTAATTTTCCCCATAAAGTTCCATCAGTCTCCACTGACCTAACTTTGATAGGTAACACTCATGCTTAGTCACCTAAATGAGATATTACCAGTATCGAGTTTTGATGTTTTATTTATTTGTTGACCCAAATAGGGCATCCCTGTCTTACCAGTACGATTCTATTGGTGTGAAAAATAATAAGAAAAGGTCGAGAAATAGATAGAGCAAGAAGTCCCAATATTCAGATTGGGGGAGAGGTCAGAGAAATAGTGGTAGAGGTGGTGGACAGTAGTCTGAGCATGGGAATTTGGGGAGTTCCCATATGGTTGTTAGTGTTACCTATTCTCAATCTTCTGGTGAATATCATTTTTAGGCTGGTAGAGTTTGGTCAGCCCCACCCTATCCTTCCTGATGATTTTATGGTCGGTTGCACTGTGTTTATTGCTATAAAGGGAGCAATCGGTATTTTAGTTGTTGTCAGTTGGGTCATATTCAGTGAGAGTGTCCCACAAGGATTGCTGCTGGGACAAATCGGATATCGATTGCCATTTTTCTATCTCCTACACTAAGGGGTGCTACTTCGGGCCTCGGCACTAATCGGGATCATCCTATTGATCTCACTATCCCATAGAAGTATGAGGTATCTCCTATTATCGTTACTGTTAAGTTGAAACTCTTTTCCCGTGATATGTACTATTTACTTGATCTGGAGTCCACTCTCTCTTATGTGACCTCCTTTGTTGTTGTGCATTTTGGTTTGGTCTCGAGTGTATTTCGAACCTCTTTTTCCATTTTTAGCCCAGTAGGTAACTTTGTAACTGGTAGAAGAATCTATAGGGGGTGTGTGGTATCTTTCGGTAGTAAAGAAACTGTGGTGGATCTATTTGAATTAGATATGGTTGATTTGAATGTCATATTGGGGATGGATTGGTTGCACTCGTATTATGCGTCTCTAGAATGTTAGACCTATAATGACGTCTTTAAATCCCCTAACAAGCAGGCTATTGAGTGAGAGAATAGTTCTCTAGTTCCTAAGGAGAGGTTCGTATTATATCTTAGATCTTAGAGATTGATCTCCAAAGGGTGTCTCTATTATCTGGTCTGGGTTAAAGGTTCTAACTTGGAGGATCCTTCCTTACATTCCATCCCAGTAGTGAGTGAATTTCCTGAGGTCTTTCTAAATGACCTTCCTGGTATCCTACATGATGGAGAAATCAATTTTGGGATTGATGTCTCTCTGAACAATCGTTCTGTTTCTATCCCTCTTTATAGAATAACTCCAATTAAGTTAAAGGAGCTTACAAAATAGCAGAAGTATCCTTTGAGTAGGGGTTGTCTTTCGTAGTGTTTGCCCGTGGGTGCTTTCATTTTTTTATGCATAAGGAGGGATGGTTTTATTCGGGTATGTATAGGTTATCGGCAGACGAATAGGGAATTTAGGGTGACCTCCTTGTAGGGAGGACTATATACACATATTTTGCACGAGGTACTCGATAGGAAGTACATGATGGTTGATAGATACTAAATTTGAACCTTAGATGTTGATTTTAGTGATAGGAGTATGTTAGTTTGAGGATTGCTAAGTGAGAGTTGTGGGGGTAGATTGGTAGGCTTGGTGGGGTGTGTGAAGGCGACGAGGTTGATGACTCAAGGGATACAAGAGTGGGAAAGTTATGACATAAAGGTCGGAGGTCCAGGTTGAACTGATGGATTGGGGCTAAGTCATTGAATAGGTTAGGTCATGGGGTTTGTGAGTATATGCTGGACCCCAGGTAGAATCTGGATAGATAAGGTTTTAGGTATAAAAGAGCCAAGTATCCCTAGTACATATCTGTAGTAATATCTATTAGAGAGGAGTGTTGTGCTTGTACATGTACTAAGATAGATATTGAAGGGCTAACCTTAAATTTTTTGCTAGCGGTGGACTTCAAGGGAAAGTCGTGGTGAATTTAATCCTATTATAACGATTCCCTCCTATTTCGATTAAGAGGGCACTCTTCTAGTATTGCATGCATTTTAATAGTGCTTATGCCTAAGGTCTGCATTCTATGTATCGTGTATGTCCATACTCCATCCCCTAAATTAAAGGCAATAATGGTCCTAAAAAATTTGAGCTTCCAGGTGTTGAAGCTCTATGCTATGATACTCATGATTTGTCTATTCATGTCTTACGTCATGCCTGGTTTCAAGAAGTAGTAGTTTCAAGCGGCAATCCTCGCTTTATTCCTTGAATATGAATCTCAGCTTTATGTTACATTACCTATGATGTATGCAGTTGTGCTTATTCCGGTGCCCAGTCCTAAGGAATAGTACTATGGTGTGTTTATGTCGAAGTAATCCTTCATTTATAACCTAGGTGGTTTCTTTGGAGTACCTCGTGCCTATAGTATCGTATGTCATTTCCCTGGTCTCACCTTGGGTAGTAAGACAAGTAAGTAGTAATTGAGGAGTGACCCCACTCCTTCTTAATGCTTATACTCTGATCCTTAGAGACCCTTCTTATGTTAGAATGGTCTAACCTTGGGAGCGTCGTGATGTTTTGGATGAGAGAGTAAACATCTTTTGTTTTGAAATTCTAGGGTGACTACTGGAGCTAAGGTTATGAGTGTAGATGAAGGAATAAGATGAATGTTGTCATATGAAATATTTATGGAGGAGAGGCTTGGTGAAAACCTTTGTGATGGTGATTAAGAGTGTTAGTTTTGGTGACGAAATCCATATAGTGGGTATAGTAAAGATATGCTGGAGTGTGGTTATTGGTAGGTACCTAACCATTGTGTTATGCGGCCAAAGCTCTTTGATTAAGACATGAGGTTTCTTGATTATAGTAATAGACGGTGTGGTATTGTCGGAATGGTGTAAAGTATAGCGTCTCATAGCTTCTGCTAGCACCATTAACTCCCAATTAGTCTTTAACATGGGATGGATATATAGTTATACTCAAACCCTCTAGTTATGTATTTGTGAGGGTAGTTTGGTAGGTTGAAAATGGGGGAGTGTTGTCTTCATGTTAGAAGTTTGGTGGAAGGTGTGGCCATATTTAGGGGATATTAGATTAGATGCATGGGTTGTGGAGGAAGAGGCCACTTGGAAAGCGGAAGAGGACATGAAGTCCAAGTATCTATATTTTCTCTCCGTTTTGGATAATCATGCTTAAAGTGTGTATGTATTCTTACCATCTCTGTTGTCTGTCTCGATTAAAGGAAATATTGATTCCTTAATGTCTTTTTTTTCTAACTTCGTTAAAGAAGAGATGGATGGTAGTATTGTGTTGAAACTGTGCTTGTGCTTACCTTTACCCATCATTTGAGGACAAATGATCCTAGTGGGGGAGACTGAAATACCCTGGGTTTTGACCCTTAGCAAATTATGGGTATTATTTGGTTTTGAATTATATGTTGGCGGTTTTGGTTGTTAATGGATGAATATTGTTTTCCCATATTTTTCTTATGGTTTTCATGTTAAAATTGTAGAATTGAACATGTGGTTTCATGGGAATGGTCAACTGGTTCTTGGTTTTGGTTTTGGAAACTATATGCCCTCAACATGTTTGTTAAAATGCCTATGAGATTAGTTTTGTCACATAGTTTGACTTTTATTGAAAACTTTGCATTGCATAATATGGTAATGGAACCTAAATTGGTTTGGTTGGTTTTAAATGGTTGGAAAAGGCCTTGGTGGCCATTGAAACCAAATTGATTATTTTGGAATGGAAATTGGTAATAAACTCAACACACTTGCAAGATTATTTTTGGTTTATGCATTCCTACTTGGTTTGGTTTGTGTTTTGAGACCAATGCATGGCATAAATGGTTAATTGGTTAAGAATGGTTTTGAAAACCTTGTAGGGTACTTGGGAATCCCCCAAGTGAACTTATAACAAAAACCTTATGGGGTATATGGGAATCTCCCAAGTGATTTTTATAATGGAGTCTGCGGGGTACATAGGAATTCCCCAAGTGAACATATAATAAGAACCTTGTAAGGTACACGGGATCCCCTAAGTGATTTTTATAATAGAGTCTATGGGGTACATGGGAATCCCCTTAAGTGTTGGCTAATGACATTGCTTATAAGCAATAGTTGGTTTGAAGATACCACTTTATAATGCCTTAATAATTGACTCCTAGAATTGGTGGTTTGGTTATGTATTAACTGTTTTAACTGGGCAATAATAGCGGGTTGTGATATTTAGCCGTGAAGGTATGAGTCCAAAAGGTTGACACTAGAAAATCATGTTTGCCGACATGAGGATTGGTCTTGATGACCACATACTTGTGGGGTACAAATAAATCCCCCAAATACATACATGTACATATGTATCATAGAGGGCGAAGGGCACAAAGGAATCTCCTACCCCTATGATATCTTCAGTTCGTGCGGCTACACGTAGTGGGCCCATCCAGGGGGTAACACTGGACTCATATAGCCCATAGATGGATTATGATGGTAAAGCTACATGACCAAGGTAATGGTTTCAAATACATGCTAAACCCGGCACTCTTTCCCAGTATGACGTGTATATATATATATGTATGTGATTTCATATGGTTATTTACTTTGCTTTTGAATAATGTCATTATTTTATCCTTACTCCTCAGTACATGCTAGCATTCACCCGCTAATCCATCTTTGCAAGAAACGGCCATACTATCAGACCTCTTGCTTAGTGACTTCATGATTCGAGGACAGCTTGAGTCAAACTGAAGTGGTGAGCTTCCATTCTTCAGGAGGCCCATTTCATGTTATGGTTTACCTTATGCTTTTACTATTCTCTTGACATTTATTTTTGGCTATGGTCGGGGGCATGTCCCGACTAGATATTCTTGGTCATTGTATAGAGACTTTGTATGGGCAACTATGGACTGGGGTATGGAATGGATATGGTTTTGGTTGTTGTTGGGTTTGGGTTGCTAATAGTTGATTTAACTTGGTTGGGTTGGTCTCGGTTATAGACCTATCCCAAAGTCATTACATTTTGAATTACTCTAGCTTTTTATATGTTCAGAATTCATTCGATTCAAGGTATATGTTTAGTTGATTGGTTTGGGTATGAGGGGCGGTCTCCGATCCTTGTTGGACTTGAGATTCCCAGTATGAAAAGGCCCTGGTTCGGGTTGTATCAAGTTGGTATCAGAACCCAGGTTTCAGTGTCATGAGGTTTCCACAAAGTCGTGTCGAGTAGAGTCTCTTTTATGGGCGTGTAGCGAGCCACACTTATAAAAGAAAGGCTGCAAGGCATCTAGGAATGTTTTATTTTCTTGTTATTCTATTTTTGGGCCACAAAGTCTAGGGTCTTGAACTCTCCCCTAAATATTTTTTTGTTCGCCCTTCAGATCATGCCTTTTCGACAATATGAAGCTCGTTAAAACTCATCCATCCCACTAGAGAATGACATGGACGAATCTCGTTCAATGCATGGGGTACAGACCCGGTCAAGGGTCGCTGCTTCTGATTTTCCCTATGAAGTTCCACCAGCCTCCACAGACCCAACTCCTAAAAGTAACACTCATGCTCAGTCACCTTAAGGAGATATTATCAATATCGAGTTTTGATATTCTATTCATTTGTTGACCCAGATAGGGCATCCTATCACGCTAGTTCGATCCTATTAGTTTGAGAAAGAATAAGGCAAGGTCGAGAAATAGGTAGAACAAGAAGTCCTAATATTTAAATTGGGGAGGGGTCAGAGAAATGGTGGTACAGGTGATGGAAAGCGGTTTGAGCATGGGAATCTAGGGAGTTACCATGTGGTTGTCAGTGTCCCCTATCTCAGTCTTCTGGTGAATATCATTTTCGAGCTGGTGGAGTTTGGTCAGCCCCACCCTATCCTTTTTGCTGGTTTTGTGGTCTTTTGCACCATGATTATTGCTATAAAAAGAGGAATCGGTGTTTTATTTTTGGTCAGTTGGGTTATATGCAGTGGGAGTGTCCCATAAAGATTGCCACAAGGGAAAATAGGATATCGATTGCCACTTATCTAGCTCCTACACCAAAGAGTGCTACTTTGGCCCTCGACACTGGTCGAGATCGTATTAATGATCTCACTATCCCTTAGTAGTCTAAGGCATATCCTGATGTCGTTCCTGATATGTTGAAACTCTTTTCCCCTGATGTGTACTGTTTAATTGATTTGGGGTCCACTCTCTCTTATGTGACCCCTTTTGTGGCAGTGCATTTTGATTTTGGTCCCGAGTATATCTCAGACCCCTTTTTCTATTTCTACCACAGTAGGTGACTCTGTTACTGCTAGAAGAGTCTATAGAGGGTGTGTGGTATCTGTCAGTAGTAAAAAAATTGTGATGGATCTGTTTAAATTAGATATGGTTGATTTCAATGTCATATTAGGGATGGATTGGTTGTATTCGTGCTATGCATTTTAGACTATCAGACCCGTAAGGTCGCTTTTAAATTCTCTAGCAGTTCTATTATTGAGTAAGAGAGTGGTTCTCTAGTTCCTAAGGGGAGGTTCATATTATATCTTAGAGCTCGAAGATTGATCTCCAAGGGGTGTCTCTATTATCTGGTCTGGGATAAAGGTTCTAACTTAGAGGGTCCTTCCTTAAATTCCGTCCCAGAAGTGAGTGAATTTCTCGAGATCTTTCTTGATGACGTTCCTGGTATCCCACCCGATGTAGAAATCAATTTTTGGATTGATCTCCCCCCAAACACTCGTTCTGTCCCTATCCCTTTTTATAAAATGACTTCAGTTAAGTTAAAGAAGCTTACAGAACAGCCGGAGTATCCTTTGAGAAGGGTTTGTCCGCTTTAGTATTTTTCCATAGGATGTTTTTGTTCTTTTGTACATAAGGAGTGAAGGTTTCCTCTGAGTATGTATAGGTTATCGGTGAGCGAATAAGGAATTTAGGGTGACCTTCTTGTAGGGTGGACTATATACCCTTATTTTATGTGGGGTACTTGGTAGGTAGTGCATGATGGTTGATAGATACTAAGTTTGAACCTTAGATATTGATTTTGGTGAAGGGAGTATGTTAGTTCGAGGATTATTGAGAGTTGTGGGGGTATATTAGTAGGCTTGGTGGGATGTACGGAGGAGACAAGGTTGATGACTCAAGGGAAACATGAGTGGGAAAGTTATGACTTGAAGGCCGAAGGTCTAGGTTGAACTGATGGATTGGGGCTAAGTTATTAAATGGGTTAGGGCATGGGGTTTGTGAGGCTATGCTAGACCCCAAGTAGAATCTGGATAGATGAGGTTTTAGGTATAAAAGAGCCAAGTGTCCCTAGACATGTCCGTAGTAATACCCCTTAGAGCGGAGTGTTGTGCTTGTAGGTATAGTAAAATGGAGATCGAAGGGCTAAATTTAAATTTTTTGCTAGCGATTGAGTTTAAGGGAAAGTCGAGGTGAATTTACTCTTATTCTAGCGATTCTCTCCTATATTGATTAAGAGGGAACTCTTCTAGTATTGCACACATTCTAATAGTGCTTATACCTAAGGTCCGCATTTTATTTGTCGCGTATGTCCATACTTCAGCCCCTGAATCAAAGATAATAATGGTCCTCGAAAATCAAAGCTTTCAGGTGTTGAAGCTCTATGCCATGATACTCCTGATTCGTATATTCATGTCTTACATCATGCCTGGTTTTAAGAAATAGTAGTTTCTAGCGGCAATCCTTGCTTTGTTCCCTGAATATGAATATTAGCTTTACGTTACACTACCTATGATGTATGCAGCTGTGTTTTTTCTAGTGCCCAGTCCTAAGGACTCGTATTATGGCGTGTTTATGTTGAAGTAATCCTTCATTTATAACCTGGTGGTTGCTTTAGAGTACCTCGTTCCTATAGTACCATCTGTCATTTCGTAGGTCTCGCCTTGGGTAGTAAGACAGATAAGAGTCGTAATTGAGAAGTGCCCCCCCTCTTTCTTGATGCTTATACTTTAAATCCTCAGAGACCCTTCTTATGTTTGGATGGTGTAACCTTAGAAGCATAGTGATGTTTTGGATGAGTGAGTAAATGTCCTTTGTTGTGAAATTCTAGGGTGACTACTGGAGCTAAGGCTATGAGTGTAGATGGAAGAATGAGATGAATGTTGTCATATGAACTATTTGCGGAGAGAGAGCGTGGTGAAAACCTTTGTGATAGTGATTAAGGGCATTAGTTTTGGTGATGAAATCCATACAGTGGGTATAGTAGAGATAGGCTGGAGCGTGGTTATTTGTAGGTACCTAACCATTGTGTTATGCGGATAAAGCTCTTTGATTAAGACATGAGGTTTCTTGATTATAGTGATAGACGGGGTGGTATTATCGAAATGGTGTAAAGTATAGGGTCTCATGGCTTCCGCTAGCACCATTAACTCCCAATTAGTCTTTAACATGGGATGGATATACGGGAATACTCATGCCCTCTAGTTATATATTTATCGGGAGAGTTAAGAGGTTGAAAATTGAGGAGTATTGTCTTCATGTTGAAAGTTTTGTGGAAGGTATGGCCGTATTTAGGGGATATTAGATTAGACGCACGGGTTGTAGAGGAAGAGGCTACTTGGGAAGCGAAAGAGGACATGAAGTCCAAGTATACGTATTCACTCTCTATTTTGGATAATCGTGGTTAAAGAGTGTGTATTCTTAACATCTATGTTGTCTGTCTCAATTAAAGGAAATAGTGATTCCTTAATGTCTTTTGTTTTTTTAACTTCGTTAAAGGGGAGTTTGATGGGTAGTATTGTGTTAAAATTGTGCTTGTGCTTACCTTTACCGGTCATTCGAGGATGAATGATCAAAGTGGGGGGAACTTAAACACCCTGGGTTTTGACCCTTAGAGAATTTCTTGAGTATGAGCTTCTGGACATCATACGACTTGAGGGTACTTGTCGTATGATGTGGGTACAATTTAGGATCCACAACTCGTATGATAATTAACATGGTTTGGTTGGTTTCTGTCCAAAGCACGAATAGATATCATACTAGTCGTATGTCAGGGTACAAGAAGTATAGTGCCAAATCGTATGATGTTTAATGTCTAGCCTTGATAATACTTCCTAGGGTACGGTTTAAGGGTACCAATCGTATATTATGGATACGATTTGGCCCTTGTGACCGTATGTTAGATAGTGTTGAAGTCCAAGTTGCTACCTAGGGTACAAGCGGAGGGTACCACTCGTATGTTATGGGTACAGTTTGGGTGGTGTGGTCGTACCCTCCTATGCTCATTTTTCAGCTTTTCAGCTCAGGAAATTTTAGACATTTCCCACTCCCAAAACCCTTAAGACCCATGTCCTATAACATTAATTGATCTCTTATTCGTCACTTGGAAAGATCAAAGCACTCCTGAAACTCTCTCTAAACTCTCTCAAGAAGATTGGGCCAGGGTTTTCTTCAAGTGTTCATCTAGAGGCTTAAAGACCAAATTCTCTTCGTGAATCTTCATAAATAAGGCATATTACTCCTCCCTCATTGTTCGTTCACCTAAATTCATGTTCTAATGAATGGTTTTCATGATTTAACTTTGGGTATTGTTTGGTTTTGAATTATATGTTGGGTGTTTTTGTTGTTAATGGATGAATACTGTTTTCCCATGTTTTTCTTATGATTTTCATGTTAAAATTGTGGAATTGAACATGTCATTCATAGGAATGGTCAATTGGTTCTTGGTTTTGGTTTTGGAAACTATATGCCCTCAATATGTTTCTTAAAATGCCTATGAGAATAGTTCTGTCACATAGTTTGACTTTTATTGAAAACCTTGCATTGCATAATGTGGTAATGGAACCTAAATTGGTTTGGTTGGTTTTAAATGGTTGAAAAAGGCCTTGGTGGCCATAGAACCCAATTAATTGTTTTAGAATGGAAATTGGTAATAAACTCAACCCACTTGCACGATTGTTTTTGTTTATGCATTACTACTTGGTTTGGTTCGTTTTTTGCGACTAATGCATGGCATAAATGGTTAATTGGTTAAGAATGGTTTTGAAAACCTTGTGGGGTACACGGGAATCCCCCAAGTGAACTTATAACGAAAACCTTGTGGGGTACACGAAAATCCCCCAAGTTATTTTTATAATGGGGTCTATGGGGTACATGGGAATCCCCTTAAGTGTTGGTTAATGACATTGCTTACAAGCTATAGTCGGTATGATGATACCATTTTATAATGCCTTAATAATTGGCTCCTGGAGCTGGTGGTTGGTTATGTGTTAAATATATTAATTAGGCAATATTAACGGGTTGTGATAGCTAGCTGTGAAGGTAAGAGTCTGAAAGTTGACACTACAAACTCATGTTTGCCGACATGAAGATTGGTATTGATGACCACGTACTTGTAGGGTGCAAAGGAATCCCCCAAGTACATACACGTACATATGTATCATAGAGAGCAAAGGGTCTAAGGGAATCCTCTACCCTTATGATATCTCCATTTTGTGCAGCTACACATACTAGGGCCCATCCAGGGGGTAACACTGGACCCATATAGCCAGTGGGTGGATTATGACGATAAAGCTACACAACCCAGGTAATGCTTTCAAATACATGCTTAACCCAGTTTTCTTTCCCAGCATAATATATATATGCATGTGATTGCATATGGTTATCTACTTTGGTTTTGAATAATGACATTATTTTATCCTTACTACTGAGTACATACTAGCGTTCACCCGCTAATCGATCTTTGGGCATTGTATCCCCACGCAATTCTGGAACTAGCCATACTATCACACCTCCTACTCAGTGAATTAGTGATTTGGGGACACCTTGAGTCAGACTGAAGTGGTGAGCTTTCATTCTTCGAAAGGACCATTTCATGTTATAGTTTACCTTATGTTTTTACTATTCTCTTGACATTTATTTTTTACTATGGTCGGGGGCATGTCCCGACTAGATATTCTTGGTCATTATTTAAAGGCTTTGTATGGACAACTGTAGACTTAGGTATGGAATGGATATGGTTTTGGTTATTGTTGTGTTTGGGTTGTTATTGGTTGATTTGACTTGGTTGGGTTGGTCTTGGTTATAGACCTATCCCAAAGTCATTACATTTTGAATTACTCTATCTTGTCATATGTTCGAAATTTATCAGATTTAGGGTATATATTTGGTTGGTTGGTTTGGGTATCGGGGGTGGTCTCCGGTCATTGTTGGACTTGAGATGCCCATTTTGACAAGGCCCTGATTCGAGTCGTGTCAAGTTGGTATCAGAGCCTAGGTTTCGGTGTCATAAGGTGTCCACAAAACCGTGTCAAGTAGAGTTTCTTTTATGGGTATGTAGCGCACCACACTTATAAGGGAGAGACCATGAGGCATCTAGGAATGTTTCACTTTCTTGTTTTTCTATTTTCGGTCTACAGAGTCTAGGGTCTTGAACTTTTCCCTAAATTTTCTTCTGTTTGCCTTTCAGATCATGCCTTTCCTATGATCTGAAGCTTGTGGAAACTTATCCGTCCTACCTAAGGATGACATGGATGGATCTTATTCAACTCATAGGGTACAGACTCGGTCAAGGTTCACTGCTTCTAATTTTCCCCATGAAGTTCCACAAGTCTCCACTGACCCAACTCTGGAAGGTGACACTCATGCTCAGTCACCTCAAGGAGATGTTACCAATGCTAAGTTTTGATGTTCTATTCATTTGTTGACCCATATAGTGGCATCCCTGTTACGTCAGTCTGGTCCTATTGGTATGAGAAAGAATAAGGAAAGGTCAAGAAATAGGCAGAACAAGAAGTCCTAATAGATAGATTAGGGGGGGTAGAGAAATAGTGGTAGTGGTGGTGGACAGTGGTCTGAGCAAGGGAATCCGAGGAGTTCCCATGTGGTTGTCAGTGTCCTCTATCCTCAGTCTTCTGGTGAATATCATTTTTGGGCTGGTGGAGTTCGATCAGCCCCACCCTATCCTCCCTATCAATTTTAGAGTCTGTTGCACCGCAGTTATTGCTATAAAGGGAGAAATAGGTGTTTTAGTTGTGGTCAGTTCGGTCACATACAGTGGGAGTGTCCCACAAGGATTGTCACTGGGGAAAATAGGATACCGGTTGCCACTTTTCTAACTCCTGCACCAAGGGGTGCTACTTCGGGCCTCGGCACTGGTCAGGATCGTCCTGATGATCTCACTGTCCCTTAAGAGTTCAAGGCATCTCCTGATGTCGTTACTGGTATGTTGAAACTCTTTTTTCATGATGTGTATTGTTTACTTGATCCAGGGTCCACTCTTATGTGACCCCCTTTGTGGCTGTGCATTTTGGTTTGGTCCCGAGTGTATTTTGAACCCCTTTTTCTATTTCTAGCCTAGTAGGTGACTCTGTAACTGGTAGAAGAGTCTATAGAGGGTGTGTGGTATCTATCAGTAGTAAAGAAACTGTGGTGGATCTATTTGAATTAGATATGGTTGATTTCAATGTCAAATTGGGGATGGATTGTTTTCAATGTCATATTGGGGATGGATTGGTTGTACTCTTGTTATGCGTCTCTAGACTGTTAGAGCAGTAGGATCGTCTTTAGATTCCCTAGCAAGTCGGTTATTGAGTGGAAGGGTGGTTCCCTAGTTCCTAAGGAGAGGTTTATATTATATCTTAGAGCTCAGAGATTGATCTCCAAGGGGTGTCTCTATTATCTGGTACGGGTTAAAGGTTCTAACTCGGAGGGTCCTTCTTTACGTTCCATCCCAGTGGTGAGTGAATTTCTTGAGGTCTTCCTTGATGACCTTCTTGGTATCCCACCCGATGGAAAAATCGATTTTGGGATTGATCTTCCTCCGAACACTCATTTTGGCCCTATCCCTCTTTATAGAATGACTCCAGTTAAGTTAAAAGAGCTTACGGAACAGCCGGAGTATCCTTTGAGAAGGGTTTGTCCACCCTAGTGATGATCCATCAATGACTTGGAACTTCTTGTGGTTATATATGTGTGTATATGTGTGTGTGCGCGTGCGCTTACACTAAAGTATATGTTTACATTATTATATTAAAGTGTGAAGAATCTTTGAAAAGTAATTTAAATTATTTACACTTCATTAAAAATCTCCACAATATATAAAATTATTTAATTTTAAATAATCAAACGTTATACGTGCGAGACACGTACGCTTTAACTAGTATTTTAAATAGAGAAAGAATATTTTAAAATTTTATTTTTTAAAGTAAATCATAGAAGCTAATTTGTATGGTTGTAAATCATTTGTAAAATCCTAAATGTAAAGATAAATTATTTTAAATATAAGAAATTTTATCTATCGGATATATTAAAAAAGAGGGGGTATGAACAAAAAATCAAAGACGCAACATGACGATGTCATGGCTGTCCTTCTGTTCGAAGTTTGCTGCCATAAATATTCCTATTTTTAGTATTCCAATCAATAGTGACATACTCTATTTTAGTGAAAAGGAAGTAGGTAGTGCCTCTGAAGTTTAAATGTTTATATTATCCTTCATTTACGGTCAAGTAGCTTTCCACTATTGCATTAAGATTTAATAGAAGTTTGACCTGTAACCTTGGATCAATAAAAGATGACATCAATTTCTATTTCTTTATTTTCTAGAAATGTTAGGAAAATTGATGATTTTCAAGATGATAATAATGGCCTAGGTAGAAAGAATATATGCATTCAAACCGGCACTAAACCGCAGTGGAAATAAGTTAAAGGCCAAACTCATCGATAGGAGCTCAAACTTATCCTTAAAATTCACTTAGACCCCTAAATTAAGGCTTGTACCTATCAGACCCCTAAACCCCCTAATTTTGTTTCGATTGGACATTTTTTACACAATCAGCAAAATGTGTATAGAGATTATGTTACACTCGCGTGACGTGGAAAAAATGTCCAATAAAAAAAAACACGTGGCAAAAAAATATATGTGGAATTGCTAACTTTTTTTCTATTTAATAATAATTTTTTAATTAAAAAAAAAATCACCCCCACCCCCCAATCATCATCTTCTTCACCCCACCCTACCCCCTTCTGTCGTCTTCCATTTTCTTCACCCCACCCCAACCCCCGCCGTCGTCTTCCCTCACACACATATACATCGTCTTTACCACCCTCTCCCCCACTCCACCCCCCATCGTCTTCACACACACAGTCATCGTCTTCACCCCCACCCCCCACCCCGTCGTCTTCATCCCCTTCCCCCGTTGTCTTCACACAACTCCATTTTTATTCTTTTTCTCCATTTTTTTTCAACGATCAAATTAAGACAATAAATTAAAATCTAAATTATATTCTTCATTGTCAAATACCATTGAAATTTCAAGAACTAATATTTTAGCCACTATATTAATAATTCAAACAATTTTAACAAGATTTAAACAGCAACAAAAACATTGAGTTTAGAATCTTTGCCAGCAGAGATTTTAAATCGAATTCAACCATGGACACAAGTTATTTTATTTTGAATTGAAGGAATTCAGCCCTGAACTCATGTGTTTTCATGGAAATAAAAGCAAATATATCACTCTTCAAGTTTACTTTGACTTTTTCAACTGAATGAGAAACCTTTAATTTCATCATCGTGATTATTTTTGCCAAGGATGAAGGCATTACTATAATGGAACCTTGAACCTCAGACGAACAAATTTAAGTTTAAGGAAAAAAAAATGAAGAAAATGAGTTGGAGAAGAAGTTGGAGAAAAAAAAAAGAGGTTTTTCTTTTGTTTCTTTTAATTTTGTTTCATTAATAATTTTTGGGGGGCTCACATTGCCACTTGGCACCATTTTATTCAAGATTTAGTTAAAAAAAATACTTTTCACGCGCCTTCCGTGAGTGCATAATACGCAGTGTGCCACGTAGGTAAAAAATGTTCAATTGAAACAAAATTCGGAAGTTTAGGAGTCTAATAGGTACAAGCTTTAATTTAGGGGTCTAAGTGAATTTTCGGGATAAGTTTGAGGTCCTATCGATGGATTTGGCCTAAGTTAAAATGCATGTCCTCTTGGTTTGTTATTATTAATTGGAATGTTACCCTACTGTTGGATTTCTTTATCCTCTCTAAAGTTAGGAAATTTTTACAGCCTTTAGGGGTAGTTTGGTTAGAAAACAAGTTATGCTGGGATTAATTATACCGAAATTAGTTGTCTTGGGATGTTAGGAAATTTTTATAGCCTTTAGGGGTAGTTTGGTTGGAAAAAAGTTATGCTGGAATTAGTTATACTGAAATTAGTTGGCCTGAGATTAGTTATCCTGATATTATTTTTTAGTGATTGTTTGGTTTGTGGTACTAAAAATAATATGCATGCATTTTTTCTAAAAATAGATTGTTTGTTTATAAAAATACCCTTCATATATTTAATATTTAAAAAAAAACTTTTATGTCACACATAAATAAAACTTCACAACTTCATTAAAACAATAATCTATTTAAAATTTGAAACAAAAGAAATATTGTAAACTCAAACAAAAATATGTTTTCAACACTACTTTTGAAAATTGGAACAAATCTATAACAAAAATATACATGCATATCATTTATAAAAAAAAATAATTGATTCTTAGAAGTGCCTTATTCAAGCACAATTTTTAAATCTTTAAGTATTGAAATGAAAAAAAATGATTTTATACGTTTTTGAACTCTTTTTTCATTTGAATAATTAAATTAATATTAATAAATCTACAATAAATATTGTAACATAATGAATTGTTTTGGAAGGATAAAAAAGAATTAAATTAAAAAATAAATAAATTAGTCTAACTTGATTCACCTGCACAACCGCATTCCCTAGTTTTTTTCCCCACATCCTCACCAATCACTCACCCATTATCAATTAATTGTATGATTACAACCATTCAAATGAATAATTTGTGAAGCGACTTAACTTTATAAGCGTTTTTTAAAAAGTAGCTTATAAGTTAAAAGTTAAAAGTCATAAGTAGGAGAGACCCTACTTTTGATTTTTGACTTATTTTTATATTTTTTTTAGCTTAAAGGTGAGTGCTTCAAAGCACTTTTTAGTTTTGTCAAACACTACTAAAATTTAAAAAGTGTTTAAAAGCTAAAAACACTTAAAAATAAGTCAATCCAAACACGCCTGTAGCCTTTACAATCAATTTCTATTTTCACATATAAATAGCTCCAAATTTCTTAAACCATCGAAAGAATGGGATAACTTATCCCGGTACTATTTGTTAGTCTAAGGATAACCTATCCTGAACTTGCAACCAAATAAGGCAACAATTTTTTTATAACAGGACTATTATTTTATCCCGAGACTATTTGACTTAGTATCCTACACCAAACTACCCCGAATATATCTAATCTGTACTGCTAAGTGTGTGTTCTATAGTCCCCTCAGAAAGATTGCAATTCAGAAAACATTTCGCTTCTTTGTTAGGATCTTTAAGGTGGCTGAGAGACTAGCTTTTTAACCGTCCAGCAAACGGAAATATAGAACATCATATATGTCGATATTCAAGTGTTTAATAAATCCAAATATGAGAATCAGCAATTTTATACATGTTTCTATGATACAAAAAAACACTATGGATATTACATGAACCTTGTCCAGAATATGGAGAGAGATGCCTTAGGTGCTGAAGTGAGCAGGCAAAGGATTCAAGTCCATTTCAACTTGGTTAATGGTCCATTGCATGCTCTCCAATTTCTGTTTGGATGAGCCAGAGTTAACCTTTATCTCCAAAAAAGGAAAAATAATGAACTAATAATAACTAACAAAACTCGCGGAGATTTTTCTTTACCTTTACAATGTCATGGTACTGCCTAGCAATTTCATCAAAATGAGGATCAACGCCCTGATACTCACGAAGGCGGGAAGCCTAACATATTTCACAATTAAATACATGTCAGTCTTGTGGTGCCAAGCACTAAACAGAGCTAGATTCTACTATCTTACTGACAGTATATTTAAATTTCATGCCGCAGATGCACTCTTTGTCAACCTACAGTTCAGCACAATGAACAGAGAAAAAACAGAAACCCTACAAGAAGAGAAAATACAGGAATAGCTGCTTTTGTTTTTTGATAACCGTGGTGTCTGAGTCAGATTGCACGCACCTCGACTAATTCCACCGGATACCTGCCACCTCCCATCAGCAACAGGTATCAGGTAACTTTGTCCACCAAGGCTAGAACATATAGGAAGAAATCACCTAGTATTTGTGGAATAGATGTTTAGGAGCAAACCCATGCCCCCACAAAATCAGACTAATGGATAAATCAGTTTCAAGCCAAAGCTGTGATTTCATCCTTATTCAACACCATACCAGCCAGATAGAGACCCTTATATAGTGATGGCATTTGCTCAAGTATTGAGCTACTTTTGTCAAAACAAAACAGTGAGGAGAAACCAAAGACAAGGAAAAATATGCAGGAAAGAACTCCTGAAGTCCTAATCCATTGAAGTCTAATATACTTTTCTTCAATTTTATAAGAGGTCACTTTTTTCATCATCAAGGTCCTTCGTCACCGATGACATAACATGCAAAATGAAAGATGCCCATGAAGAATCCTAATTGACGCAGTTTTTGGGAAGGTGAATGACATGGTGCCAGGCTATCTTCCCATTGCATATAGCAGATTACCGCTAGTCTTTTTGGTTTATAATTGAGAAATCTACTGTGCTAGTTGGCACATGGTTCGAAACTCAGTGGACAATGGGCCCACCCCTCTACCTTTCAGAATGTAAGACCATGTTTTTGTCTACCACAGGATTCAAACTCGCAATGTACGCCTAACGCACTTGCACTCTTAACACGAGCATTAAATAATCTCTGGCTGATCAAGATTCCATGATTCTCCCAAATGCAGTGTGAGGGTCCAAGGAACAAGTGTAAGCAACTCAAGCAAATATAATAAGAATGAAAATGATCCATCAAACTGAAAAAACAATATTAGAATAGTATAAAAAAGTGTACCGCTTTCTCATATGCAAGTGATGCTTCCTCTGTTGCTTCAATCAAATATTTCCTGGGATGATGGCAGACTGAAGTATACTTTCTTCGACATTTAAAATGCAATAAATATTTATTAAGTCATCTTTCTTTACCTTATTTTGTGAAGAGCAGGAACAGTTTCTGGGGTATAAGTCTCAAGTAGGAGAATATGTTCCAGAACTCTGGGGAACAAATAGGAACTGTCAGGAGCTACTAATACTTGATGATCATAATATTAGTATTTCAAATCTCAATGCTACAAGTCTTAAAACAAGAGATGATGTCCTTTAGAAGAGCTATTAAAGTTGATGACGACACTATCATGCTAAACAGCTATTGAAGTTGATGACAACACTATCATGCTAAACAAATTTCTGGGGATTCCACATGAAAAAAAAAAAAAAAAAAACTCTCATTGAAAGTAATACATTACTATGTGAGATTTCTCAAGAAATTATATCCTTTTGTATGTAAAGGAGAAAACTGATAGAACACATTAGTTTGAAAATATCATGAAATATAAAGAGAACGATCACTGCCTTGGAGTCCCCTGGATGACAAAATTCAATCCCTGAACCGGATGAGAAACAAGGTACTTCCCAAATAGATAAAGAAACAAATTTTAAAAAAAACTCCAGCCAGGGCTTCAAACACTGAAGTGCAAGATCACAACCTTCATAGCAGAAACTAGGCAATTGACACGGGGTCATCATACTAAGGTTGAGGAAGCAATAGTTGAACGGAGCTTTGCACTCAATTCCAACCTCACAGTAATCTAAGAAAAGAAAGAGAACCCTTCTGAAAAACTAATAGCCAGTCAATGATCACACAAATGAATAGAAGAAATTATTCGACTCTCCAAATTCTCTCCAACACACACACACACAAAAAAAAAGGCAAGTCACCAGGTGGTACAATAAACCAGAACAAGAATCAGGTATCTCATACCTTAATTTTGCCCGCATGGTCTCACATCTTTTGCACAACCACGTCTTTTGCAGTTCATCCTATTAATGGATCCATGAATTATAATTATAATCAGAACAAACATCTATCTTAAAGAGCAAAAAACCATCAGCAATGTCCACACTCCACAGAATATCTGAAACTAGTCAAGTGTTAGGGACCATAGTCCATTAGACAAATCAGAGGAATGATGAAGCCTTAATTTGAACAAGAAACAACAGCACAATGGTAAACTTACATATTTATGCTGATGGTCCAACTTTATATCTTTGACAAGTTTAATAAGAACACCAAGGATCTGCTCCAAAACCTTAGACATGAAACATATAAAGTCAAATATTTTCTTAAGTAAGTCAAATATTTTCTTAAGTAACGTGAGCCTTTAGCCAAATCTGTGGAAGAACCTGATACAAGCATGATTAGCGTGAGCTTCTACATATGGATGATAGCTTGGAGCCCGAAGAAAGCCATGGAGCAATAAAGACGCAAGGCCATAGGTGATCAAGATGCTAATTGGTCAATCAAGAAGGGCTCTTGTGAGTTCTTTCCTAAAGAAGCCACTTTGGGCTATTTTTGTAATAGGTTATTTTTGCAAAGGCAATAACTATAAATAGTTGCCTTGGCCACTTTCTTCCTTAGTATATGATGAATTGAGAGTTTTTAAGCTTGTAGTTTCTAGGTGAAGCGTAGCATTAAATTAATCAATTAGTTGTTAATTGTAGTTGAATAATTAGGGTGGATTCCCAATTTTGCTTGTGTTAACTTCTCTTAATCAATCATCGAGTCTCATTCGAAAGAAGTTAACACGAGCAATATCGGAAATCCACTTAATCACTTAACTACAATTAACAACTACTTGATTAATCTAATGCTAGGCATGATTTAGAAACTACAAGCTTAAAAGGTCTCAATTCATCATAAACATCATAAACTAAGGAAGATAATGGCTAAGGCAACCATCTATAGTTATTGCCTTTGCAAAAATAATCTATTCCAAACATAGCCTAAAAGTGGCTATTTTAGGAAATAACCCACAAGGGCCCTTCTTGATTGACCAATTAGCATCTTGATCACCTATGGCCATGTGTCTTTATTGCTCCGTGGCTTTCTTCGGGCTCCAAGCTATCATCCATATGTAGAAGCCCATCCTAATGAGCCCCAAGCTAACCATGCTTGTATCAGAACCTTAGAATGGAAAGGCCGGCAAGAAGAAAATAGACAAAAATGATGCAGAAGGGCATTCTTACATTATAGTATTCTGCAAATTTTCTGTTAGACGAATATAAATCCTCACGCCATGCTTCTTCTTCTCTCTCAATCTCCTCAGTGCTCAACTTTACCCTGTTACATCATAGATTAGAAGCTCCCCCGCGTAGATCTATAAAGCTATCAAGAATATTATTATATGATTATTCTCATTTTATCATTTTATATTAAGTGGCCTCCAGGACAACTTGTGCATAAACCGACTGTCCCACTAGCATTGAGTACCTATAACTATGTTGCTCGGACTCTCCAAAAGTAGTGTATTTTTGGAGAATCCGACATGCACTCGTCGGTATTTTTGAAGAGTCTAAGCAACATAGCCTATTATCTCCTAATGAGTAATGCCTATAGCAGGTACAAGTTAACTCTACCCATCAACATTTACATTGATAGGACGACTTCCCCTAGACCCGTCTCTCCTAGATTCAAATCTTAGTTCCTATGGCTGCTACTCCAACTTTTCAACCATTACATCACCTCCTAGGGGGGGGGGGGATGGAGGTTGTAAAACATGGTTATTCATTTTTTACAACATAAAAAGCCAGTCCATTTTCCAGAATATGAAGTTTTTGTTCCCCAAATGATTTATTCTTAACATAAATCCAATGTAGAGTCTAATCTTTCATGGGGATAGGAGGAAAACTTTGGTGAAATTAACAAGCTAAAATATGCACAACTTGTTTTACAAATAATTCATACAATATAGAAGAATCAGTTCAGAGAGAGAGAGAGAGAGAGACCTTTCTGGAAGTCGGGCAGCTGAACTTTGACTGGCAGCAGATATATCTGTAGAATCAAGGTATGGCTATGTTCTTACATACATCATATGAGAAGAAAAACAACTTGTAAGAGTTTTCTGTTATTTAAATAATAAGAGAACTGCTCAACCAGCCTCTGAAGAATACGCTGACATGAGAAAATCTAGAACTTTTATAACTGAGATATCCCTGAGGGACAGTGGGGCACAGTTTTGTGTCAATGGATAACGAGTAAATTTAGAACTTATGCACCTCAGCAATATATTTCCTGTTTACACCACAGTTTGAAACATTACAATGCAATTGACAATGCTTTAATATATACATCCACATAAAGATATGCTTATAGAAGCTAATTATAAAACTGGCATAGATGACCGGGTCCTATGTTCAATACTGGTTTTGTTTAAGAGGAAACAGATTGAAATTTGGAGACCAACATATTTAAAGGCAAAGGACAAAGGAAAGATTAAGTAGGAGAAATTAGCAACTAAACATACCAATGTCATCAATAGCAACTGCATCGGCTAACTTATCACATTTAGCATCTAACCGGCTACCAATCTCCCGTGAAAGCAATCTCTGGTATTCTGCCACGTCCTACAGTGGCAGATATATAAGCATCTATGGACGTGTAGAATTAACACTTAAACAACCAGATGAATAGCATTCTACATTTGTTATGACAAGCAGTCAACACATCAATAGAAGCACACAAATAAGATAGACGTGAAGATAACTACCACACTCGGTTTAAGAATTAACAGAAGAAAAAAAAGATTTCCCATCAATCAAGTAGGTGTCATCATACCACTGATGACATCTGATGTAGTTGAATTTTCCATAAATATGCAGGCGTGATTCCAAGGAACCGATTGGGTACACCACCAACATCTGCTTCTGTTGCATCAGTTGTACTGGTAGTAGAAGCACTGCTTGCTGTAGCAACAGCTCCAACCGCAGTTGCACTCGAGCTTAATGTAATGCTGGTGCTTGTGCTATCAAAAGAACTTCTTGACAGTGTACTCCACTTTTCAATATCCTCCTCGTGAATCTCACCGTTTTTGGATATAAGAGGAAGCCTCAATCTCTGTGCTGCTTCTGCAACAACCATCCTATGCTCAAGAGCCTCATAAACCTAAATTCATTTCAGAGTCAAAATCACCAACCGAACTTAAATTATTTGAATAATGAACCAAAAGAAAAACCTTGTCTGGAAAAGGCTATCGGCAGACCCTCAAAATGTACAATGCATAGCACCTGATATTTATCTTACATTCTCATCTATTGCCAATCAATTTATTTTATCGGTACACACTCAATACGAGTGTGCATAAGCATTCACTATACTGTATGTGCAATCTTTTAGTAAGTTCCCCTGTATTTTAAGAGTCCACATGAAATACACATCCCAAATCAGACCTGTAATGTAAGGGGTCGTTTGGTAGCTGGTAAGAATCATGCATGTATAGCAATACATGTATTAGTTATGTGGGTATTAGTTATACAAGTATTAGCTATTCCACCTTCTACCCTACATAAGATGATACACCAATTTCCTCATAACTTATACTCCTTCCGTTTCAAAAAGAATGACTCTTTCCTTTTTTGGCAACACTTAAATTCCAAATTTTCACGTGACATGTTTAAGACCACGGATTAAATGACATTTTGGTACATTTGACATAACTTTAATTTAAGACCACAGGATTCAATAATCTTCTTTATTTTCTCAAACTCCGTGCCAAGTTAAAAGAAGTCATTGTTTTTGGGAAAAAAGAGAGTATTAGTTATGGGGGTTTCTAAATTGCAAACCAAACATCGTATTAGTTTTATACATGAATAACTTACTTCCTAACTAGCGATGAAACATTGTATAACTTACACAAAAATTAATACATGGATAAACTACCGCTTTACACATTACCTAACGACCCCCAAGGGAACTAAAGGAGAGGGATCTTTTTACATAGAGTAGGTACTTAAGCATGTAAAACTGCATCCATAAAATCAAATTATGCAAAAAAAAGTGGAACCTGAGGAGGGTTTTTCAAGCCCAGTTGAGAGTATAAACCCTGGACATCACGAATACCACCAAGATTCGCCACAGAAAGAGCCTGCTGGTAATCCTCTATCATCGCAGTTGCTTCAATGTATATTGACTATATAAGGTGTATCCAGTCAAAACGTATATACAACAATTAGACTAGAAAATCCATGAAAAAGAAATTAATTTCAAAGAAAATGTCACCAAAAACTACAAGCCTTACTAAGGATTCCAAGTATCGCTGTCTTTCCGTTGACATCTCTTCTCTCGCCTGCATTGCCAAATAAAATCAATCTCATAAAATTAGAGTCCTCATTAAAGGGTGTCTTGATTATCCCGGATTAATTATCACGGAATCAGTTTAGTTATCCTGGCTTATCCCATCCTCAGTGTGGGGAAAAAAAACACTAAAATACAATCTCGGATAAGTATCTCGCAATTTTATTTCAAACACTTACTTGTTGGAGATCGTAGTAAGCGGATTTGGAGATGAGAGATCCATCAGGGGCTAAGCAATGCCGGTCTAACTGATCGATCATTTGTGTCACGTCCGCCGGCAGATTTTGCGAACCCAACCCTCTTCCCATTTTCAATTTCGAAGATGATTTCGTCGCTTCTCCGGCAATTCAATTCAAATTCAACTACTACTACTATTCAGTTCGCTTTTGTCGTCCACATTTCATCCTTGTGCTAGTAGTAGTGAGAGATTTGAAATGGTTACTTATGTTTGAGTAGATTCAAAATAGTCCCTAAAGTATTCATTAGGCGACTTTGGTTGAGGATAAAGTTTACTTGGATTCTTAAAAAGAAAAATTATATAATACCACACAACTTATCATTATTATCTAAAATTTCAACTCTTTAAAATAATTATAAAAAATTTAAATTTTACTTCATCTCTTCAAATCCTCTCATATATCACATCTATCTCAAATCCCAAATTCAATTCATTTTTTCCTACTTTCGACCGAACAAGTTCAATGACGAATCCCCAAACGATGAATCCAATTATTTCAACCCCTTTCACAAAATCAAACCACGACTTTTCAAGTGTACAAACCAAGTGGAGTCATTAAATGATGGAATTTAATAGTTTTTTCTATCAGATTTCGCCAGAGTTTAGAAGCAAAGGGTTGGTCGGAGAGAGTATTTGTTGACGAATTTTTGTCGGTGATGCGACGCAGGACGAAGTGGGGTAAAGGTATAGATGCGCAATGGTGTAAGATATTGAGTTGGGGTCTCGCGGTGAGGGTTTACTAGCCACGGTGGCCTGAGATATAGCCGAAGGAAGTTGGAGGTGGAGTACTGAGGGAGTTCTTAAGATTCGTCAATTGAGGTCGAAATTGATGAAGTTAATGGAGATACACAACAATAATGTATATGTTAAGGAAGTTCGTAGATACATAAAAATGATTTGTCTAGTTGAAAAAGACAAGAAGATATAATATGCGACCTCCACCAAATGTACAAAAGTTATGTATCTTATTGAATATTAAATTACAGATATATAATAAAGATGTCTTTGGTTTAAATCTGACAAAATCATGTATCTGAATACTTTTTGTGTTACTGATACATAAAATTTATATATCTGAATATATCTTTGTGATATTAATACATAAGAATTATGTATCGATATTTATGTATTAGGAAGATTATGTATCTAAGCCTCCGTAATGTATCAAAAAATTTAAAATTTGAGATTTTATTTAATTACCAAAAGAATGGACATAAAATGTAAGTATAAACAACATAAATACCAATTCTTTTGGAAGTAATTGCACTCTTTCCTACCTTTTTAATTACTTTATTTTTTTTCCCTATTAATATAGAGAAAATGGTCAAAAGTCCCCTCAACCTTTATCCCAAATCTCAACTCCACAACTATACTTTGCAGGAGTTCTATGACCCTCCTGAACTATTTTAAAGTGGAATATTTACACCCCTAAAAGCTCATGCTCAGACATTATTTCAGGCAGTGAGCAGCATTCGCTGCCACGTTATTGCCACGTCATTTTTTTTTATTTTTTTACTCTAAAAAATTAATTATTTAACTTTATTATTTTCTTATTCTTTATTCTACTTTTTCCTTACTTTTTATCTTTTCTTCTTTTTCTTTTTTTCTTACACTTTGACTAATAGCTTTTGCAGAACAACTAAGATGTCATCTATGACTTCCACATTTTCACCTTCATTGTAGGTTTAAAAACCAACTGAATTTTGATGTTCTTGATTGAAGCTAGAGGTGAAAAGAAATTCTATCATCGGAACACTTTAATTTTTGCTTTTATTTTTGACCTGTAAATGATGCTTCAGAGAATTGATAGTGGACGGCTACCTGGGATGAAGGTACCGGAAGAACGATTAATGTTAATTTTTATTTAATAATGTTGACATCAAAAGGTTTGATTAATTCTTGTGATTTTGTTATGAATTTGCGATCAACATTGGTGGGCCTGTTACCCAATGAATTTCTCTTTGTTAATGATAATAAAATTCAATCCGCTTGAATTTCTATATTGAGATGCCGAATTTTCAACTTTATGGTTGGTGGAAAATAATTGTTGCAAGTATAAAATGTACAATATTAATTTTAAAATTTTCGACAATATTGAAGTTGGAAACAATAAATAATACCCATTTTGAAAATTTTGACTAATTTGAAGTCGAAATCAATCGATTTTGTGCTTGAAGATAAGGAAAATAATAAATTAATTTTGGATGTCATTGATGAGTTTTTGGATGCCATTGTTTGTAAGAAAGAAGAAGAAGAAGAAGAAGAAGAAGAAGAAGAAGAAAGAAAAATAATTAAAAATGTATAAAGAAAATAAAGAAGTATTAAAAATAAATTTTTAATAAAAAAATTTGTTCTCACTCTCTTTAAAGAGAGTGAAACACACTCTCTTGCCATGTCAGCATTCAGGAGGTAATAATTCCACTTTAAAATAGTTCAGAGGGGTCATAGGACCCCCGCAAAGTATAAGTGTGTAGTTGAGATTTCGACTGAAGGTTGGGGGGTAATAGACCATTTTCTCATTAATATACATAACATAGCCAACATATACATAGCATTCTGTGTATATGTTGAGATTTTTGTAATATGTTTAAGGAGTTGCGATTTTTTGTAATATTGAAAACATAAGTTGTGTATTTGTATAATTTTTAGAAAATGTAATTAGGTACTACAGAACTGAAATTTATGTTGTTTACCCTTATATTTTTGGGATGAAATTATCTCACCTCTCAGTGAAATAAATATTTTTTTTGTTCATTTTTACTTGTCACTTATTTCTAAAAAAATTTATTTTTAGTTCACTTTTGACATATCAAGAAAATACAAAAAAATTACTCAAATAACCTTTTGCAATAATTAATTAGTAATATAAGTACCCGCGCGATGCACAAAATACTCCTTTTTTAAGAGTATCATTAAAAAAATATTAACTTATTCATTTGAACTAATAAACTATTTAAAAATTTTAATTGTATCATATTGTTGGTTTTTGGCTTTGAAATTTGAGAAATAACAGAGAAAGAGTTAGAGAGAAAAAATAGTGCAATTGAATTGTCAAAGGGAATTATTTTATTAATAATTCAAAGACATATATTTATAGCTAGATTTCTAACTAGAGTTCAGTTCAAATAAGGATAACTAATTTCTAATTCAAATAACAAAGGGATAACTAATTCCTAAGTCTAAGCCACATAGAATTTTAATAATTTAAAACTACTAAAATTATCTACTCCTACTTTATTTTTGAGACATTTTCAACCCTCCTCCTTGGATTAGAAATTGTATATTATAGTATAAGCTGATTTTGACCTCTTGAATAAATCTGTCAATTTATCTTTGGTCTTGCAAGGTTCGTGTGCATCTTCTGCCGGATTAAATAAGAAACTTTTGCTTCTCATATCAAATTATAAAATCTTATGATTAGTGGAATCAAATATTCAACATATTTATCTCCAAATAATAATTTAAATCCTTCTTTCATTAGTTGACCAACACTTCATAAACTTTTATCAATATCGGGCACGTAAAGGACATTTGAAATTATTTTTGTATCTGAAATTATTTTGATTTCAACATTCCCTTTTCCTTTTGCAAGAATATAGTCACCATTCCAAATTTTGATTTTCTTATTTTTCAAAGCCAGAAACTCTTTAAAAGTAGTTTTGTCATATTTCATGTGGTTTGTACAACCACTGTCAATCATCCAAAAATTAGATTTCCTAGTGGAAGAATATGTTGCCACAAATAAGTGATCTTCTTCTTCTTATTAAATGACTTGGGCATCTGCTTCATATTTTTTAGATTTATTTTTACAAATCACAGCTTCATGGGCAAGTTGATTGGAGGTCTTGTATTGTGCATCTGGTCTCTTCCAACATTTAAATGAAGAATGACCTATTTTGCCACAGTGCTGGTCAAGTGGGTAGTTTTTCCTTGAATTATTACCCTTGCTTTGAGTATTATGGTTGGTTGTCAACGCTCCTTCAACTATACCATTCCGCCTCATAAGCCTCCTTTGCTCTTGTGCCTGCAATGTATTTAACAATCTGGCAAAGTAATCTTGGATAAGTCTTTTGTGTTTTCCAAGTTAGTAATTGATACTTTGTATCTTTCAGGCACAGTACAAGAATTTTTTCAATAATTCTTGAATCTTTAAATTTTGTGCCAAGTAATCTTACTTTGTTAACAATGCTAAGAAGTCGGTCTGAGTACTCTTTGACGGTCTCAGATTCCTTCATCTTTTGCAATCCGAGTTTTCTTATTAGATTCAATCCTTCATACCTCATATTCTTTCATCTCCCGTATATTCTTCCTTCAGATAATCCCAAATTTTCTTTGGTGATTTATGGGCCATAATTCTTGTAAAAATTATTGGAGAAACACTAGCAAGCAAAGTGATACGAGACAAAGAAGCCTCTTATCTTTCGAGGACGTGAGTGGAGACTAATACGTTTAGACTCGAGCTCGGGAGATGCCCAACTAAGACAACAAGCCTTGAAGTGTCAAGAAGGCCTTCAAAGCACTCCAAGGACGTCCAAGATCACACTCCAAGGCCGCCTCTTTGTAATGGCTCATTAAGGGCTTTTTGGTTATTTTGTGTAATAAACTCAACCTAGACTATAAATAGAATATGTTAGGTATTTTGTTCATAACTTTGATGATATTTTAAGATATAAACTCTTTGAGAGTATCTTACAAGTGTGGATTCACTTGTGGCAAGTGTGGAATCACTTATGTTGGTTACTAGTTTAGAAAATTTCGGTTCCCTTGAGGTCTCCGTAAGAACTTAGTATTGCTTGTAGGAATATTTGGGTCTTAATGTTTGATACACATTTTGGTTCTTAGATTTGTACATTCGTATATCAAGTTAATCTATCTATCTTTACGTTTTGTTGTTTGCTATCTTGTGTTCATGGTTTGTTGTTGAATCTGTAGTTTGTTGTCCATCTTGTTGTCATGTTTATTATTGTTTTGTGTCTTTTGTTGTCTAATTTGTATCATTTGGTATCAGAGCTAAGGCTGATTTTGTTTCCACAAGATCAATCTTGGGCTTGGTTGTTTGAAAATTAAAAAAAAAGTTGTGTTCTTGAGTTTGGTGTTCTTGGCCGAGAAAGAAGTTTTTGTTGTGTCTTGGCCGAGATTTGAGTCATAGATCTAGGTGTATTTTATGTTTTTTGGTAGTTTCTTGTGTTAGATTTCTTCTTTCCTAACACCTTGAGTCTAGATCCAAGTGAACTTAACGATTGTTGTTAGTATTGTTGTTGTGGTTTAGGAACCTTGAACGTTGTTGGTGTTGTTTTGTGGATCTAAAACTTGAATGTGTTGGTTTGAACTTGTGTTTTTGATATTGTGTTGTGGTTTTTAAGTTGAAAGGGTGTTGTTGATTCTTGGAGGTTCAACTTGAGAATAGGATTTCAAACTTCTATTGAATGTTCTTGTTGTTCTAGACCAATCTTCATGTCTAGTTGCAAGAAGACTCTTCAATAGTGTTGTTTTGATCCAAAAACCAAGTAGAAGGAAGTGAAGTCTTTGTGGTTTGTCTTGAAACTAGTCCCAAAGACCTACCAAAAGGGAAGGGGAACAAAAAGATCTACCAAAAGTCTAGTTTCCAAAAGAGAGAAAGACCACTTTCCTAGGTGTACAAAAGAGGAAAAGTCCACCAACCCCTCAAAAAGGTGTCTTGCCCAAAAGATGTAAGACAAGTCAAACCTTTTTGAAAGGTGAAAAGGGCTCCAATCTTGTTGTTTTCATCTCTAAGGGCGGTTATACCACTCCAAGAACCGAAAATTGAACCAAAATTTCAAAGTTGGGAAAAATAAGAACCTTTCCAAAAACCGCAACTAATCCTAGACCGCCACCTCACCAATTTTCGTACAATATCAAAATTTTGGGCTCAAAATCTTGGATTCCTAGTTTCTTATTGTTGATTCCTATTTTCGTTCGTTGACTCTAATAACTAATTGACAAGCTATTTCTCCTCTACTAGATTGTAAGTTTGTTTTTGTGTCCGTTGTTCGTGTTTGCATTTCGTTGTGTGCTTTTATTATTATTGTAACTCGTTGTAGTTTCTTGACTCAAGTCTGTACATATTTTCTTTGAGTTATTTCAAAAGATAATCTATTACGAACTCGAGCCACAATTGGAACCAAGTAATCTCATTAGAGTATAAGGAGGTTACCAACACTTGTGAGGCTAATTGAGTGATACTTCAAAGGTGTGAGCTTGAGAGTTTGTGAGGATTTTTTTTAACTATCCTTTAACCTGTTTGTTGTTTTATGTTGTTTTGTTTAGTGGTTCTTGATAGGTACAGTGGTGGATGAAGGTGAAATGCGTAGTTGGGTGAAATCAATCATGGCAAGGTTTGATGCCATAGATAGCCGATTTGAATCTCATGAAAGTGCAATGACAAGGATGGAAGGGAAGGTGGAAAGGATGGATGGTTCTTTTTCAAGGAGAATGGACACCTTGGAAGTTCGTTTAGATTCCAACCATTCAAGTCCTAACCGCTACCATGCCTCAACTAGTGGATATGCTACCGATGCCTCCTCGACTATCACTCCAGATACACTTTACCAAATATTCAATCCATCTAGACAAGTCCATGAACCCATAAACCAAGTCCACACTTATCCAAATAGCAAAAACCAAGTCCACCAAGAAGTTCCCCAAAATCGAGACCCCTTTGAAATGACGAGAGCACCACTAAACCGAAACCAACCAATCCAAATTGATAATGTGGAAGGTGAGGGTCCTTATGGAGTTGAGGATTTAGATGAAGTGGCTCTTTTTGCGGAGTTCATGAGAAATAAAAGAGGAGCTCATGGCGGAGGGCATAGGGGCCGTGAGGGGAGGTTTGGATCGGTTCCTCATGGTAGAGGCAACTTGGTACACCGTCCTCTTGCTCAAGAAGGTCTAGGGGACCAAGAAGGAAATATGGGTACAGACACAAGTATTAAATCTATCAAGATCACTCTCCTTACTTTTAAGGGAACTAGTGATCCGTCTATCTATCTTGATTGGGAGTTACAATGCAATTGGATCTTCCAACTCAGTGAGTTAAATCCTCACAAGAAGGCTTCCCATGCCATTGCTCAATTTGAAGGGTATACATCTACTTGGTGGGAGACCATACAGTTTCAAAGAGCAAAAAATGAAAATCTTGACTTTTCGAATTGGGCTGAATTAAAAGCACTTATGAGAGAAAGGTATGTCACGAAAAGGTTCAAGCAAGATCAATTAACAAAGCTCTACAACTTACGACAAGGATATAGAAGTGTGAAGGAGTATCATAAGAAGTTTCAAAACTTGATTCTTCGTCTTGATATTACTGAACCTCCAAATCATTACTTGGCTCGGTTTAAAAGTGGCTTGTGCTATGAGACCGTTTCTCAACTATTTGTCCATAAGTTTGACCGAATTGAGGATTTTGTTGAAGCGACCATTGAGGTTGAAAAGAACAATGATGCCAAGAAGACCTTCGGATGGTACAAGAACAAGGATGCCTACAAACCCTTTGAGAAGAAACCTATTAATAGGGCCATCCAAAGGTATCCACCATGTCTTGAAGGTAATACATCTTCTACTCCTAATCCTAAGGGTATTATTTGTTTTAAATGTCAAGATTGGGGTCACAAGGCTAGTGAATACCCCAACCGAAGGAACATTATGTTGGTAGAGGGTGATCCTTACTTTGTTAGGGATAAAGTAAACCTCAATGATGGTAGTGGGGAAATCCCTCAAGAGGATGATGACAAAAATGGTGAAACTAAATTGGCGGTAGAAGAAGAGGATATTAGTGTGCCTTGCGAGTTGATGATGAAGGCTCCTTGTGAAGATGTTCGAACAGAAGAATGAGAGGTCTTAAACTTTAACCTTTTGATAGGGAGGTACTTGAATGGTGAAGGTGATGCATCTCAGGTTCAGGAGGAAGAACTTGGTGTCAAACTCAATCACTTGTTATTCACCACATTCGGCACTAGCATTGTGCCAAGTTCCAAGTCGAGAGCAAGCTCAAGTCCTTGCTCCAAATGTATGTTCCTACCCCTTTTTGCTTCTTGTCACACTTATATGGATAAACAATTTGTTTCTCTAACTTTGTGTTCGGGTTTCTATGATTGAAAAGGTATCCTACTCCCTAAGACCACTCGACATGTGGTGTGTGTGCAACCTTGGTTTGATACTATTGTTGGTTGTGCTAATATTAACCCTCATGCCATGAGAAATATGTGTTCTTTTATCTCTTCTATTGTTTTGTAAGGTTCTAATTCGGGGTCGAATCCTTTTCAAGAAAGGGAGAATGATACGGGACAAAGAAGCCTCTTAGCTTTTGAGGACGTGAATGGAGACCAATACGCTAAGAATCGAGCTCGGGGGCTGCCCAACCAAGGCAACAAGCCTTGAAGTGTCAAGAATTCCTTCAAAACACTATAAGGTCGTCGAAGAGCACACTCCAAGGCCGCCCCTTTGTAATGGCTCATTAAGGGCCTTTTGGTCATTTTGTGTAAAAAGATTAACCTAGACTATAAATAGAACATCTTAGGTCTTTTTTCCATAACTTTGATGGTATTTTGAGAGATAAACTCTTTGAGAGTGTCTTGCAAATGTGTATTCACTTGTGGCAAGTGGGGAATAACCTGTGTTGGTTACTAGTTTAGAAAATTTTGGTTCCCTTAAGGTCTCTGTAAGAACTTGGTGTTGCTTGTAAGAATCTTTGGGCCTTAATGTTTGATACAAATTTTGGTTCTTAGATTTGTGCATTCGTATGTCAAGTTAATCTATCTATTTTTATGTTTTCTTGTTTACTATCTTGTGTTCACAGTTTGTTGTTGAATCCGTAGTTTGTTGTCCATCTTGTTGTCATATTTGTGGTTGTTTTGTGTCTTTTGTTAGCTTATTTGTATCACAAAGTTGCTTTTGCCTTTGATTTTCTGATTTTTTTTTCTTTTGAATTTTGATTTGGGCCACCGTGGAATTATCGGGCAGCGAAAGAATCTCATTCCTCCTCCACGGCCTCTCAAAGATCTAAAGCCTCAAGATAAGTCTCCATTTTTATTGACCAAAGATGGTAATTCTCACCATCAAAGACAGGAGGAGCTATTTGAGAAACGTTATTTTCATAATTCATCTCTCTCATAGATCCCTCTAGAAAATTTGCTCTGATACCAATTGTTGATTTTTGGCTTTAAAATTTGAGAAATAACAGAGAAAAAGTTGGAGAGAAAAAAATACTGCATGTATTGTCAAAGAAAATTATTTTATTAATAATTTAGAGACATATATTTATAGCTAGATTTCTAACTAGAGTTCAATTCAAAAAATAATAACTAATTTCTAATTCAAATAACAAAGGAATAACTAATTCCTAAGTCTAAGCCACATAGAATTTAATAATTTAAAACAACTAAAATTATCTACTCCTACTTTATTTCTGAGACATATCTTCAACACATATTAGCATATTTTAAATTGATTATAGAATACTAAAAACAATTGTTAATAGTGAAATTACTAATCATAGTCAAAATTATTTTAGATGTGGTTATATGAAAAGAATGAAATTAATATTCATATATAACCATATTTTGTTGTTGATTTTCAAAAATAATTAATATAGAATATTAAATTATTATTATTTTATAGTTCGACTTTTACGTTTATATTTTTAACTAATTAAGATATGTGATTATATTTTTCTTTCATTTCTAATTTTAACTTTTTTGTCTATCGATTCAAAATCAACAGCTAACTGCACTAAAAGTAATTGATTTCTCTAATTCAAAAATTTTTATTTCAAATTTAAATATTTACCACTCTCAATTAAAAAACTATGCACATACAATTTATAATATTGCTTATTATAAAAAAATGTAAAATTGTGTTCCTACCGTTACCCCTTCCCCCCCCCCCCCCCCTGTCCCCCCCCCCATACACACCAAAATTTACATCCACCATCCCGCTTTAGCCCTACAACCTGTCCCTACTCCATAAAATTTCTACGCAAGCTATACCAATAAATTTAAGATAAAGTATGAAAGATGATTTAAAATTCTTTCAAAAATATAATTATAAATATGAGATTTGGTTATTCTTCGTTCAGCTCTTTAAATTATCTAATCATAATTTTAAGTTAAAATGTTATACACTTTATTAAATGATGTTGTTATACACTTTATTAAATGATGTGGAAGCAAATTTTTGTATTAAATTTGTTTGTCCTATAATCTATCTTTAGGTGACTTTTCATTGTTTATTCTATAGCTAGTAAACTTATCAGTGTTTCGCGCGATTACTAAAGTCTAAATATATTAATAACTTTATTAAATATAATATAGATAAAAGAGGTATTTGCAATATATATATACATACACACACACATATATACTACTACTACTACTATGGGGGATCCAAGATTTTGGAGTTGTGGGTATTGGGAGGTTTAAACACACATATTGATGTCTAAAACTTTAAGGTTCCGCCTAAAAATCAAAGTGTTCACTTATCTTCTTGATTTTCTAGTTGTTTTTTAAATATTATATCTACTTTTATATATTTTTATATAATTATACTTTATCTGTGGAAAATTTAACATTCAACATAGGTCCATCCATATATATATATATATATATTGCTTTATGATAACGCTCAAATTACACTCTTGAATGGGTGTAAGCGATCATTGTCAATATAATAACCCAACTTAGGTTGGGGTCGAATCCACAAGGAGTGAAATCATGAAATTCAAGACTCAAAAGTATTAATAGTCTACTAAAAGATGACCCGTAGTATGAATAAAACAAGCATAAATGTAAAATAGGGGATTTAGTTTGAATGTGTTTATAAATGACAACTACTTCAATTTTAGTGCACTAGCTTGACATTGAAGAATGCTAAGAGTGAATTCAACTGAGAATAAGCCTTGGGGTAATACAATTATGGGTATGGGATCATGCATGGGTATTTGGCAATTTGCTCAATTTTTAGCTAAAAGTCATGGGTAGGCTAGATGTCAATATATTGGTCTCAAACTTTCAATTACAACAGCAAATTTCACAAATCGGTTCTTTTAAACACCTCACAAGTGTGACAATTTTCCACATCAATTGCCCCAATTGACATCCTTATGTCTAAGAGATATCACTAAATAAAATGAATAAGGTTATTGATTGCATTTATTCCTCACCTAGGTCCTCTCTTTCAAGAATGACATGGGTTCTAGGGTGGTTGGAGTTTGCAACCCCCAACTCTCAATTAATTCATGAAATAAATACAACACCCATCTCAACTAACTAATTAGAAAAATAATTAGCTAAAACTCATGCACTACCACTACCTAAGAAAGCATAACCCCAAGAGTGGAAATTAGCCACTCATAGATAAAAAGGATAAGAATATACCAAAGTTCTCATTAACTTCATCCATGAGAAATCGAGACAATGTAATTCCACACTTGGGGTTTCAATAATTCTTCAAAGGAAAATCACTACCATATATTTTTCATTCAAGTTTAGTACAAATTTCTCAAAAGATGAAAAGATAGATTCTAAAAGAAAAGAGAGAAGCTAAGAGCTAAAAGGGAGGATATTTTGCTAAGAGATGAAAAGCTAGGTCTTGGAAAAGGAGCTAAAACCCTCCTTTTAAACTCCACTCTATATTTGATAGAAATTACAAAACTGCCATCTTATTCTTGATCTGCTTGAGCGAATACAAAGCGGATAAAGAGCAGACAGAGAGCAGATGGCTAACAGCTCCAAAGCAGATATGAAGCGAATGCAAAGCAGATGCGAAGCGGATGACTCATTTCCTTCATATTTGGCCTCTTGATGACTTGAATGACTTGCCCAATCTCCCCTTCTTACTTTTACCTACATACATGGGAATTACGTAAGAGAGTACCATCAAATTAATTGATAAACATGATAATTTAAGTTTAAATGGTGCTAGCAAGTTGTCAAATTGACGACTTATCAACCCCCTAAACTTAAACTATTGTTTGTCCTCAAACACCCAAGACTGACTCAATGAGATATGGTATTTAACTCAAATCCACCTAGAAGAAAGCTATACTAAAGGAATAGGCTAACAAAACTCTACAAACACTTTCCACACATGCCATGGCAATAAGTAAACAAAAACTTTTCAATGAGCGCATATTTATGAAGTAAGGATGCAAGTGTGTGTCAAATGAATTTTCCAAATCACAAATCTTAAGGTAAGACAAGAAATCATCAAAGATTGTCTCAATTTTTCACAATGCAACTTACTTCACTGCCAGTAGTAAAATATCATCCTCCACCCACAAGTACCGATGCCGCTCACATGAAAGAGTTAGCTCCACACACCAGAGACATTTCAATTCTTAAGGGAGCCCAAATAAAGAAAGAATTCATACTCACTCTCACAAAGAAATTCAAGTACATTGACTAGAACCATAGGCTTGCCCTTTGGGTTTTTCGCCACTGATGTAGACTTACTTAGTTTGGAATCAACAAGGTCTTGCGGGTTACGATGAAGGTTTAAGGTGCAGGAAGAAATATATATGGATCAAGTGACTGAAAGATCTCCTTCAATGCAATTGCTTAATCCTTTATACCCCCAAAATTTTCAAACAACCCACCTAATTCTTTTTCAAATCATTTCCCATATTTTCCTAACTTTTTGTTTAGCATTTACCAAACCATTCGAAGCCACCATTTTCTTTCTTTCTCTTCTTTGACTTTTTCAAGAGATTTTCTACCTATAAGCCTTTCTTAGCCCCTCACTCATTCAATTTTTCTATTTTTTTCTTCAAGTTCTATGGGATAGGCTATTCAATTTTATTATCAAGCATATCTCTTATCTTTTAAGCACATTTATTGACATCCTTACATACACCTTTCTTATATTTTCTTTGATCATCCTCTCCTAAATATACAACCCCCCAAACTTAGGCTTTTACCTATAATCCGTTACCTAGAATCATGCAACGCATCAAAGGAGGTTAAGTTCCAAAAGAAATGTTTTCAAAAGGGTTTAGGTGTTTTAGCATAGTTATCATTATAATAAGAAAGAAAGAAGGGCAAAAATGTTAAAATGGGTTAACTAGGGAGCGATGGAAAGGTGGGAATTTGGCTATGTGACGAGTCAAAAAGGTCCTCGGGTCATCCTCCAAATCAAGCTTGCCTGGAATTTTTCTTTAAATACACCCGGGGTAAGTTCTAGACTACACAAATGCACAAGAATTATTCAAAAATCTCACCACTCATGGCATCGAAATCATAGAGCAAAAAGTTAGTCTCCCAACCAATTTGAGCAATTTGAGCTTCATAAGTTACTCCGAGTCAATGAATCATCCTTGTAAAGAGAGAGCCAAAAATTGAGTTTAATGGTCTCACTCAAAACAAAACTCAAGACATCCTTGATCTTGCAACTATATTTTTGGTTTTCTTTAAAAAACTGTTCATTCCTACCCAATGACCATTTGGAAGTATTTTTGAATATCTGCTTCTTCCTAATTAACCAAGGTGACTAGATACTTCACCTAAGGATGTCGCCTAGCAATCCCTCATGGGTGAATTATCACTCAGTTTGACAAAGAAACTAAACTAAACTAAAAATAAAAGATTAAAAAAAGGGAAAATAAAAATTTGCTCCTTAGGAAAGAACTGAGTTTCGAAGAAAACCCTTGGTGTTTATTAGACACGTATATACAAAAGGCGACAAGAGCAATGTGCACAATCGGATACCACATTTAAAATAAGTGCATGACACAAATTCAAAAACAAAACGAAAATATTTGACATCATTATCAAAATGCCCGACAAGGGCCCATCTAAAGCAATGTCAATAATATTAAAATAAAAACAAAATCCCATAAACATCAAAGTATTAAAATATAATATGTCTCTACAATCTATCAAACCACATGCCATAAACTGAGACAGAAGGTACCAACCATCGAATGAATCATAACTATACCCCACCCCCACTAAAAATATTGCATTATCCCCAATGCGAAAATAAAAGAGAATAGAGGAGGGTAGAGACTCCCTATGGCGCACTAGGTGCTCAGATCCCTGTCGGTGAATGATCTCACTGTCTCAATGGGAGCCTCGTCAGACTGGGCTCCTTTCATCTAATCTTTTATGAAGGGTGACTCATCATCATGTCAAGTTCTAGAACTAGCCCCAACCATTCGAGCACGCTCCTCATCACTGGATAATTGCATGACGAGCTCACCTTGTCGAGCCTTAGGTAGACCCTCTAGAAGATCAACCTCGACCTCATCATCAATGTCCTCATGATCCTCTTCAAACAAATTATCAAATGGAAGTACTGGGCCTGAAGTATTCGGTGGAAAAGCAATCTCCGCCTTATCAATACCGAAGGAGGGCTGTCTGGAGTGAAACTCTACTCGTAAACTATCAAGGTCTTCCCTCACAGATGCCACCCCCTCACAATCTCCCCTTGCCTCAAGAGTGGTCACCCGCTGGTCGAACTTCACTATACGAGTACGAAGAGATGCTATATCATCCTGAATAAATTGGGGAATATCCGCCACCAATCGGGTAAGAGTGGACTTGTTTTTCAAAGTCATGGAAGCAACCTTGGCAAAGGTCACCATAGAAGACCGTGCCAATTGGGTGAACCGAGGTGGTGGTACGGTGCTTGATGATGGAGGAGTATCAATAGAATATTGATGGGTCTCGGCATCAAGTGTAGAATCTGGAGGAATCTCCACCCCCTCTGAGCTCAGGAATTCTTCCGCACCCGAGTCTACTAAAACCAAAGCTTTTTTTTTTTAAGCCCATAAGGTTATCCTCATCCTTACACTATATGATGTCAATAAAGGTGGTGCATATAACCCATTGATCAATCGTAGAGAGTAGGAGGACTTTAAACTTAAGACAAAGCATGGATATGAGTGCCTAAAAAGGCAATAAAGTACCCAGTTGCTTTTTCCTAAAACTTAATCATCTCCACTATTAACTCCCCCGGATTGATAGCAATTTTATCCATGGTGCACCCAACAATGATGGCCTTATCAACTACGAAATCTTGGTCATTTCTTGAGGGAAGTAGACGGTTACCTTTAAATCCAAGCCAATGTTTGGCTTGAACCGAAAAATCTCTCCTCTTGATTTGACCCACACTATTAGCCCATGGAAGAAAACCCTTAGCAAGCCATGGATAACTCTGACGACCACCAAATATCAACCTCTTGAACAACACCGCGGAATCTAAGTTGCAAGTAAAATAGATCTCATTGATCTCCGAGGCCGTGCAAGGGACTTCTATTGCTCGAACCAGTACACTCTCGAGGAAAGGTTGTATAGCGATTAGCATTTTGTATTTTTGTTCATTGTGCCTAACAACATAGGAAGCATATAACTTAGGCAATGATTTTGGGGAAATGGGTTTCCACTCTCTTCATGCTAAAGATCTTCTCGGGATTGAACCCCTGAGTAGTTAGCCACTCATCATATAACTCCTTCAAACCTTCTACACCAAACTACATTTGATCTGCTTCCTTTCCTACCTCCCGTGCACGATCATTAGCTTAGACATTTGGGACTTTCAGAGTATCTTTAGAGACCGGTGCTTTACCCCTTCCGAACGTAGCTTTTGCCTTGTCTTTATTCGAGACATTACCCTTCGTTTTTCCTTGGAGACATACCTATGAGAAAGAAACTAGACAAAACCAAAACAAAATTCAAAAGGTAAAACATGTTTTGGATTTTTGTAAGTTAAGAAAGAAAATAAAGACAAGAAAAGAAAATAGGATGCAAGGTAACTCGTCACTAGAGTCCATGGGTTTCAATTATTACAAAACTTAATCATTTAGGCACGACATTGTCTCACATTCCTCATATTTCACAAAACTAGCTCATAGGACATCCATAACCTTTAATGGAAACAAAAATGATCAATACCCTTAAGAATGATGTCATTTAATCTATCATAGGGCAAGACAAACATTCATGTTTCCCGGTTAAGCTTAGTGACCAAGAAGGACCATGGATGCCCTATTTCTTAACGATCTCCCTCAACCAATGACTACAACATATTTCATTACTAGGTTCAATTTGACCCAAAATGATGCATAAAGAATGAGTACTCCATGTCCTAAGGAAAGTCACATTGGCCATCACACGCATACAATACATTCCTCTCTTATTGTCATTTCAACAAACACATAGTGGGTATGCCAACCAAGAACTTGGAGAAAGAGAATAAGAGCACAAGAGACCAAGCTCATCTCACCAAATCATCTCCAAACATATTCAAGGTGTTCATACTATCGTACTTGAGACACCCACCATACAAAATAAGCAAAAAAGGTTCTAATAGATATTTATCAAGCACCTGGTGCACTACCCTCATTTAAAAGTGTATCATGAATCAAACTAGTGAAGCAAGACACCAATGACCACATAATTATCATAATGAGGTCTAAGGCAGAATGTCCATTTCCAAGAGAATTTAAAAATAAAATCATGAGAGACCATACCTTTCTTGATTTAAGAGAGGAGAAAAATTAAAGCACAAGTCTAAAGGAATGATCTCACTTTTTGTTAGTTCAATTGTAGGTGAAGAAAGAGAGTATATTGAGTTTGAAAGAAAGGAACATTGGAAAGGGGTTGTAATTAAAAAAAAATCAGAAGGTTGGACTGCTTTGGCGCTGTTTTAAGTGTTTAAAAATATTTTGGGCAGATCGGATCGGGTCAGCCCAACAAAACCGACCCATTTTTTAAAATATTACTGGATTTTTAAGAGACCTGCGCGCCAATTGCTGTGAATCTGTGATTGGACTGCTGAAGCAGTTCCAACATATACTTGGATAGTATGTACCAGCTCACTTGCGATCAAGGTGCGATGGACCTACGCCTGGACTGGTGGAGCAGTTCCAGCGAAGGTCATGATAGATTACTGTACCAAACCAGCCTACCCTGCATTCTATTTGTGCTTGATATGCGACTGGACTGCTGCAGCAAGTCCAACGCAGAATCAAGCAGTTTAGCTGCTACAAATTCATTCCAAAAATAGGTTATCTCCGTTCCAAATTCTTAGCACCTGCGGCTGACCTGCTCAAGCTGGTGCAACGCAGGTTATTCCAGTTTATGGCACTAATTTTCCTTCACAACTTCATGGTTCGGAGCTTAGTTTTGACCTCCGAGCCAACCTCCTCACTCCCAAATTATATTATATTACCTGCATCAAACAACACTAAACTAAAATTAATATTAAAAATCTTAAAAACGTCAAAAATAAATCTTGGGTTGCCTCCCTAGAATTGTCGTAGTTATAGTCATGGCACGACATCACTTGATCATTATTTTGGATCCTTGGAGCGAAGTGATTCAACCTTAGTCGCTTCGGGTATACCCACATGATAGTGCTTCAATTGTTGCCTATTCACCCTAAATTTCTTCTTCTCGTGATCTTCCAACTCAATAGCTCTACTCAGATAAATATTTGAGATCACAAGCGGGCCCGACCAGTTCGATCTAAGCTTTCCCACGAAAAGTTTCAATCTTGAATTGAAAAGGAGGACATCATCACCCACATGAAACTCTCGCTTTAGGATTTTGGCATCATGCCACCTCTTCATCTTCTCTTTGTACAACACAGAGCTCTCATATGCTTTGAGTCAAAACTCTTCCAACTCATGAAGTTGATTCACTCTCAATTTCGAAGTGTCCTCCCAATCCATATTCAACTTCTCCAAAGCCTATAAATCCTTATGTTCTAACTCAACGGGTAAGTGAAAAGACATCCCAAACACCAATTGGTAGGGGGACATACAGATAGGAGTTTTATAGGCCATTCTATATGCCCAAAGAGCATCATCGAGTTGCCTTGACCAATTCGTACGACCAACATTCACGGTTTTCTCAAGGATGGACTTGATTTCACGATTCGATACTTCAACTTAGCCACTAGGTTGGGGATGATAAAGAGTCAACCTTATGCTTCACCCTATACTTATGAAGCAAAGCACCGAAGACCCAATTACAAAAATGAGAGCCGCCATCACTAATAATTGCCCTTAGAGTCCAGAACCTTGTAAAGATGTACTTTTTTAAGGAAAAAATGACACTCTTGCCTTCTTTGTTCGGTAAAGCAATGGCTTCCACCTACTTTGAGACATAATTGATAGCTACTAAGATATATTTATTACTATATAAGCTTACAAAGGGGCCAATGAAGTCGATCCCCCACATATCAAATAGTTCAACCTTGAGATTGGGCTTAAGAGGCATCTCATACCTCCTCGAAACACCACCTTGCATTTGGCATTAAGGACATATTTTGACCATTTCATAAGTATCTCTATGAGGGGTTTGCCAATAATATCCACTTTGAAGGACCTTAGCGGCCATTGGAATCACACCATGAGGAGCACCGAATGGAGAGGAGTGACAAGCCTAAAAAATATCAATCATTTCCGCTTCTATGACACACCTATGGATCACACCATCCGCACACTCCCTAAACAAGAATTGTTCATCCCAAAAATACTTTTTCATATCAAATAGGAACCATTTTTTATAATAATTTAACTCATTGGGAAGCACACCGCTCATAATATGTTTTGCATAATCCGCATACCAAGGTGTAATGCTCGCTGAAAGTGACATGACTAGCTCATCGTGGAAGGTGTCATTAATCTCAATCTCACTCTACTTCTCATGATTAGATTCAAGGCGGGAAAGATGGTCGGCTACTTGATTCTCACACCCCTTTTGATCCTTTACTTCAAAATCAAACTCTGCAATAGCAATATCCACTTAATTAATCGAGCTTTTGCCTCTTTCTTTGTCATGAGATATCAATGAGCGGCGTGGTCCATGTGTACAACCACTTTCGTGCCCAACAAATAGGCCCAAAACTTTTCGAAAGCATATACCTCCACTAACAACTCTTGTTTCGTAACCGTATAGTTACGTTAAGCATCATTCAATATCTTGCTTGCATAGTAAATTGGGTGGAACAACTTCTCTTTTTTTTTGCCCAAAACTGCACCTAGAGTAACACCACTTGCATCACACATTAATTCGAAGGGCGATGACCAATCCAGGGTAACTATGATAGGAGCTGACACAAGGAGTTCCTTGAGACAATTGAAAGATTTTACACAATCACCATCAAACTCAAATTTTTCCTCTTTTTCAAGAAGCTTGCACAAATGATGAGCAATCTTTGAGAAATCCTTAATGAAACGCCGATAGAACCCGGCATGACCAAGAAAACTTCTAACACCCTTCACAGAGATTGGTGGAAGTAACTTAGCAATTACCTCAACTTTAGATTGATCCATTTGGATGCCCTTTTCTGAAATTTTGTGGCCTAGAACAATGCCTTCCTTGACCATGAAATGATATTTTTTCCAATTCATAAGAAGATTGGTCACCACACCTCGTTCAAGGACTTTACTTAAGTGGGTGAGGCAGGAGTCAAATGAATCCCCAACAACAGAGAAATCATCCATGAAAAACTCCATTGTATCCTCTACTATATCGGCATAATGGATAACATGCATCGTTTGAATGTGGCCGGCGCATTGCATAACCCAAAAGGCATGCGCTTGAAAGCAAATGTGCCATAGGGACAAGTGAAAGTGGTCTTTTCTTGGGCTTATGGGGCGATACAAATTTGATTGTACCACAAGTAACCATCAAGAAAGCAATACCAACCTCCACCGGTTAGCCTATCCAATATTTGATCCATGAATGGCATGGGAAAGCGGTCTTTCTCGGTCCACGAGTTTAATTTGTGATAATCCATACACACTCTCCAACCCGTGATTGGGCACATAGGTACAAGATCATTATTATTATTCGGGACCATCATCATGCCGCCCTTTTTGGGAACACATTGGACCGGACTCACCCACGTGCTATTTGAAATTGGGTAGACAACTCCCACATCAAGCCACTTAATGATTTCCTTCTTGACCACCTCTTGCATTGGTTGATTTAGTCTCCTTTGGTGTTCCACACTAGGAAATGATCAACATTTAGCTTGATTTTAAGAGAACAAATTCTAGGACGGATACCTATAATATCTGCGATAGTCCATCCGATAGCACGAATGAACTTTTTCACAATTGATTTCAAGGAATCTACTTGACAAGGTTCAAGATCACCCGCTACAATGATTGGCCATGTATTATCCTCACACAAGAAAACATATTGGAAATGGGATGGTAACGGCTTAAGTTCAAGTTGAGGTGGTTCAATAATAGATGCTTGGTGGGTGGACTCTCGCGGTTTTTCAAATCAAGATCCAATTTGATCGGGTTCTTGGTGTAAGATCCAAGACCCGTCAATGAAGCTACCACCTTATCATATTCTTCAACTGCCTCACTTCCAAAGTTCCACAACACACCCACCAAGGGATCATTCACAAGATCCATTTCAACGATGTTTGCTACCTCATTATCACCACACCAATCACCAAAATAACTTGCAAGTCCATAGGTTTCTTCATGGACTTACACACATTGAAGGATACTTCTTCATTTTTCACCCAAAATTTCATCTTCCTACATTCCACATCCACTAAGGCCCTTTCGGTAGCTAAGAATGGTCTTCCAAGAATGATTGGGACCTCATGATCAATCTCACAATCAAGAATAATGAGTCAGCCAAAAATATGAATCGGTCGACTTTCACCAAAACATCATACAGCATACCACAGGCTTTTTGATTGAATGATCAGCCATTAGAAGCCTCATAGTGGCAGGCTTAGGAGCAACCAAGCCTAACTTTCGAAACACGACAAATGGTATCAAATTAATACTTACCCTAAGATCACACAATGCTTTTTTGAATTTGTAGACTCCGATAGTGCAACTGTAAATATACCCGAGTCTTCTTTCTTTACCATCATTAGGCTAGACATTATAGCACTACAATTGTGGGTTACCTCAATTGTTCCAAAATCTATGATTCAATTCTTTATAACCAAGTACTTCATAAATTTAGCATAATCGAGCATTTCTTGGAAGACTTCTAGCAACATAATATTCACCGATAAATTGCTAAACTTTGCAAGGAACTTCTTGAACTTGGTATCATCATTCTTCTTCTTGAGTTTTTGTGGAAAAGGGGGAGGAATTTTGATTTATGGCAATGGAACAATTGGAGTTTCATCCATTTTTGGAGTATCATCCTCAATCACCTTCAGAGTTTTCTCACTTTTAATATTTTCTTCAACTACCGTTGGTCGTTAACACTTGTCTTATTAGGCTTTGGATCATTATCAATTGGCTATTCTAGCTGCTTTCTCTTTGCATTGGCTTGTTCTTCATTTGCCTTTTCATTGCGGTCTTCACTAAGATCAACAACATCTTTACCGAGAGTTCAACCACTCCTAGTAACAATAGCCATGATGTGAGCATCATTTTTAGAATCGACAACTGTGTCACTAGGTAATACGCCTTTTGGTCTTGCATTAAGTTATGTCGAGATTTGGCCCGATTGAGTTTCAAGTTGCTTAATAGAGGTCGAGTGAGATGTCACTGTTTGATTTAGTTGTGAGAAGTTACCTTTCATTTCTCTCACTATTTTTTCGGTCCCCTGAACACCCATTAAAATTCGAGCAAGGACATCTCTACTTTTGAGCTTATCCGAGTTAATGAAACTTGACTCTTTACCTTTTGCCCAATCATGTGGAGGTACATACCGATCGTAATCTCTCTTTTTATCTCTCCAATCACAATATCTATCACACCAATCTCTATCACAATCTCTTTCTTTCCAACATTGATTCCCACCTTGCCTTTGGTAGGTAGGGCAGGAACCCTCCGATTGGTTTAACAAAAACCAAATTTCTTCATCAAGAGACTTTGTTTCCTCATCATCATAATCTTTATCACTCTTAAAAGCAATGACTTTAACCGCCTTAGGAGGAGCCCCTATCACATACTTGGTAAAAAGATCAAGTTACGTCATCACATTAGCCATATTTGCATCTCTTTCTTCATTTTTTTTCCTTTTTCTCTTGGCTCACAAAAGATGTAGAGGGAGCCCCCACGGCCACCTAGGTATCTCTTGTGTGCCACTCTCTACTTTACTTGGTCACTTGATCTAATAAAGTTGATGCAACACCATACGATAGTCTAACAAGAGAACCCCCAGCCGTATTATCGACTACTATTTTATTCAATTGATCTAATGCCCTATAAAAAATTGGAGAAGCATCTTATCCAGAAACTCATAATTTGGGCATTACATTAACTTATTGTTGAATCATTACCAAACCTCATATAACGGTTCGCCATTAAGTTGGCAAAAGTTAATGATTTCATCCCTTAGTTGCAATATTCGAGAAGGAGGAAAATATCTTTCCAAGAATGCCTCCGTGAGCTCACTCCATGTAGTGATACATCCCGCAGGCAAAGACCGCAACCATAAGACCGCTTCTCCTATCAAAGAGAATGGGAAAAGATGCAACCGGATTGACTTCTGAGATATGTGGGCTATGTCAAATGGAGAACACACATCAATAAAATTCTTCAAGTGTAGATTAGCATCCTCATGAGCTTGGCCTCCAAATAACCCTTTCATTTGAAGAAAATGAAGCATCATGCTAGTAACTTGAAACACTCCATTTACTTTCGCCGGTGAAATACGAATAGCACTAGCTCAGCCTGCATCATCGAGGTGATCGCATCCTCAAAATATCCATCAATCGTCCCGGCATTACTACCGTGTTGGCTCATAGTATCGTGTATACTAATATACGCACCTAAAAAAGAAAAAAAAACACCAAACAATGTAAAATAAAACACTAAGGCTAACCCAAAGTAGCTAAAAATACTAGGAGAGTGAAAACTATGTTTCACTCCTAGCAACAGCGCCATTTTTGATAATTCTCAAATTACACTCTTGAATGGGTGTAAGCAATCGTTGTCAATATAATAACCCAACTTAGGTTGGGATCGAATACACAAGGAGTGAAAGCATGAAATTCAAAACTCAAGAGTATTAATAGTCTACTAAAAGATGACCCGTAGTGTGAATAAAGCAAGCATAAATGTAAAATAGGGGATTTAGTTTGAATGTGTTTATAAATGACAACTACTTCAATTTTAGTGCACTAGCTTGACCTTGAAGAATGCTAAGAGTGAATTCAATTGAGAATAAGCCTTGGGGTTATGCAATTATAGGTGTGGGATCATGGGTGGATATTTGGCCATTTATTCAATTTTTAGCTAAAAGTCATGGGTAGGCTAGATGTCAATGTATTGGTGTAAATCTTTCAATTACAACACCAAATTTCACAAATGAGTTCTTTCTAACACCTCACAAATGTGACAATTTCCCATATCTATTGCCCTAATTGACATCCTTATGTCTAAGAGATATCATTAAATAAAATGAATTAAGTTATTGGTTGCATTTATTCCTCAGCTAGGTCCTCTCTTTCAAGAATGACATGGGTTCTAGGGTGGTTGGAGTTTGCAACCCCCAACTCTCAATTAATTCATGAAATAAATGCAACACCCATCGCAACTAACTAATTAGAAAAATAATTAGCTAAAACCCATGCACTACCACTACCTAAGCAAGCATAACGCCAAGAGTGGAAATTAGCTACTCATAGATAAAAGGGATAAGAATATACCAAATTTCTCATTAACTTCATCCATGAGAAATCGAGACAATGTAATTCCACACTTGGGGTTTCAATAATTCTTCAAAGAAAAATCACTACCATATATTTTTCATTCAAGTTTAGTACAAATTTCTCAAAAGATAGATGCTAAAAGAGAAGAGAGAAGCTAAGAGATAAAAGGGAGGCTATCTTTCTAAGAGATGAAAAACTAGGTCTTGAAAAAGAAGCTAAAACCCCACTTTTAAACTCCACTCTATATTTGATTGAAATTACAAAACTGCCACCTTATTCTTGATCTGCTTGAGCGAATCCAAAGCGGATGAAGAGCAGACAGAGAGTAGATGGCTAGCAGCTCCAAAGAAGATATAAAGCGGATGCAAAGCAGATGCGAAACGGATGACTCATTTTCTTCACATTTGGCCTGTTGATAACTTGAATAACTTGCCCAATCTCCCCTTCTTACTTTTACCTACATACATGGAAATTACGTAAGAGAGTACCATCAAATCAATAGAAAAACATGATAATTTAAGCTTAAAAGGTGCTAACAAGTCGTCAAATTGACGACTTATCAACCCCCCAAACTTAAACTATTGCTTGTCCTTAAACACCCAAGACTGACTCAATGAGATAGGGTATTTAACTCAAATCCACCTAGAAGAAAGCTATACTAAAGAAATAGTCTAAGAAAACTCTACAAACACTTTCCACACATGTCATGGCAACAAGTAAACAAAAACTTTTCAATGAGCGTATATTTTTGAAGCAAGGATGCAAATGTGTGTCAAATGAATTTTTCAAATCACAAAACATCTTAAGGTAAGACACAAAATTATCAAAGATTGTCTCAATCTTTCACAATGCAACTTACTTCACTCATTTACCCAAACTAGTAGTAAAACATCACCCTCCACCCACAAGTACCGATGCCGCTCACATGAAAGAGTTAGCTCCACACACTAAAGATATTTCAATTCTTAAGGAAGCTTAAATAAAGAAATAATTCATACTCACTCTCACAAAGAAATTCAAGTACATTGAATAGAACCATAGGCTTCCCATTTGGGTTTTTCTCCACTAATGTAGACTTACTTAGTTTGGAATCACCAAGGTCTGGCGGGTTACGATGAAGGTTTAAGGTGCGGGAAGGAATATATATGGATCAAGTGACTAAAAGATCTCCTTCAATGCAATTGCTCAATCCTTTATACCCCCAAAATTTTCAAACCACCCACCTAATTCTTTTTCAAATCATTTCCCATATTTTCCTAACTTTTTGTTTAGCATTTACCAAACCATTCAAAGCCACCATTTTCTTTCTTTAACTTCTTTGACTTTTTCATGAGATTTTCTACCTATAAGCCTTTCTTAGCCCCTCACTCATTCAATTTCTCTTTTTTTTTCTTTTTTTTTCTTCAAGTTCTATGGGATAGGCTATTCAATTTTATCATCAAGCACACCTCTTGTCTTTTAAGAACATGTATTGACATCCTTACATTCACCTTTCTTATATTTTCTTTGATCATCTTCTCCTAAATATACAACTCCCCAAACTTAGGCTTTTGCCTATAATCCGTTATCTAGAACCATGCAACGCATCAAAGGAGGTTAAGTGCCAAAATAAAGGTTTTCAAAAGGGTTTAGGTGTTTTAGCATGGTTATCATTACAATAAGAAAGAAAGAAGGGCAAAAAGGTTTAAATGGGTTAACTAAGGAGCAATGTAAAGGTGGGAATTTAGCTATGAGACGGGTCAAAAAGGGCCTCGGGTCATCCTCCAAATCAAACTTGCCTGGAATTTCACTTTGAATACACCCGGGGCAAGTTCTAGACTACACAAATGCACAAGAATTATTCAAAAATCTCACCACTCATGGCATCGAACTCAAAGAGGAAAAAGTTAGTCTCCCAACCAATTTGAGCTTCATAAGTTACTCCAAGTCAATGAATCACCCTTGTAAAGAGAGAGCCGAAAATTGAGTTTAATGGTCTCACTCAAAACAAAACTCAAGACATCCTTGATCTTGTAACTATATTTTTAGTTTTTTCTCAAAAACTTTTCATTCCTTGCCAATGACCATTTGAAAGTATTTTTGAATTTTTGCTTCTTCCTAGTTAACCAAATGACTAGATACTTCACCTAAGGATGTCTCCTAGCAATCCCTCATGGGTGAATTATCATTCAGTTTGACAAAGAAACTAAACTAAACTAAAAATAAAAGATTAAAAAAAGGAAAAATAAAAATTTGCTCCTTAGGAAAGAATTGAGTTTCGAAGAAAACCCTTGGAGTTTATTAGAAACGTATATACAAAAGGCGACAAGAGCAATGCGCACAGTCGAATACCATATTTAAATTACGCGCATGACACAAATTTAAAAAAAAATGACAATATTTGATGTCATTATCAAAATGCCTGACTAGGGCCCATCCAAAGCGATGTCAATAATAATAAAATAAAAACAAAATGCCATAAACATCAAAGTAATAAAATATAATATGTCTCTATAATCTATCAAACCACATGCCATAAACTGAGCAGAAGGTACCGACCATCGAATGAATCATAAAAATACCCCACCCCCTACTAAAAATATTGCATTATCCCCAATGCAAAAGTAAAAGATAATAGAGGTGGGAAGAAACTCCCTGTAGTGCACTAGGCACTCGGATCCTTGTCGATAAATGATCTCACTGTCTCAACGGGAGCCTCGTCAGACTGGGCTCCTCTCATCAAATCTTCTATGAAGGGTGACTCATCATCATGTCAAGTGCTAGAACTAGACCCAACCATTCGTGCATACTCCTCATCACTGGATAACTGCTCAACTAGTTGAGCCTCAGGTAGCCCCTCTAGAAGATCAACCTCAACCTCATCATCAATATCCTCATGACCCTCTCCAAACAAATTATCAAATGGAAGTATTGGGCCTGAAGTCTTAGGTGGAAAATCAATCTCTGCCTCATCAATACCGAAGAAGGGCTGTCCGGAGTGAAACTCCGCTCGTAAACTATCAAGGTCTACCCTCACAGATTCCACCCCCTCACAATCTCCCCTTGCCTCAAGAGTGGTCACCCTCTGCTTGAACTTCACTACACGAGTACGAAGAGATGCTATATCATCCTGAATAAATCGGGGAATGTCCGCCACCAATCGGGTAAGAATGGATTTATTTTTCGAAGTCATGGAAGCAACCTTAGCAAACATCACCATAGAAGACCGTGCCAATTGGATAAACCGAGGTGGTGGTCCGATGTTGATGATGGAGGAGTATCAATAGAATCTTGATGGGTCTCGGAATCAAGTGTAGAATTTAGAGGAATCTCCACCCCCTCTAAGCTCAAGAATTCTTCCGCACTCGAGTCTACTAAAACCAAAGCTTTTTTTTTAAGCTCGTAAGGTTATCCTCATCCTTACACCGTGTGATGTCATTGATGCCAGTGTATATAACCCATTGATCAATCTTAAAGAGTAGGAGGAATTTAAACTTAAGATAAAGCATGGATATGAGTGCCGAAAAAGGCAATAAAGTACCCAGTTGCTTTTCCCTAAAACTTAATCATCTCCGCTATTAACTCTCCCGGATTGATAATAATTTTATCCATGATGCTCCCAACAAAGATGGCCTTATCAACCATGATATCTTGGTTATTTCTTGAGGGAAGTAGATGTTTACCCAAAAATCCAAGCCAATGTTTGGCTTGAACCGAAAGATCTCTCCTCTTGATTTGACCCACACCATTAGCCCATGAAGAAAGAACCTTAGCAATCACCCTAGCAAGACATGGATAACTCTGGCGTCTACCAAATATCAACCTCTTGCACTGCACCGCGGAATCTAAGTTGCAAGTAAAATAGATCTCATTGATCTCCGAGGCCGTGCAAGGACTTCTACTCCTCGAACCAGTACACTCTCGAGGAAAGGTTGTGCGGAAATTGGCATTTTGTAGTTTATTTCATTGTGCCTAACAACATAGGAAGCATAGAACTCCCAAATAATTATCGGGAAATAACATAATGGGTGAGCAGAGGGTGTCATATCTGTGAAGACCCCATTCTTCAATTTCAGCAATAATTTCGGGGAAATGGGTGTCCACTCTCTTCATGCTAAAGATCTTCTCAGGATTGAACCTCCGAGTAGTTACCCACTCATCATATAACTCCTTCACACCTTCTACACCAAACCACATTTGATCTGCTTCCTTTCCTACCTCCCCTGTACAATTATTAGCTTGGATATTTGGGACTTTTGGAGTATCTTTAGAGACCGGTGCTTTACCCCTTCCGAACATAGCTCTTCCCTTGCCTTTATCCGATACATTACCCTTTCTAGCTTCTCGTGGCAAGTTTTTCCTTGGAGACATACCTATGAGAAAGAAACTAGACAAAACCAAAACAAAATACAAAAGGTAAAACATGTTTTGGAATTTTTTAAGTTAAGAAAGAAAATAAAGACAAGAAAAGAAAATAGGATGCAAGGTAACTCATCACTAGAGTCCATGGGTTTCATTTATTACAAAACTTAATCATTTAGGCACGATATTGTCTCACATTCCTTATATTTCTCAAAACTAGCTCATAGGACATCCATAACCTTTAATGGAAACAAGAATGATCAATACCCTTAAGAATGATGTCATCCAATCTATCATAGGGCAAGACAAACATTCATGTTTCCCGGTTATGCTTAGTGACCAACAAGGACCATGGATGTCCTATTTCTCAACGATCTCCCTCAACTAATGACTACCAACTATTTCATTATTAGGTTTAATTAGACCCAAAATGATGCATAAAGAATGATCACACCATGTCCTAAGGAAAGTCACATTGGCCATCACACGCATACAACACATTCCTCTCTTATTGTCATTTCAACAAACACATAGTGGGTATGCCAACCAAGAACTTGGAGAAAGAGAATAAGAGCACAAGAGACCAAGCTCATCTCACCAAATCATCTCCAAACATATTCAAGGTGTTCATACTATCGTACTTGAGACACCCACCACACAAAATAAGCAAGAAAGGTTCTAATAGATATTTATCAAGCACCTGGTGCACTACCTTCATTTAAAAGAGTATCATGAATCAAACTAGTGAAGCAAGACACCAATGACCACATAATTATTCCAACAAGTATTAATCATCTCAATAAGCTCACAAAATCCAAATTCAAGTGATTAATCATAATGAGGTCTAAGGCACAATGTCCATTTCCAAGAGAATTTAAAAATAAAATCATGAGAGACCATACCTTTCTTGATTTAAGAGAGGAGAAAAATTAAAGCACAAGTCCAAAGGAATGATCTCACTTTTTGTTAGTTCAATTGTTGGTGAAGAAAGAAAGTATATTGAGTTTGAAAGAAAGGAACATTGGAAAGGGGTTGTAATTAAAAAAATTAGAAGGTTGGACTACTTTGGCGCTATTTTAAGTTTTTAAAAATAAACTCTAATAAAACTACATGAAATATCTCTTTGTTTGACCTTTTTTTCTCATTTTCTCTATTTTTAAATTTTCAGATGTAATAGTGTTATATTTTTCATGAAGTAAAATAGCTCAAACTTATAAATCAATTTTTGAAGGTTATACACATGAGAGGTTAAGTTGGCAATTTTGAAATCATTAAGAATAAAACTAATAAAGATATCCATTCAAGGGATAGGTTAAGAATTTTATCAAATTCATGTGCATGCTTTTAAATTAGTTGCCAAACTTTTAGTTATTTTCACTTCAAAATACAAAAGCATTGAAATCTAAATTAAATTCTCAACAACAAAAAATGTACTATCTTGCTCTCCTTTGATTATCGCTATTCTTAAACTAAAATAAGTCCGCTTCTATAATAGTAGCTCAGTAACACTTTAATAAATGTGAAAATAGTATTTTCAAAACTATAGGTTTCATGCAATAATAAATAAAATAATTGACACAATTAGTCAAAAGATATTTAAAAAATGCAGTAAACTAAACGAATACCCTTTTCTAACAAATTCAAAATGCATCGTATAATTAGTACTTACAAATATTCTTTCACACATGAACATTTTATTATATTGTAAATGAAAAATTAACTTAAACAACAATGAAAAGGAAGAAAATTCCCTGCTGCTAGCTTAAATCAAAATTTAGAAGAGATCAAGAATAAGAATCAAACATGAAGGAGAATAGAAATGTACATCCACCACTTCATTATTGTTATTTATAGATTAGTTTAGGCATAAAGAAGGAAGTTTAAGAGACATGTTTTTAAATAGAGAATACAAATAAATGAAGGTTTTTTGTAACCTATACAATATAATTAAATAAATAAATGTGATAGAAGTTTTTAGTTTTTTTGTAACCTATGGAATATAAATAAGTAAATGCAAAAAATGAAAGAAAAAATTAAAAAAAAAAGAAGATAAATATGAATGGAGGTCATAGAGAGGTACTACATCACCTCCTCTATGGTTCTCCTTTATATGCATATATTGATTTGAAAGTAAAAAGTTTTCTAATCAAATTCGTTGATCCTATAATTCAATTTGGTGAATTTTCAAAAAAATTAAATGTGGCATTCTTTATAATATTTTATCTTTCATTTCTTATCCAAAATATATAAATCATCCAATACTACTAAACTTAAATTACTTTTTAACTCTACGTTTAATTTATTTTTTCTTTCTTTGTTAAAATATTATTTGTAATCGTTTTATATTTGGATGTCTTGTTCAAACATGTTAAATCATATTATCTCAAATTTCAAACAAAACATATTACCACTACCTCCAACACGCCTCCCCCACCTAGCCCCCTCCCTCCATCCCACCTCTAACTAAATCTATACGAAAAAACAATCGTGTAATTATAGAAAATTTTATGTTTCATTTTTTTATTATATTATTCACAATTTAAAGATATTAGATTGTAAATATTCAGCCCCTCCCCCCTCTTCTTATTTCTAACCAAATTTATATGATTAAAAATAATCATGTAATTGCAAAAATAAAATAAAATTTGATATTTCATATTTTTATAATTTATATTATTTACAATCTAACAATTTTAATGAAATAAAAAATTGTAAAAATAGTGACAAAATTTAGCATTTATTTAAAATTTTCTAATATTTTCAAATTGTAATATTTATAATCATATAAATTTAAATTCAAATTCAAAATCATATTAATTTGTACAAAATAAAATTAGTTTATAATTCTTTTTTATCCTTACCTTTTTTCAAATATAATACGTATTTATCTTGTAATCATATATATGAATTGAGATAAATATTTGAAATGTAATAACGTTCCAGAATTGCCTTTATGCTTAAGAGAGATATATATTAAGACAAAAAAAGTGATATAATAATATTTGTGCACACAAATATATTTACATTCATTCTTAACACAAATCATCTGATAAATGTCCTTTGTATATTTCGATCCTCCATTATACTTATTGATTTTTTAAATATTCATATCACATTTTTGAGAGATTAATGTACATTCAAATCTGCAAAAACTTCAACCTTCTTAGATACATCTGTGAGAAAAGATAAATATAAGTTAATCACAAATAAAAATAAAATAACTAAAAAATTAAATTAAGCATGAAGAACATATCTTGGTAGCTATTCAGAAAAATCTAATGAGTATTACCTATAACTTTTTTTTATCCATGGTAGGTAATTCTTTTTCAAAAGATAAATAATTAAATATAATGTTAATCATAAATAATAATAATAAAATAGTTTAAAATTAAATTAGTCATGAAAAAACATATATTGATAGTTTTTCAAAGAAATCTAATAAGCATTACTTAAAATCTTTTTGGCCATGGTAAGTATCGTGACAAAAAGATAGATATAATGTTTAATGATAAATACTATTAAATAATTAAAAAGCTAAATTAAGCATGAACAACATACCTTGATAGTTATTTATTTAAAGAAATTTGATGAGCAATATTACCTATAACTTTTTCATTCACTTTCATAAATTGCACAAAAAATGTAAATTAAATATAATTCTCAAAGTTTCTTTGATTAAAATACTCAAACTTTTATTAAATGTGTTTTTTAATAGATGACTTAAACATACTCATTTTAGCAGCAAGAAATCGTGTAATTTGATAGAATAGATACCTAATAATTTTTTTTGTAAAATTTTAAATTTATTTAAAGTCGAACAACTATATAAGAGATAAAAAGAGAGTAAATATTTAGAAACACTCACAACCACAAAACCAATTTTCAAATGAAGTAAAAAAAAAGATATAAAAATTTGTATTTTGTTGTTACAATAAAAAGTCTAGTTTTTTATGGGTGCAAATTTATGTATAAAATAGATAGTTATTCTTGTCTTTAATACAACTCCTACAAAATGTATATTTGAAGTTTAAAACTCCTACAAAAGAATAGAATTTCGCAACCATCTCAAATTGTTTAGTATTAAATTTAAATTTTCAGTGTTAAACTTTTAAATAATTTTAAAAATAGATGATATTATTATTATCATGTTATGGAAATCTTCATCTTACATCATAATAGTCTAAACTAATTCACAAAATATGATATAAAAGCATGCATATACACACACACAAAAAAAAGAAGTTAAATCAACCAAGCCAAAAGTCAATTTTTTTGTTAGCGAAATTAGTATTTAACGAATGATGAAATTGAGATCCAAGCAAATAACCTGGGCAACCAACAAATAAAAAAAAACTGTGAGCAAATAAATGCAATAATTCTTATGAAAAAAGAAATGAATAAAAACAAAAGAAGAATTAGAATATATTTATACAATGATATCAAAGAGAATTAAGAGGAACTAATCATTGCTATAAATTTTAATATATACAAAGACATCAAAATTTAAAAAAATTTATAAAAATAAAGAGCAGACTGACCTTCGGTGTATGCAGTAAAATAGTATAAAGACAAGTAAAGAAAGATTAATCGGTACTTTTGTGAATGAAATGATTATGAAATATTCTCTCGAGATAAATAAAATCTGAATATGAAAATGATTAACAATAAAAAGATAAGAAGAAAGCTTATACTGATATATGTGTCACTGAAGGTGTCTATATATATAAAATTGGACATTCATGCATACTAAAATTTCGTTCAAATTCAAATTTGAATGATGATATCAATTTGTTAGAAAGATAAGATTTTAAAATGTCATGATTCTCTTATAGTTTACATATTTTGAGTTTGCAAAAAAAAAAATTCAAATTAATGATACCAATTAGGAGTTTTCTATAGTAAAATAAATGAAATAAAAAACTGTTGTTGTTGTTGCTACTTCTGTGTTGCTGCTACTGTTGCTGCTGCTCTTGCGTTGTTGTTGTTATTGCTCCTGCTCCTATTACTGCTCCTACATCATATCCTACGTACTGCTACTTCTTATACTAATTATTAATACTTCTTCTACTATATATCCTACGTGCTACTACTATTACTAATTATTATTATTTTAATAATACTTTTATTTTTCATTAATATGTAAATAAATTATATTTAAATATATTTTATAACATTTATATTTTAAAAGAGATAAGTTTGGAATAGTAAAAGTCTATTAGAACTCTTCAATTATGGGTTTTTATTTTTAAGATAATGAAATTTATTATTATTTTTTTAAAAAGGATAATGTATTTCAAATTGAAGATTTTAAAATTTGTTAGAATCTTAGAAAGATAAGATTCTAAAATGTCATGATTATCTTATAATTTTCATATTTTGAGTTTGCAAAATAAAATATTTGAAATTAATGATACCAATTAGGTGTTTTCTAGAATAAAAATAAACGAAATAAAAAAGAATATGTAACGACCTAAAAATTTGATGAAATATGTTAAATTTGTGATTTTGTGCGATTTAATTATTTTACCCCTCCCCGTAGTTGTATTATGTTATTTCTCGAGTGTGGGAGTGATTGACTTGGTTATTGATGCATTTTGGTACCATTTATACGATATTGTGGTTTTTGATGGCTTTGAGAGCTTTATTTCAGACTAATGGGGATATTTTTCGATCGGTGCAATTGATGGCCGAATGAACTGTACCAGCAGCTTTGGAGTATCTATTTTAGGCAAGGTAGATCTTTGGTTTGGGTTCCCGTGCACCCGAGCTTATTTTGACCTGTTGATCGGAAAGTTGGAAAATTAAAATATGGGTGTGGGGCCCACATTTGACCGAAATAACCTTGGATGGAAAATCCGACTTTGCCAGCAGATTCGAAATATTAATTTTAGGATGTTAGCATATTTGGTATGATTTTACGGCTCTTAAATCTCATTTCGACCCTCGATTTAAAAAATTTCAATTTTGGGGGTCAACTTTGTGAAAATAGTATTTTTTCAAAAATTTGACTTCGCCAACGAGTCCGGAATGTCTAATTTAGTACGTTTGCATAGTTCATTTGTATATATCAGACTCCGAACAAATCTCGAACACCCCATCGAAGTGTGGGTTGAACTTTAAAAAGAAAAACAACAACAACAAAAACAACAACAACAACAATAAAAAACCAGTGTATTCTCACAGCGTGGGGTCGGGGGAAGGTAAGATGTATGCAGTCCATACCGCTACCTCCGAAGAAGTAGAGAGGTTGTTTCCTATAGATCCCCGGCTCAAGATAAAGGATAATAAACAAGAGGATGGATGACGTAATCGAAATAAAGAATAGGAAATAATAGAATAAAATCAAAGAATTATGAAATACGGGAAATAAGAACAACACGGAGTAAGAAAATAGGAACTAAGCAATAGAAAATTGGACACCCACCTAGTAGTAACATACACTCACATACCAAAGACACCTATGTACACTATAATATGATTACTAAATCCATCTACACAAGAACTCTCCTGACTGCTAGCTACAACCCACACAGTAACACTAGCCTTCTATCTTAATCCTCGACCTCCACGTCTTTCTATCTAGGGTCATGTCCTCAGTAAGCTGAAGCTGCTCCATGTCATGCCTAATCACTTTCCTCCAGTATTTTTTTGGCCTACCTCTTTTTATCCTGAAGCCATCCAATGCTAGCCTCTCACACCTCCGAACCTAGACATCCACGCCCCTCCTCATCACATGCCCAAACCATCTCAGCCTTCCTTCCCATATTTTGTCCTCCACTGAAGCCACTCCCACTTTATTCTGGATAATCTCATTCCTAACTCTGTCCCTTTTATTAAGCCCACACATCCAACGTAACATTCTCAGTTTTGCCACTTTCAATTTTTATATGTGAACGTGCTTAACTGGCCAACACTCCGCCCCATACAACATGGCTGGACGAATTGCCACTCTATAGAATTTGCCTTTAAGCTTAAGTGGAACCTTCTTATCGCACAACATTCCCGAGGCGAGCCTCCACTTTATCCAACCTGCTCTAATATGGTTGGAAATATCCTCACCAATCTCACCATCCCCCTGGATCATAGACTCAAGGTACTTAAAACTATCCCTCTTACATACATCCTAGGAGTCCAACCTCACCACCACTTTGTCCTCTTTCGTCGAGTCACTAAACTTTCATTCCAAATACTCTGTCTTGGACCTACTCAACCTAAACCCGTTAGACTCAAGGGTTTGCCTCCAAAAACCTATTTTGTCATTCACACCCCCTTCCCCCGCGTTTCATCAATCAACACTACATCAACCGTAAATAACATACACCAAGGCACCTCACCTTGGATACTCCGCATCAACACGTCCATCACCAATGCAAAAAAGAACGGATTAAGAGTCGATCCCTAATGGAATCTTGTCTCGATCGAAAAATGCTCTGAGTCTCCTCCCGCCGTCCTCACTCGGGTCTTTCTCCATCGTACATGTCCTTAATAGCTCTGATGTACGCCACCGAGACCCCTCTCACCTCTAAGCATCTCCAAAGAACCTTCCTCGGGACTTTATCATATGCTTTTTTAAATCGATGAACAGGATGTGTAAATCCCTCTTTCTCTATACTGCTCCACCAATCTCCTTACTGGGTGAATTAACTCTGTTGTTGAGCGACCAGGCATAAATTCAAACTGATTCTCCAAAACGTACATGACCCTCCTCAATCTCCGCTCAACCACTCTCTTCCAAATCATCATAGTGTGACTCAACAGCTTAATACCCCTATAGTTATTGCAACTCTAAATGTCACCCTTATTTTTATATAACGGAATCATCTTACTCCACCTCCAAGACTCAAGGCATTCTCTCCTTGAAAAAAACTACTGTTATAGCAGATTTTCTGCTATATATGGCAGATTTTTCCCCTTTTTGGCCTATTTTGCTCATTTTTCATCTTGCCTTTTGAGAGTTAAACCCTAAAAAAGTGTGAGAGATTAAAAGTAAAGTTTGTGGGATCTTGGAAAGCTAGATTAACATCTATTTATTGGGTTTATTACGGATTTAAGATAAGAATTCACCCTTTTCTTAGTAATTTTTTGATTATTTCTTCAAAACCTCAAAAATCTTAGGACTTGATTTTAAACCTCCATTTCACTTTTTTCCACTTAAATAGTATTTTTATCTTATAATTACTAATTTTTCATCAATTTAACCTTCAAAACAACTTTGATTCTTGATTTCAACTCGGACTTCAAAAATTTTACCCGATAAAGCTCAAAAATGATTTTTCTTCAATTTGAACCTCGTTTTTACTCGATTTGACTTGGATTTTCAGCTGTAGATTTCTGAAAATCTATGTTTCACATATTTTTGAAGTAAAGTTTTAATTTTGCCCTTCTTTTTTGGAAATTCTTTTCGGCGGTTCGTTTTGACCCCAAATCAAAAGTAGTCAATATGGGTGTCATTGGTTTTGTTTTGACATGTAGATTTCATATTTATTATTTTTAATGGATTTTGGTATTATTTATGAAAATTAAGGTTATGGTTTCAAAGTTTAGCAGATCGGTTTCGGCATTTGAGGTAGGTTATGGCTTAACTCTTTCAAACTGAGATGGGTAGTAAATGATGGTACAAAATGCATGTTAAGGGTGAGAACTAATTATGAACAATGTCTATTGATATTTTTTGCTCGTGTGGGAGCCTATATGTGATGTAACTGTTGAAATTGAGATATGATGTGATATGTGTGACCGTATGGGATCCTATGTGGTGTATGTTGATAGCCTTGAATACATGTGAATAATTATATTGTGTTGTTGAAATGAATAATGTGGTTTCATTGGTATATTGTGATATATCCATACTTATTGGTATATGAGACATGTGGAAATTCATGGATGAAACAGAAGTAATAAGTGGATATTGGCTCACGTGGTTGTGGAATTGTAACATTGTGATTGGTTGTGGAAATACATCATGTGGATTGAGTGTGAAAATACATCACATGGATTGGTTGTGAAAATACTCATTTTGAATAGTTGTGAACATTGCATCGTCATTCTCATGTCATCATACGGATCATTTCACTTGTTCGTTTTACTACTTTACATATACTTGTTGTCATGTATGTGTAATTGGTTTATGTATTATTTTATGTATGTGCTTTGAAGATACTGGAAACACTAGAATACTAGATATTGGTATCGGATATTAAATTTTATGGACCATCTCTGAAGGATCATGTCGGAGAAGAGTTGCAAACATTGGTGATCTTGAGGCTGTATGCAGAACTTGAGGCTGTGTGCCAAGACCATGCATCATCATCATCACTATTATTATCATCATCATATACATTTCACCTGCTTTATTGTGTTTATGTTGTGTTTAATTGCCATATTGACTTGTCATCTGCCTATTTGTTCTATATCTTGACTTGTTAATGTCTAATTGTTCTATCTTTCTTTAATTGGACTTGATGATCTTGATTATACCTTTCCTATTTTTTTCTACCTGTATGTAATAATGTGTATATTTGTATCCCTATCTTATGCGTTGTTGTATTATATGTGGATATTAAACAACTGTTAGTGCAAGCAGTGTGGTCTACCGTTATGGGACATTTTATGATTGCAGGTGATGTGCCCTTAGTGTATATTTTGTATGCTTTATTTACTACTTTGCTTGGTCGGCCTATGGTACCTATTGAGTACAAGTAGATCGTACTCATGCCTACTGTACCCTTTCAGTGCAGGTCATAGCTCGAGTGCGCCTCAGCTTGCTCGATTCGGGCAATTATTGGAGTTTTCAAGGTAGCGGTTGGACATTCATGCGTCCAAAGTTTACCTCTATCTTTCTATAGTAGTTATGTCTTTATTAGTATTCAGAGACAAATATTAATCCTTCTGATTATTTTTCTGAAGTATTTGACTTTTGAATTGTATTAGTAGTTCTTACACTATTGACACCTGATTTTGGGCATGATTGGTATTTTGGATAAGTTCTTTCCGCATTGTTATGATTACTTATATGGTTCGTCTTCGTTCTAGAAGCCTTACCTTGGGATATTTCTGTCTTTTTCTCTTTTTGTATCGATTTGGGGGATAGGCTTACTTGTCAAGGTACGCCACGACAAGTGCCCTCATGATCCTCATACCTTAGTATCAACTTATTTTAACCTTTCCATAAGTTTCTCCATTTTTTCTCTTTTATCATTTTTTATTAAAAATAAATTAATTTATTTTGAATATTATATAATTATTCTTTATTATTATTATTATTATTATTACTACTACTACTACTACTACTACTGCTGCTGTTACTACTATTACTACTCCTCGTGCTGCTGCGCTACCACCGCCTCTGCTGCTGTCATCGCCGCCGCTGCCACTGCTGCCGCCGCTGCTGTCGCCGCTGCCATGGCTGCTGTTGCTGCTGCTGCCCCTACTGCCACCGCTGCTGCTGCTGCCATCGCCGCTGTTGCCGCCACCGCCGCTGCTGCTCTTGGTGCTGCTGCCCCTACTGCCACTGCTGCCGCTAATTATTATTACTTTTTCTATTACATATCCTACGTACTACTATTACTAACTATTATTATTATTATTTTAATAATACTTTTATCTTTCATTAATATGTAAATAAATTATATTTCAATATATTTCATAGCATTTATATTTTAAAAGAAATAGGTTTGGAATAGTAAAAATCTATTAGAACTTTTTAATTATGAGTTTTTATTTTTAAGATAATGAAATTTCTTTTCTTTTCTTAAAAAGAGGGATAATATGTTTCAAATTCAAATATTTAATATTTCAATTCAAAAAATTTGTTCAAATTAAATAACGATAAGCACTAAGAGTTGAGATAAAACTAAAACTCTAAAATTTAGAGGTAGTTGTATAAATTCAAAATTGTCATTTGGCAAGAATATCTTTTTATTGCTGAAAGTTAGGATCAACTGGGTTAAAAAGTAGCATCAATTAAATAATATCACGATCTTTTTAGATGCTGAAAGTACCGATCACTTGGATTATAGTCACGATTTTTTGTTGTTATTATTAGTAATACTACTTGGGTTATAATCATGTTTTATCTATTATTTTTTTCTTTTTTCTTTTTTATTTAATTTTTTTATCTACTATACGTACTCCTCCTCCTATTATTATTATTACTATCAATATTAGTACTACTGTTACGTAGTGCCACTATTTTTTTTGTATATATATATATATATATATATATATATAAGATATAGGTTTGAAACAGTAAAAATCTATTAGAACTCTTCAATTATGAGTTTCTAATTATTAAGATAATGATTTTTTTTAAAAAAAGAGCTACTGTATTTCAAATTCAAATATTTAATCTTTAAATTCAAATTTTTTATTACAATGTTTATAACCTTGTTCTAGAAACTGCCACGTGGCTTTCTATTGTGCTGTCACTTGCCTTTTTGTGGTGCTTTTAGTTTTTCATATATATATATATATATATATATATATATATATATCTTAAATGGTTTTTCAAAATTTACTGAGAAATAAAACTCCTCAAGTTTTCAATTAGCAAAATGACCTATTTTCATTTTCTCATTTTAAAACAAAACAAAAAAAATAATTTTAATGAAGAATTGGGCTTTTAAAACATAAAATCCTAAACCATTCTTTCAATTTCAAATTACTTATTTCCTTATCTTTAACTTTTTTTCTCCTTGATTATTACTAAAAACTCCTTATCTTTTTAACTTTCTCCTTTTCGAAGTTTTGTGTTTTATATCTAAATATTCTTTCTTCTCCTTATTTTAAGTTTTCTACTCTCTTCTAAGTTTAGTACTAATTATTTTTCAAAAGACAAAAGTTTGTATATACATATATATAATTTGTTGGCTAAAAAAAGATTGATGATGAATCTGTTGGAGAAAATCTTAGGTATATATATGTAATTGGTCAGATTAATCTGTCATATTATATAGGATCGATAATTAATCAATCGAATTGATCGTCGGACAAAAAGGATCGATAATTAACTTGTTGGACTAATTACTATAATCAATCAACTATTGAATACATCAGTTGGATTGATAATCGACCTGTCCATATATCGGAAAGATCAATAATATTCTGTCCATGCAAATCTGATTTTTGATTAATTTATAATTTTTAAAAGATTTTGGTGGGAGAGATTTATTTTTAAAAAATTCTCGGCAGTTGGTGATTTATGGACTAATTTGTAACTTTTAAATCTTGTAATTAAATTTTAAATCACAAATAAATTAAAATATTCAAAAAGTGGGTTATTTCACTTAAAAAAAATTATAGTCTATTTAATAAATAGTAGACTTGAAGTGGTCATTTAACAAAGAGTCCCCTTTATAGCACCTTATAAAATTATTATTTTTTAACATGACTATATATAAGTCATAAGATATCAAATAACGAATGTCTTTTTGTAAATATTTTGATAAGATTTTTCACTAATCAATTTAGACTAAATATCCATCCAAGTTTTGACAGACTAAAATAGACTGAGCTAATAAATAAGCAAATCAATAATCCATCGATAAAATTAAATAAGTTATAATTTTATGGGTTAATGTTATCATATCCAAATAAAATAACACATGTATACAACTAATCAACAAACATCATATTCAAAACTCCCTTAGCCAACAATCTTAAAACACATACTTCCTCTTCTCCACATACTATATATCCGTTCCCATACAAGACATGAGCATTTTAGCAACACTAATGTGCATAAGAGATCCAAGTTTGGGGAAGATTATTTCCTACTTGTTTTAATTATTTAGTATAAGAGTAAAAGAAAAGAAATGTAGTACAATGAACCAATATTAACATAATATACACATTTAGTGTGGAACAAAATTGAGCTTGCTAAACTGGTCCAACCAACAAAAAAGTGATTATATAAGTGGATAAAAATCTAGTTAGATTGTTGCAACTACAATTGGCGGCACGTCTTTCGTTTGGACATTCCCTGGAAAAAACAAAACCAAGGCAAAGTTACATAGCGGTTACAAGTTGCAACTAATACATTAACTTTGTAAACCCAAATGTTTAGACGACCTAAATTTTTAAGGTAGAGTAGTTATCCTGGAAAAGTACATGATGCACGTCTCAGAATAGTTTTAATGCAGCAAAAATACTACATTTTACACTGAAATAGAGAAGCCCATAATTGAACTTTCCTATATTTGACTTGAGAATGAACTTGTTATTACAAAAGTAGTGTAAAAGCCTGTTTGGATTGACTTGTTTAGGTGCTTTAAATAAAAATTGATTTTAAGTAGTCTTGTAGTGTTTCGGTAAAATTCAAAAGTGCTTTGAACACTTATTTTTAAGCTAAAATGAAAAAATGAGCAAAAGTCATAAGTTAGAAATCCTAACTTATGGATTTTGACTTTTAAGCCAAAGCAATAAATCTATCCAAATGGCCTTAAGACCTTACTTTATCTTGTATAAGAGTAACATAAATGTGTTAATTTTTTTTAACTTGTAATAGAAAGAGATTAAATAAACTTCTAATAGTAATACATTACTATGCATTTTTACAAATTATCGGCTTTTGACTTATAAGCCAAAAGCAATAAACCCATCCAAAAGGCTCTAACACTTTACTTTATCTAGTCTAAGAGTAACATAAATGTGTTGATTATTATTATTTTTAACATGTAATATAAAAAGATTAAATAAACTTCTCAGTCAAGATAAAAAGAGAGCTTCCAGTAATACATTACTTAATATGCATTTTTATAAATAATCTTGTCATGTCCCAAAATAACCCCTAGGCGTGACTGGCACCCGACAACACCACTTATCGGAAGAACCAATTTTCTATACATTCACAATATCTAGAAACACTGAGATGAAAACATATACAACTCCACATGCAAGAAATAATCATTAATGCAGGGTAATTATCTAACAAAGATACTGCATAGCGATTTATGAAAACGACAATAGTTTAGATAATAAATCTCTAACCCAAGTCCAATACTAAGTTCATGGAGCATCTAAACAGAGTTACATGCAAGCTCAACGAAAGGAAACATAAGCGAAAAATAACTAAAGACGAATGACTGCCTTCACAAACAATGCGAAGGCTAACCATAGCAATAGAATCCACACATAAAGATAGTCAGCCACGAGCCTCTCTCTCTACAGCTGTATTTGCATGTATGCAAGTAAGGAGTGAGCTAGATAAATATAACCTAGTAAGATCCTCGACCCACTACTTTAATACCCTTGGAACAAGCATTAGAAAATACAAAATACACAAATAATATGTACATAATATCTCTCATAAAGTAATGTCAATAAGATCCAAAGGAAGTTAAAAAATGCCACCCTATATCTCAACTCAATCCACACTCACGACTTGTCATAAATGATAGTAAAGGTGATCGACTTAGCACCCCGATAAGTCCATGGAAGCATATATAATTCCCCAAAAAGTCTATTACGGCAGCATATACAAGCCCCTAACATATTACGGCAGCATAATTAATGCCCCTAACATATTACGGCAACATAAATAATGCCCCTAACATATTACGGCAGCATAAGTAATGTCCCTAACATATTACAACAACTATGTATGTCCCTAGAGACTATAACGGCAGCGACCAAAAATATGTTCAACATCCCTACATCACCTCACTTATTATAACTAAACAGCTCTTACCAAACTTTACAAATACATATACATAAATAATCAATACCACCGATTCTACCAAGTGGCACGCTTGTTCCAACATATGGACTAGGCAGAAAAACATAATTTTTATAAAGAAAATTTGAAAAGCAAGCATCAAAGCTTAAAGTCTCACTTGCCTTGCTAACGATAAGTTCCACAACCACAATATGCATAGAATGCCAATCAAATAGCCTTCAATAGCTTCAATCTATGCAAAAATATTAAATAATGATATTAATTATATTATTCGGGGTCAGATTCCAATATCCTTATTGTTCAAGGTTAATGCTAAACCTTAATATCTCACATCATTATCTATGAATTAAGGATAATTTAATAAGGGAAGGTTGCCAAAACAAAAATTCAAACTAATAACCAATGATTTCTAACCCATAATGTCAATAACTTCACTATTTAAATTTCTACCCATGAGAAGCGATTCCAGTGCCAACCATTTCTCTCATCACTAATCAATTATTGCCTTAACATTATTGTTTCCCTTACAGTAATAAAGAATGGTTGGATTGGTTGGATTCTACCCTTACAACAATCAATTTCTACCCTTACAGTAACAAAGAATGTTACAAACAACACTTTATGAATATCTCAAACATATACACATATATTAGTTACTACAGCAGCAGACTATTACCACTATGAAGAAGATTAAACATACATTATTTACTCCTTTGCTAAAGTTCTATGCCAAAACTACAAACAAATTCATACCTTATCACTTCACGAAGATACCTGCCAACATCGTGTAGATACTCTCTGTTTATTTTTTTTCTTCTTTTGGTATGCTATTTTGCTTTTTGTTTTCCCAGGGATAAAAGATCATATATATAGCCTTATTACAGTGAAACTAAAAAAGGCTCTTGACTTGTCCTCTTTTAATTCCTTAATTAATATTAATAATTGGTTATAATTACCCATTAACCCTTCATTAAAAAGGAAATAATAAGCTGGCTATTACATTCTCCCCCACTTAAAATAATGTTCATCCTCGAACGGGTTTAGAATCATACTTGAAATGTCAAATAAGTGAGGATATCTAACTCGCATCTCCTCCTCGGACTCCCAAGTAGCTTCCTCGGTTAGATGATTACGCCATAATACCTTGACTGAAGGTATTTTCTTCGACCTCAATTGTCGCACTTTCCTATCAAGAATAGCTATCGGGATTTCCTCATAAGTCAGATTCTCATAAAGCTCTACATCCTTTGGCTGGATCTTATGGCTTTCATCATGAACATACAGTCTAAGCATAGACACATGAAACACAGGATGAACTGTAGACAATCTCGGAGGTAAAGCAAGCCTATACGCCACCAATCTAATTCGGTTTAAAATCTCATAAGGACCAATGTATCTAGGACTTAGCTTACCTTTCCGGCCAAATCTCATAACTCCTTTCATGGGAGAAACTTTCAAAATTTTTTTTTACCCCTTTTCAAACTCCAAATCACCGACCCTTTTATCTGCATAAGACTTCTGCCTTCTTTGTGACGTCTTAGGTCGGCCCCGTATCACTGCAACCTTCTCCAACGCTTGTTGAACTAAATCTTGACCTAATAACTGTGCTTTGCTAGGCTTAAACTAGCCAACTGGTAAACGACACTTGCGACCATATAGAGCCTCATATGGTGCCATTTAAATGCTCGACTAATTGCTATTATTATAGGAAAACTCTGCCAAAGATAGCTGATCATCCCAATGGTCACTAAAATCAATCGCATAAGCACTAAGCATGTCCTCCAAGATCTGAATAACTCGCTCAGACTGCCCGTCGGTCTGTGGATAAAAAGCTGTACTCAACTTAACCTGCAGACCTAATACCTTGTAAAAAGATTTCCAAAATTCAGCAGTGAACTGTGCACCCCGATCATAAATGATTGAGATACGCACCCCATAAAGCCGAACTATCTCCTGAAGGTAAATTTCCGCTAACTGCTTCATGCTATAAGTAACCCAAACTGGTATGAAATGGGCAGATTTTGTAAGTCTATCCACTATCACCCAGTCTGAGTCATGCTTCCTGAAAGTATTTGGCAAACCGACAGCAAAATTCATAGTAATCCTTTCCCACTTCCACTCCAGAATAATCAATTTTTGCTTCAGTCCGCCAGGTTTTTGATGTTTGTATTTGACCTGCTGACAATTTAAGCAACTAGTAACATGTTTCAAAATATCAACCTTTATACCTTTCCACCAGTACAACCCGCACAAGTCTTGATACATTTTCATAGTACTAGGGTGGATAGAATATAGCAAGCTATGATCCTCATCAAGAATTAACTGTCTCACGTCACCCACAACGGGAACACACAATCTTCCATGACGACGTAACACACCTTCACCATCAATAGAAAATGACTTAACACCGCCATTCTACACTCTATCTCGAAGCCCAACAAGGTAGGGATCATCATATTAAAAAGTCTTAACTTGCCCAACTCAGGACGATTGAACCACTATAACGGCAAGTAATTTTCCAGGTACGGTATGATCAATTCGAACTCCATGATTGGCTAAAGACTGAATATCCATAACCAAAGATCGCCTTTCGGTAACAAATAGGGCCAAGCTACCCATAGACTTTCTACTCAAAGAGTCCGCTACTACATTCGCCATCCCAGGATGATACAAGATAGTGAGATCATAATCTTTAAGTAGCTCTAACCACCTACGTTGTCTCAGATTCAGATTTCTTTACTTGACTAAGTAATGCAGACTCTTGTGATTGGTATAGATTTCACATGGCTCACCATAAAGATAATAACGCTAGATCTTGAGGGCAATACAACCGCAGCCATTCCAAGTCGTGAGTCGGATAATTCTTCTCATGGAACTTTAGCTGTCGAGAAGTATATGCCACCATTATACCATTTTGCATTAAAATACAAACCAACCTAATTTGAGATGCAACGTAATAAATAGTGAAACCACCCTTTGCCGTAGGTAAGGTCAAAATCAGAGCCAAAATTAATATCGTCTTTAATTTCTGAAAACTTCCTTCATATTCATCTGACCATTGAAACACCACACCTTTTTGAGTTAAGCGTGTCAATAGAGAAGCTACCTTTGAGAAACCCACCTATAATAATTAGCTAGCCTCAGGAAGCTACGTATCTATATAACAGTACTAGGTTAAGGCCAATCTCAAACTACTTCAATCTTCTTTGGATCAACATGAATCCCATCACTTATCACCACATGCCCTAAAAAGGAAACTGTGCCTAACCAAAACTCACATTTTGAGAACTTGGCATATAGCTTGTGTTCTCTAAGTGTTTTCAACACAATTCTAAAGTGTTGTTCATGTTCTACCTCACTCTGAGAGTAAACAAAAATGTCATCAATGAACATAATAACAAATTGGTCTAAATACGACTTGAATACCCTGTTCATGAGGTCCATAAATGCTGCAGGTATATTGGTCAGTCCAAAAGACATCACTGCAAATTCAAAATACCCATACCTAGTCCAAAAAGCTGCCTTAGTGATATCTTCGGCCTTGACTCTCAGCTGATGATAACTCGATCTCAAGTCAATTTTAGAAAAGTGAGTAGCATCCTGCAACTGATTGAACAGATCATCAATTTGGGGCAAATGATACTTATTCTTGATTGTTACCTTATTTAATTGCCTATAGTCAATGCACATTCTCATCATGTTGTAATGCCCCGAATTTGGTACCCGTAACGCTATACGATGCTTATGACCCTGAAGGACCACAAGCTAACCCATGACTGATATCTGTATCTATATACTGCATAATATACTAAATAATGTAGAAATATGAACTGAAAGGCCATAAGGTTCACCTAACTAAAGTAAAACATAACATCTAAACAGGGTATAAAATACCCAAAACAACTGGAATAACTGTCTGAATATAATAGTGTGGAAAGCCTCTAACTGACTGAACTTTCTGAGTAAGGAGTTGGTTGGATATGTCCCCAACTAACTCCAACTAATAAACTAATTAATGAGATAATAGAGAAATAATCATGTCCTCGAAGGATGAGGACTCATTGCTAACTCTGACTGTTGATATCTAGAATCTCCTGATCTCTAAAGCTCGTGTCTCTGAACCTATGGTATAAGACACCATAGCGCAAATACGTCAGTACTTTGAATGTACTAGTATGTATGTGAGGTAAGCTGAATGTATGGGGTTTATATGCATGAACAATACTGGCTAACTGACTAATATGAACGTGAGAATCATGCATGCATATATAGTAACTATATCTGAAATCGTGATAACAAGAGTATGCTGATGACTAACATGACTAATGACTGAATTCTGATAACTGATAACATGAGTGACTGTATCTGACAGTCCTGAATCTGATGGAACTAGCTGAGTTTCGCACTATATCTGATTTGACTGTATCTGACAGTCTTGAACTCTGAAGAACTATCTGATTCTTTTATTAAGACTGATACTGAAACTGTGGGAGCTAGTCATCTAACCGACATGCCCCAAATGACACATTATAGCTAAATTGAGGTCCAATCTATGCCCTGATTGGAAGGGTGTCGAAACTGTGCCACTAGTAAGGACAATATGTGAGTGACTCTAATATAATAGATAACTCTAGTGAAAATGGTGGGAACCCTCATATAACAGGTTAAGACACCTCATCTACCCTCATATAGCAGGCTATGATGTCTCAACCTATGCTGGCTACATAGTTTTGGAACATAAGAATTACTTCTAAGATTTAAACCCTCATCTAATAATGTATGTTCTCATCTTTGGGTTCACTCGGTGCTAATTCCTACTCCCATCTGAATAGACTCTGAACATGATTTTTTTGAAACTGAACATGGATTGAGTTATTGACTTTCATTTACTGACAAAATACTACTGATAACTGAAAACTGACTAAGTTTATGAGATCATGGAGATTTTTGAGTCATAAGACTGTCTGAAGTCTAAGGATCATAGCTTGACTGAGAGTATCATAAAAATATGACATGGCTCTAGGTACACAGCTAATATTTCAGGTACAAGTACCCCCAGGACTCGATAGAAGGAAACTAACAAAGCATGACCTACTTGAACACATCACTAATATCATAATTCATAACACATTCATTGAAGCATTTCATCAAACATGTGATCTGCATAAACTTGTACATACATGGGGATTTCATGATATCATGCTAGTTGGGCATTTTCCTTCATCTAGGCATTTAATCAAACACATGGTAGGCATAGTATGTGTAAATAATATTATACAACAATTAAACATCATGAATCAATTCTAATTTTATCATTCAAGGGCTTAATCATAGGTTTACATGAATCTACATCTATACTAATCACATCCATATAAAATTTATCCCCCAACATGGAATAAAATTCAATTACTCATTATCAACATGAACAAGAACAACCCAATCATGAAATTCATAAAGGAAATCCATAAACTTAAACTGTGAAAAGAGATTCTAGGTTTCATGGACAAAAGGAGTCTATGAATGAATACTATACATACCTGGGTTGAGTTTCTTGAAGTTCTTGAACTTGAAGAATTTGAACCTCTTAGTTCTTAAAAAAGATTTGGATTTTTTTCTTGGAGATTAACGTTAGAGAGAAAACCCTAGTTTTGTTGTTGTGAAATAATGATGAACAAAGTAAGCTAAGGTCAGATATAATTGGGTATATAAACGAGTGGTAAAAGAACAAAAATGCCCCTTTAAAAAATGACTTAAAATAACTGAATGGGACCTGCGATAGCTCGTGCGATGGTTCATTGCTGGATCGACGGTCCGTCGTTTCGACCATCGCACTTGGACCTGAATAGGGTCTCACTGCCTTGGCTACGACGACTTGGGCGACAGTCCATCGTAAGTTCGATGGCCCGTCAACCTGCCCATCACACCTTATCTAGAAGGTGGACTCACTATTTCTCTTACGACGGCCTGAGCGACGATCTGTCGGTAGTTCGACGGTCTGTCGGCCTCACCGTCATACTTGGGCGATTTTACTTCCTTCTGTATTTTAGCCATAACTATCTCCTCCGATGTCGGTTTTTGATGAATTGGTATCGTTGGAAAGCTAATTCAATTTTCCCCATGATAAAAATTAAAAATCTTAAAATGCCACATGTACAAAAGTGGATTCATCTTTCAAGGTAAGTTTCTAATATTCTTGGGATGATTTCAAGCTAGGGAAAAGTACGAGGTATTAAACGCGCCATCTTTCTTTTCACAAATAACACAGGTGCACCCCAAGGTGGCACACTAGGCCTGATGAATCCCTTATCAAGAAATTTTTGAAGTTGAACCTTCAATTCCCTCAACTTAACAAGAGTCATACGGTAAGGTGGAATAGAGATAGGTTGAGTCCCTAGCACTAAATCAATGCTGAACTCAATTTCTCACGTCGGAGGTAACCCGAACAAATCATCTGGAAATACATCAATAATCTCCCGAACAATGGAAACATTATTTATAGAAACTTCGTCTACTTGAGTGTCATGTACGATAGCAATAAAACCCAAACAACCATGGTTAATCATTTGATGGGATTTTACATAGGATATTATCTTCCCTTGAGTCACACGAGTTGTACCTTTCCACACTAAAGGTGGTTCTACAGGAATATCAAAACGTATAAGATTAGCATAACAATCAACCAAAGCATAACATGATGCCAACCAATTCATACCCATAATCACATCAAAACCAGTCATTGGCAACACAAGTAGATCAACTATGGTGTCCTTACCTTGAACAGATATCACACAATCTCTATAAACTCTATCCACTAATAAGGTCTCCCCTATTGGGGTCGTAATGATATATGGCTCTACAAGAGTCTCAATCCTTCTCTCAAAGAATAAAGCAAAAGATGGGGATATATACAAATACGTAGAACCAGGATTAATAAGAGAATAAGCCTCATGAGAGTTTACAGTGATAATACCTGTGACCAATGTATTAGATGCCTCAATGTCCTGTCTAGCCATAGCAAAGAATCTCGGTGGTCCACCTGCTGTCTGAGAACCCTGAGTACCCTATCGAACCTATCCACAAGCACCCTTGGAGTATTACTAGCTGGCTGGGTGTGAGTATGAGTACCTGCAACATCTCTCTTTATTTGTGTAGTAGTTTAAGTAGAACTAGAATTTCCCTTAGGACAAAACTTAGCAAATTCCCTCTTTCACCACAAGTATAACAAGGACCGTCAACTCCAAAACAACGTCCACTATGATTCCTGCTACAATTAGAATATTTCAAATGCTGCTCGGACTGAAAGAAACCGCTACCATTCGTTTGTACCGGCTGCTGCTATCCCTGTATAACTGGAGAACTATTCCTTGAAGATTAGCCCACTGACTCTGACAGCGTAGGCCTAGACTATCCACGATTAAAACCATTCTTCCTCCCAGGCAGAGCACCACTAAACCCACCTGAGTTACGTGCCTTTTTGTTTTCTCGATTGATCCTTTTTATCTCATAATAGGACTCAGAATGAAGATCAGTGTCAAACACCTTAGAATAGGATTCATTATGCACATCATATATCACTGGACCACGATAACGAGCCTCAAGTTCATCCATAAATCATCTTACTTTCTCCCTCTGATCTACAACTAAAGATAGAACATACCTGGATAACTCAGGAAACTTAGCTTCGTACTCAGTAACTGTCATAGATCTGGCATCTCATATCATCTTGTTTGCTTAAGGGAATAAATCTGTCCAAGAACCTAGCTGAAAATTGTGACCAAGTAATTAGTGGTAGCCCTACTTGTCTTCCCCTCAAAATAGAAGTCCACCAAGCTTCGGGAGACCCCGAGAATAGAAAAATAGTAAACTCTACAGCACGAGTCTCCTTCAGTCCCAAAGTATTCAGTATCTTCTCGCAGCGATCTAAAAACTTTTGAGGCTCAACAGAAGATGGTGTAACATCAAACTCTGGTGGCTTAAGATCCATGAAATTTTTCAAATCCTTAGGTTTCCCTACAGCTGCAATTGAATGATCAACTGGTAGAGGTGCCTGACAGGTTGCAACATTCAATAGAACTTGTGCTTGCGTCTGCGAAGTAGCCTGAGGAGCTGGAGTTCGACCCTGATTAGGCACCAATACCTAAAGTACATTCAACATTCTTACCACTACATCTGCAGGCATTGTAATAGTAGGTGCAGCAACTGGCATTGCAGTTGGAGCATCTCGATCAACCTAGTCCTGTGCTTGCTCGAAAGCCACAACTTGGGACTAGTCCCCATTCCCAACTCCAGACTGAGCACCAGTTTACATCCTAGTTTGAGGCCTAGTTAGATGAGACCCAACTCAACCACTACCACGGGTAGGATCCTGTCCAGCACCACGCCCAGCACCATGTCCAGCAGGTGCATTAGATCGACTAGAAGAGGAATAACCACATCACTTAACCATCTGCAAAACAATGTTTAAAGGTTAGACTTAATTTAACTCAACGCACGAATAATGAATAAAAGGGGGAAACATCCTAGATGTTCCGTAGCCTCAAGTTCATAAGAATGGGCGCCTACATACCCATGAACAAGAATCTACTAAACACTGCTCCATGACCCGGGACCTAAAGCCTACGCTCTGAAACCAACTTTGTCACGTCCCAAAATAACCCCTAGGCGTGACTGGCTCCCGACAACACTATTTGCCAGAAGAACCAATTTTCTATACATTTACAATATCTAGAAACACTGAGATGAAAACATATACAACTCCATATGCAAGAAATAATCATTAATGAAGGGTAATTATCCAATAAAGATACCGCATAGCAATTTATGAAAACGACAATAGTTTAGATAACAAATCTCTAACCCAAGTCCAACACTAAGTTCATGGAGCATCTAAACAGAGTTACATGAGTTCAACTTTTGGGCATGGAAACCCAACAAAAGGAAACATAAGCTAAAAATAACTAAAGATGAATGACAACCTTTATAAAAAATGCGAAGGCTCTCCTTAGCGATAGAATCCATACATAAAGACAGTTAGCCATGAGTCTTTCTCTCTGCAATCGTATTTACACGTATGCAAGTAAGGAGTAAGCTATATAAATATAACCTAGTAAGATCCTCGACCCGCTACTTTAATATCCCTGGAACAAGTATTAGAAAATACAAAATACACAAATAATATGTACATAATATCTCTCATAAAGTAATGTCTATAAGATCCAAAGAAAGTTCAAAAATGCCACCCCATATCTCAACTCAATCCACACTCACGACTTGTCATAAACGATAGTGAAGGTGATCGGCCTAGCACCCCGACAAGTCCACGACAACATATATAATGCCCCAAAAAGTCTACTACGGCAGCATGTACAAGCCCCTAACATATTATGACAGCATAAGTAATGCCCCTAACATATTACGACAGCATAAGTAATGCCCCTAACATATTATGACAGCTATGTATTCCCCTATAGACTATAACGGCAGCGACGAAAAATATGTTCAACACACCTACATTACCTCACTTATTATAACTAAACATCTCTCACCAAACTTTACAAATACATATCCACAAATAATCAATACCATCGATTCTACCAAGTCACACGCTTGTTCCAACATATGAAATAGAAAGAAAAACATAATTTTTATAAAGAAAATTTGAAAAGCAAGCATCAAATCTTAAAGTCTCACTTACTTCGCTAACGACAAGTTCCACAACCTCACTATGCATAGAACGCCAACCAAATAGCCTTCAATGGCTTCAATCTATGCAAAAATATTAAATAACGATATCAATTATAGTATTCAGGGTCAATTCTAATATTCTTATTGTTCAAGGTTAATGCTAAGCCTTAATATATCATATCATTATCCATGAATTAAGGATAATTTAATAAGGGAAGGCTGCCAAAACAAAAATTTTAAAAAATAACCAATGATTTCTAACCCCTAATGTCAATGACTTCACTATTTAAATTTCTACCCTTAAGAAGTGATTCGAGTGCCAACCATTTCTCTCATCACTAGTCAATTATGCCTTAACATTATTGTTTCCCTGGCAGTAAGAAAGAATGGTTGGATTGGTTGGATTCTACCCTTACAACAATCAATTTCTACCCTTACAGTAACAAAGAATATTACAAACAACACTTTATGAAAATCTCAAACAAACAACACTTTATGAAAATCTCAAACATACACATATATTAGTTACTGCAACAGCAGACTATTACCACTATAAAGAAGATCAAACATACATTATTTACTGCTTTGCTAAAGTTCTACGCCAAAACTACAAACAAATTCATACCTTATCACTTCACGAACATGCCTGCCAACACCATGTAGATACTCTCTATTTTTTTTATCTTTTGGTACGCTATTTTGCTCTTTGTTTTCTCAGGGATAAAAGATCATATATATAGCCCTAGTACTATGAAATTGAAAAAGGCTCTTGACTTGTCCCCCTTTAATTCCTTAATTAATATCAATACTTGGTTATAATTACCAATTAACCCTTCATTGAAAAGGAAATAATAAGCTGACTATTACAAATCTGTTTTTTCTTTACTATATAATCTTGCCAAACATTACTGGTAGACTCATAAAAATTAAGGTCACCATTATAATGTAGCAGAGGCAGATGAGTTTTATCATAATTTAAAAGCAACTTAATGAAATATCTTAAATCAACTTTTTATAGCAAGAACATAAACTATAAATTTAACAACATGGAGTGTGCATGATTTATCTTAGTCATTTCGTACTCTTAGATCTTTAGAGAAAGATATACTTCTATCCAAACCAATTCTCCAAAAAAATCAAAAGACACTATATTTTACCAAAAAAATCACAAATGCTTCAAACATATACACATAATAGTTCTACCAATCTGAACATCTATTACTATTGAAAGTTTTTGAGTGATAATAGTTTTTTATTCAAACGGTAACAATTTTAGACTATAAAGAATTAATACAGAGAGGCTCAGGAAAAAAAGTTCTTTGACATAAAATAAAATGAACGATCCAGTGTAGTCAGTAGTCTCTTCTTATCTTTCTGTTTTAAAAGTATGAAACACAGATTGGAGATTAATCCTTCACTTAGCGCACTTAATTATTTCTTGTCAGATAATGTAGCTCGAGTAGGAAATTATCAACAATTCATCGATATAAAATCTTACAAGTTACAAACAAACACGTGATGTGCCATACATTTATTTTTCAAAAATGAGTTGAACATAAGAAATGGAATAATTGAATATCAAGTTAAATGCAAGAAAAAGGAGGAAAAATAACTTATTATTGAAGTATAAACAATGTACACAACTTCTAGTTCTCCAATCAGCGTTCTCTGTCTCTCTGCTATAACAGTAATGCTCCACTATAACAGTAAAAGTACTTCTAACTGCTCTACCTTCAATATCATTGGAATTAAAAAATATGATCATTAGTTTAGTAGTGACCTTATGAAAATCTAATCGCTCACTCTTTCAATAAAAAGTAACATGCCATGTCAGCAAGCGATCAGAGATTTGTAATTTGCCAAAATATTGAATCATGAACTATCTCTAAATTGTACCTACATTTCCTTATGTCAACCACTGTTAAATTCAAGAATTTAATCAAGATAATGTTATTAATTCAAGATCCCAAGTATGATAAAGACTAAGTTTAGGGAAAGGTTAAAGAAACAAGGGAAAAAAATAAAAAAGAATGTCTATATTTGCTTGCTTCTTCTAAAACAAATTATTTGGTCAAAAAGCAAATGAATGCTTGTAATTTATGCAGAAATAATTTTGGTTTACATTTAGATTGATTTAGAATTTCAACTTGAAATCCTTAAACTTTATTTCCTAGATTTTAGAAGGAACAATGACAATATGTTCCAAACAAAGAGCACACAGTGAAAGCGTAACATCTTCTGCGCATAAAAGACATTAAAGTGAAATAAACTATACACCTAAATGATAAGTTTAATTAGTCCTTAAATTTTTAGGAGAGAAAAAAATGGCTTGTTCATTGAAAAGTGTTGCTTCTTCTATTAGTTCACAGAGTTTATGAGAAAATATTTGCATGTAACAAACCAGATTGGGTTTAGCCATTTGAATGTTAAACCTCCAAGACCCATTTCAATTAATGTATGTTAATAAAAAATATAAATCCTTTGTGTGTGTTTTATGTGTTTTTTTTTGGTTTGAAAGATTGACTCTATTTCGTGTTATTGATTTTAGGCACAAGCATCACTATGTGTAAGCAAAGCTCTAAGATGGTGGGACAAAACCCATAAACCCAATATGGCAGTATGATATTTTCCAAAAGAGTAAGTGAGACAACACTCTACTACCTACTAACCTCCCACTCTAATCAATTTCCTCCACAACCCTTACCAAAGGTCATGTCCTAGGAGGACATTCATGTAAAAAAAAAAGGCAGTCATGAATTTAAAGCAAATTGAAACATATTTTACCAACTCCAGAAAAAAAAAACTCTTAAACACTTTCTAGTAAGTTTATTAAGCATTGGATTTAAATATGATTTGTTTTAACAACTGATTGTTGCAAAGCTATAATGAGCATCGCTTTTGCTTCCAAGATTTTGAGTTTTCTAGATAGCCCACCAGTTTGTCATTCATTGGCAATTAGCATAAAGAGATGAATCAAGAGCTAAATACCTGAACAATGACATAAGTGGTAGGAATGACCCTGACGATAGTTCCCAAGAGAAATATATGGTATGGAACATCTACAATCAGTGAAGCCACATTAATAAATATGTTTGGTAGTGTTGGTGTGACTCTCAAGAAAAGCATATAATTCTACGGAACCTCCCTCCTTTTAGCCACATAATGGATGACAAAGATTTTACTACAATAGTTTCATTTATGAAAAGAAAGAAAGCTATGACTATTGAGTAGTGAGTTAAAAATCACCTGCGCTTGGAAAAATGTCAACTTATCAGGCCAGAGTGAAAACACAAGGGGCTTCCTTATCATTTTGGATAGAAAATAGCAAGATGATGCACCAGTAGTAGTAGTGAAAATAACTAACGCTATGCCTTTGAAGATTCCAGAGAGAGAACCAATAACCAATGACATGAAAATAGTTTCTGGGATCATAAATTCCTGCATAAAAATATAGACTGAACATTACCCCATGAGTACTTGAACAGTGTAGTCATTTGTAGACTCCTACTGGTGATCCCTACATAATATCCACAACCAAATAATTACAACGTAGATGCTGCCATCTCCAAATTCCTTAAATCCATATTTAGATGCAATGTGGATAGATTTGTTAGCATGTACAACTATACATTTCAACAACAACATACCCAGTGACCAGTGTAATCCCCCAAGTGAGGTCTTGAATTGCCTTCCCTATGTACAAATCTTCTAACATAGAAACACACGAGAATAAACTGACAAAGGTGATAGAGTCTGATTTGATAGTGATAGCAATCATTTTCTAAAATAAATATAGTGCTTCATCCATATACCATTCTACATGCCCTCCAATTATCCTATTCCAAGTCACAGTATCTGCGCGAGGTACTAAGTAAAAAATTCTGCGTGCATCAAACAAGGAATAAAATTTTGTGTACATTGAAATCAATATATTGGCTACATGAGAATCCATTTCCAACCCATCTATCTCCCAAACTTACAAGAGTAGATATGATTTCTGCAATTGTTCTTCTAGAGAAACAATAATTAATAATATTCATCCTATATGTATACAATAACGTAAAAAGTAAAATTGGTTCACCATTGAGAATACGCCATTGAGAAAGATGCCATGAAAATCCAAAGATTACAGGTTTATTTTAATAATAATATTTTTCCTAAAGACAATGGAATAAGATTTTGATAGCGATATAAAATAGAGAAGAAATAGTCTTACAACAACAGGAAGAAAATAACATAAGAGCAATGTACTTAAATATCCCATGACACTGAGATTGTATATATGACTCAAAGATCGGATGTTCACCAAGTAAATATAATAAGAATAATTAGCTAGTCCATATAATTGCATGAGAATACAAAACACAAATCCAATCTCAAATTAGTATTCTAGCTATCATTATCATGAACAAGCAACATATTCATGCTTGCTTTCCAAGTTCCACGGTGATTCAATGTTATTAGGTACCTTTTCTTTTTTTTTTAATAGTAAACATATGGTATTTAGGCAAACCAAAAACCAAAGCATCATCAGACTAACTTAATGTAGATTATATTACAAATTTGCATGTCACATTTTGAAGCTTTGTAAGTGAAGCTATTTGAAGATACTTGAATATCACATTTTGTGAATCAAATTTCATAATTAGATATTGGAAAAAGGGTCAAATATGCCCCTAAACTTTGAGAAAAGATCCAAATATGCCCTCCATTACAAGTTTGGTCCAAATATGCCCTCACTTTAAAGTTTAGGAGCAAATATACCCCTTTCAATGTTAAATGCTTTGCTGGAAATTTGCAAGGCTCTTTTTTCTTTTATTTTTTAAATTTTTAGTGGCCATATAATAAAGTAATTGCCACATCACAAAAAATATATTTACCCAACTCTTTTATACCCTGACCCGTCCTAAGATCTGACCTAAGACCCCTTTCTCTCCTCAGAACAATATCATTCATCTGATAGCCCAGCTTAGTTCAAAAACTACAATGAGTTGCAATTTTTCTTGCGGTTACTTATGCAGAATATTTTGTTGTCTCTTATTGCGTCATCATTGTTGTTGCTTATTACGATCCCTTTATCTTTTTTCTTGGTGCCAAGCAAAGTAGTTCATATAGCATCATGTCCTTTCCTTTTGGTTTTAGTTTGTCTTCTTGGATCTTGGTTCTTTTTATGGGTAATATATGAAATTTTATATATGGTTAGTCAGTGCTACAAAGTCACTCTTACAAATTGTACAAACTGTTGAATCTTGGTTTTCATGACTGAGGTATTAATCTGATTTAGGTTGGACCATATTGTATGCTAGGAGAAGGTTCATAAATGGGCGACAAATACAGCATGAAAAAGACCGTTATCGAACGACATTGTTGCATCAGCTCAAATGTGAAGGTATGTTTCATTCTTCACCTTTCATAAAAAGGGAAATAGTTAGTACTTACATTCCAGTCACACAACAATCACACAACCTCTGAAAATCCAGCTGCCACATATGTTGCCTAGATGGTTATTAAGTCATGTGCTTCCTTCTAGATCGTCTTTGTAGGTTGTCAACTCAGTCATAACGGACCATGTTACTATCGGAGATATTTGTTTAGTCCAAGGTTCTGTTATTTGCAGTAATGTACAGCTCCAAGAACGTGTTATCCTAAGAGATTGTCAGGTATCCCACTTTTCCTCTTTTCACCTGTTTTTTTTTTCTATAATAATAACACCAATAATATTATTATTGTTGATATTAATAATGGTTCCTTGGAGCAATGGTGTAAAGTTGTCCTTGTGACCTATAAGTCATGGGTTCAAGCCAGGAAATTAACCTTTGATGTTTGCATTAGGATCGACTGTCTATTTTTTTTCTTTCATGTATTCAGTCTACTTCATTTTTACACATTAGAGACAGGTTGGAGCAGGTTATGTGGTTTCATCAGACAGTGAATATAACGGAGAATCCTTGGCAAAGAAAGAGAAATGGTAATTTCTTTTATCAGTAGCTTACAATATGATCAACGCGACACTGATCTCCATATGAATTTTTTTTGCTGTGTCCTACCAATGATACGCCCGTTCGATGAACTCCATGGCAACGTAATAGAGAAAAGTTAATTTTTTTTTGGCATTCTTATTTTAGCTGACAATTTTTTGTACATTTTTGAGTTTTGTTGTTAGGGTGAATCTATTGTAGAATTTGTATAGTATTTGATAATCAAAACTTGATACACTCTATTTGATATGAAAAAGTGACCACTGTTTATTTCCTTTAAGAGATTTCAATGATTATTACTCCCTCTATTTTAATTTGTTTGTCGTACTTTACTTTGAAGTTTATTTCAATAAAAATGTCTCATTTTTGAAGTGTAAATCTGAATTAGTCCAAAGCACCAAATGGATATGGAAAAAAATAGTTTGAGTAGTGTACAACCAAAAAAACTTACACTAAGCCATCTACTATGTAATATGACTCCACTTTCCATACATAGAAGAAACGAGTGTAGAATCAACAAACTTGTCATAGTTTAGCAAATTCAATTGTTTGCTTGCCCTCATGACCTTTACTGAAGAAATAATTGAAATAATCTGAGTAAACAACTTGTTTTTACAATGGTTTCTCTCCATTTTCCAAAACTTGTTTCAAAGGACTAAAAAATGCATCAGGTGCTGGATTAACAAATATTGGCACTGAGACTCTATTTCTACTGACACTTATAATCACACGATGCTTGACGCTCTTGTACCTATCGCTGCTCATGATCTGAAGGACATCTCCGATATTGATCATGAGTACCTCTTTGACTGGTGGCACATGAATTCAGCTATCACCTTTGGGTTCTTGAATGTAAAGGCCACCAATATCATCTTATAGTAGCATAGTGATTTACAAAACATCAGCATGACCGCCAGCACCAGCAGTGAGCTCAGGACTCGGGCACACAGGGTAGTGAATGAGGTTAACGATCAATGTACCCATTATAGAAGACTTCATCGGTTCATCAATCTGCTTCACATTTAGCCTCTTGAGCAATACCTCGAGAAGCTTTTCTATAATAGGTTTAGCCCACTTCATGTACTCCAAAACCTAATCTCTGTCGAAGAAATATGAAATTAATGATGGTCTAGATAGATGCTCATATTAAAGGGCAGATTTTCAGTATCAAGTATGGTTCCTATAATCAGGGTGGATCTACCATATCAAGTATGATTCTGATAATCAGGGTCTAATCTACCCATATTAAGTATGGTTCCTATAATCAGGGGTGATCTACTTATCGAGTATGAGTTTTGGGAAATGGTCCAAAAATAGGGCAACTCGGTGCACAAAGTGTAGCAAGCCCCACAGAAGGGCAGCAAGGGGTGTGATGTAGACACCTTACCTTAATGCAAGGATTAGTTATCGATTCCATGACTATCAGTCACACAAAGATAATTTTACCTTTATTCCAAGGCTCCCCTTAAAAAATGGTCTAAATAGACACTAATATTTAAGGTAGAATCTATAATATTAGTAGAAAAGGGAAGTATAAAACTAGATAAAGACACTACATGACTAGAATTTGTAAGAAAAGATGAAAGGCTAATTAGATAACACCAGCATGTTTGTTTATGCTTGGCATTAGATCACTGAATGTAACTTGACAATACTTTCCCCCTAAATGCGATGACAGTTCTCTCAACATTCTAAGAAGGCAATACTACTTACAAAGGATCCTAGATAAGAATTTGTGAAGGTAAAGACTAATCAAAGGATTTGAAATTTATGAATTCTGGCGACCCCTTGCTTGCCACCATATACTAACCTGTTATGACATATTTAGTAAATTTCTCAACATATATACAGGGTCTCTGCTAAATCTACTGGGTTTTGTCAAACCCATATAATAAACTATGTATCCACCTGTCTGAAGGTTAAGCCACACTATAACTTGCAGCTTTTGCGAGATTTAATAGAGAGCTTTGCTGGGATCTAAACCCCGCGATGAAGGTTATATTAAGACCAAGTTATTGCAAAAGAAAGGTAAAAGAATCATAGGAAATTTCAATACGCAACATAGATACATATGTTAAAAGTCACCAAAAATTTCAACAAAAGCAAGTTCTAAACCCATATTTTCATAAATGCAATGAGCTCAATGCTAAGAGCTTTACATTTAGAACTCATCAAGTTTAAGTTCTAAATCCACTTTTATAAAAGACAGTACACCACACCTAGTACCATCTGGTATTAACACAATAGCTTTATCGTTGTATTTATTGAAGTCTAACATCTAATTTCCAACGCAAGCAAGCTAGACAACACATATATATAGAGCATGCATACTTACAGGTCACGAAATGCACCATAACTATTTCCTAGCGATGAAGAAGAAATAAACTCATCGACAGATGGTATAGCAACTATATTCTGGTCAGTCTAACTTCGGAGCATTGGTGGTTATGATTATGCGAGGATAAAGGCTTGAAGAAGGCTCTCTGCCATCTGGATTTGTTCAAGTATATCGGATATGATCACTTTTCCATCACATTCCCCAGGCCATCCAAAAGCAGCCCTTAAAAAATTGGCACCATTCCCTATATTTTCTCCATATGCAGAATATCCAGATCAGTAAACAAAGAAGCAGATATAAAAACAGCGGGAGAAGAAGATTGGCAATTGAATAATTTCTCATACAATATCCCATTCAAGGCCCCAATCACCCTCGTTGAACGGATTCAAAAACCTTATCGAATGCATAATCTTAAATCTCCCATAGTTAAAAACCTTCATATACCCATCCAAAACAGGGCAAAAAAAAATTTGGATAAAAAAAGCCAAAAAAATTGGGCAAAAATAGTAAAAAAACAGCATAAAATTAGGATAAAACAACATCAATACCATCCATTCATTCATTCAACTAACCAAAAGATAGTGTCATCAATACCATTCAACAAAAAAAAGTTACTTCCGACCTTATTGTTTGTCAACCAACTATGATTAACCACCAAAAAATTAAGTCAAAAATAAACATAGAAATTACATCACAGAAAAATACCATCAGGTGCAAGTACTCCTTTGCCTTTAACTCCCATTTTGGTCCTTTTTTTTTCTTCCATTTGAAATTGTCCAGAAGAGACTGCTTTTTTTTCCTTCTAGGTTGTCTTGACTGGAGAATAAGGTAGATTAGTTGGCACTGAAACACCAGTGTGATCTCCAGTAAAACTGATTTTTCTTGTACCAGTTGGAATACCTCTTGTCATCAACTTCTCAACCCAAGATTTAGATTTAGGATATACCATTGGTCTTAGGGGTGGATCTTCTTCATTTCCAACATCGGGACTATATGGTTCAAAATATTATGTTGCAGCTTGTATTTGTTCAAGATCATCTTCCTCTCCTACTATTCTTGACACTGTGAATTGCTTCCCATCATTGGCCTTTTTCCTTTCCTTGATGCATTTTTAACTGACTATTCCTATAAAATATTATCAATAATTATGTTGTTAATCACATAAGAATTAAAAATATGTTGTAAATAAGTATTTTGTAGCTCACCTTGTAACAACCTTTGGCATTGTGATTTGGTTCGCCACAATTACTACATGTCATTTGAGTGCCCTTTCTAGACTATGACCATTCATCCTTCCTTTTTCTTTCCTCATCTGGTTCTCTATCCCTCTTCAATTTAGGTTTGCCAACTTATTTCATAATATTAGGAGGCAACATTGCATGAGAAGCCTAATATCATTAGCACCCCAAGTATTTATCTTATTTTCATTTTTCACTAACAGATTCATCACTTTCACTCTAATCTCTTCTAGCATCTTGATTATTGGCTTACCTCTAGGCACCAGGATCCATGAATTAAATGATTCGGTGAAGTTGCAGTCAACCATCATGTTCTTACACTGAGTATCAAAATAAGCCATGCACCATGCCCTTGGTGAAAATTCACCAAATCCCTTGCAGCTTCTTCTGACAATTGTCCCAACTTTTTCAACTAGTCCTTGAATTCTTCATCATATGAACTCCATGAACACTACCACATAAGCTTCCTCATTTCACCACTCCTCTATTTTTTACACCAATTACTCTCAACATGTCTTATACAGTACCTATGGTGAGCCCCAGACAATACTTTGTCAACAAAATCCACCAATCTCTGTAATTATGAAATAAAAATAAAAGAGAAGTTATTTAATCATGAAACAAGAATATTGAAACTAAAATTTAATTTAAAAATGAGAAACTTACTTTTTGCATATCTGAAATAAATGTGGTTCCAGTACCATCTTTAAGGTCCAAAGACCTTTTCAATAGCTCCATGTCCTACTGGTTTCTTTGTCTACTATTGCCCTTGCTAGTGGATACAAACTGTTCATAGAATCTTGTCCTAGAGCAACCAACAACATACCCTTAAATTTACCTTTCAAGAAAGTACCATCAACTCCAATAAGTGGCCTTAATCCATATTTCCAACCTTTCTCCAGAGCATCAAAGCATAAATACATCCTTAAAAATTGCCTTTTTCCTTTGGCTAAGGCATCCTTGGAGATATTTATCACAACATCACTTTTAGGATTAGACCTCCTAATCTCTTGTGCATAGGCCTCAAGCTTATTGTACTCATCTATAAAACTACCTTCCAATTTATCAAGAATCAACGCTTAGCCCTTTTTAGTTTGGATTGACACACATTTAAATTAAAATGATTTTGAAGTTCTCCTCTCATGTATTTGACCTTATACTTGGGGTTATTTTGAAGCTTATTTCTAAAGTATTTGGCCAAAGTAGTTGAATCAGCTCTAGGGTTAAAAAAGGCCTCTTCACAAGTGTGATTGTTGATTAAAGTTTTGATTTTGAACCCTTTAGTCTTGCCATCTTTTGAAATCAAACACCTAAAAGGACACCTCTATTCATAACCATATCTAGTCCTCTTTGTATTACCCTTGATTATAGTTAAAGCCCTTTTGTTAGCTAATACATAATAGTTGACAGTCTGCCTACCTTCTTTCATGTCCTTAAATGACATACCAACATACAATTCTTTGTAGTTTTCAAACCTATCACTTAATACCCTTCCCCCTTCCTTGCTAATAGCCTCCAACCCCTCATAATCATATTTCTCACCTTCAGAAGTATCAAAATCAACACAAGAACCAGCACTATGTTCACAGTCTATGCCAACCTCAACATTTACAAAATCAATTTCATATGGTGTGTGATATATTGAGTAAAGACTGTTAGTTCACCCTCCTCCACAACAAAAAAGTTAATGACTTTAAATTGATCACACAATAAGCTGAGAATAGCCCTAATACCACTATCTCCATCTACAATATAATACTTACCTAAGGGCCCAATCACTAGTAATTGTTTAACTTGAGAAAGTCCCAACCTTAAAGTAAACTCATCACATATATCTTTATGACTCAGCAATTCAGGATCAAAACAACACCACGAATGCACCAACTTTTTAATGTAGACAAGCTCAGGTGAAATGACCCAACTACCCCCATAATTGAACAAAAATATCAACTTCATCAATCATTCTTCAAATGCACATAAAAGAAATAGTAAATACACAACAAAATTATAGAGTCCACATCAAATCAAACACATTACAAGCACAAAAATAGAAAAAATAAAATTATAAAAGAATGCATTCATATTGGGACCACCAAAAGTTATAAAATTGACCCTATAAAGACATAAAAAGAATACCCTTTTCCCTTAAATAAATTTCATGAGATTTTGGCAGACACAATAGAATCTCCCCACATGTCTTATTAAGTTGACTTTATTAACTCTGCTGGAACTTTAATGATTGATGAAAACTGCACAATGTAATAAAGAATACACAACTCTAGTAATCCCTAAGAAAAAATTGAATATTATCTGAAGAAGAAGAAAGAAAAGTCGAAGATGATGCATTTAGGCAATGGCTTAAAGTTACCTGAGGTTCTGCGGCGAAAATTTACTAGAAACAACACAATAAGCTGCTTTGCGTATTGATCCACTCATATCCAAGGTAGACTAAGTTATTGCCATGGTGAAATAGGTTAGGGTATTATAGAAGTTAAAAGGGGTTTTGGGTCGGATCAGGGTATAAAAGAGTTGGGTAAATTTAGTTTTTGTGATATGGCAATTACTTGCTTATGTGGCCATTAAAAATTAAAAAAATAAAGAAAAAAGAGTCTTGCAAATTTTTAGCAAAGCACTAACGTTTAAAGGGGTATATTTGCTCCTAAACTTTAACAACGAGGTTATATTTGGAACAAACTTGTAACGGAGGGCATATTTGGACCTTTTTACAAAGTTTAGGGGCATATTTGACATTTTTCTTAGATATTTAAAGACAATTTTTAAAAAAGTACTCCCAAAAAGACACAACAAAATAAGAAAGAAAAAAACAAGTGAAATTAAATTTATAGTATAACTTTGAAATGGTGCTCTTGAAAAAATTTTAACATCCACCACAAGAACAATATAATAATCCTATAAATAAGTTCTGGAAAAAGTAGAATGTATCTGTATTATTTTAATAAATTCAATATTTGGATAGGTTGTACTCCCTTTATCGCAATTTATGTGCCACTTTTATTTTTCAAGAGTCAAACAATTTAAGTTTGACAATAAATTTGGACACGAAATCTTCAATTTTTTTGAATAAAATATATATATTGAAAACCAAGTAAAAAATACTACAAGGCACAGTAAAATATTTAAAAGATACATGAAAAATTACGGTCAAAGATAACTTATCTGATCAATTTGAAAAGTGACACACAAATTAAGACAGAGGAAGTATCATTTTGGATCCTTATGTAATATGATACATCAATAATTTAAAGGATAAACCTACAAGAAAAATTGGTACAAAATAAAGCTACAATAAAAAGATAAGATAAAGTAGATGTGTCAAATAAGCGAATTGAGTTGAATTTGGACGGAACCAAATCGACTGAGTTAATAAATTGGCGGGTTATTGACACTTTCAATATGAAAGATTGTCAATTCGAGTCACCAAGAGAGAAAAAAGAGGAGGAGCTCGTAGGGAGGGATTAAAAAAAAGGGAAAAGGGTCATATTTGCCCTTGTACTCTCAGAAAAAGATCATATTTCTCCTTCGTTATACTTTTTGGTTATATTTTCCTCTATGTGGATATATAAATTTATTCTTACTTAAAATTTCCTCCTAAATAAATTACTATTGGGGAAAAATATAATTGGACACTTTTATAAAAATAAGTACATATATATGGCCATATTTAGTGACCTTCAATTATGAGATATAGAAAATGGTCTATTACCCCCCAACCTTTAGTCGAAATCTCAACTACACACTCAACATTTAAAGGTGACCTATTACCCCCTAAACTTATTTTTATCGAATTTATTAGCCCTCCAGCTGCTGACATGTTAACGGACGTGACTACACCGCCCATGAGCGCGTCAGTTGAGTCCATTTCACTTAAAATTCTTTATTTTTTGATTGCCACATCATTATAATTGCCACATATGTCTTCTTCTTCTTTTTTTTTTTCAAAACAAAAATTCAAGAACTACTTAATGGAGTTCTTCATCTTTCTCATCTCCAAATTCTCATTAATGGTGTTTTTTGATAATTTGAAAAATATTATTACCAAAATCAAGAAACACTTGAACTAAGAAAACAATACGATTTCTCTGATTAATGAATTCCTGAATGAGGAATATGAGGAACTCCGATTCAAAAAACTTGCAAAAATTCAAGAACTTCAATTTTCTCTCTATTTGCTCAAGATCGACATTAATGGCGAGTTCAAAGCTTTGAATTTCCACAATGCCATATATAATTTCCAACATAACCCACGTATAATTTTCAACCCATTTCTTCAATTTTCTCTATTTTTGCTCAAGATCCGCCATTCATGGCGAGATCAAAGCTTTAAATTTTCACAATGGAGACGAATTCGCCATTAATGGCGATCTTGAGTAAAAAGAGATGAAAAGTTTTGAGGAGTATTTATCCGTCATTAATGGGTTGAAGAAGAACATACATGTGTATGTGTGAGGTACATTTACACACTCATTTTCTATTTTTGACCCAAGAAGATGAAATTGGGTTGAAGAAGAAAATGGAGCAAAATGGGAAAGGGGAAGAAAAAAGGAAATAATAATATTAATTAATTTTTTTAGAGTAAAAAAAAGAAAAAATGACGTGGCATGACATGGCAATGCGTGCATCACATCACATGCCCAAATAACTGATTGTCAGTTTTCGAGGGGGTAATAATTTCACTTTAAATAGTGCAGGGGGTAATAATTCCACTATAAAATAGTTCAGAGGAATCATAGGATCTCAGCAAAGTATAAATATGTAGTTGGAATTTGGGGTAAAGGTTGGGGGGCTTTTGACCATTTTCTCTATAATATTTACTTAAAGCCATTTTTTATTAGATCAATATATGATGGTAAAAACTGGAGAGATATAAGGCTAAAAATTATTTTTGTTCCTTTTTTTAAGGTACATGATTGTTTTCCATTTGAAATACATCCCCTTTTGAGGTACATAATTATTTTCACATTATAATTGTCTATTATTATAACATCATTAAATAATTATTTTACATATATATATTTGATTATATTGTCTATAAATTATTTCTATATATATCTAAATATACCATGTATATGCAAATATTATTTAATTCTGAATATATATTTAATCATACGATGTATATAATTTTTGTCACATATATATTTAATAGTATCCTGTATAAGAGAGAGAAAAAGAGAGAATTATACAATATACTAGTTAGGATACGTGCGTTGCACGAGTCTCAAATGTTAATTAAGAATAAATATGTATTAAAAATAAATTATTGTGTGTATACTTTATTTTATTAAGTGCAATAGTTTCAAAAAATATAATGTATAATTTTAAAGATAAGAAAGTATAGTTAATTAAAGAGGAATATGATATATGATCGCCAGACTAATAATTAAGGAGTAAAGTTAGATGTAACCAAAAATATACTTTCCGTTAAATTTATTCTACGTAATATCTTTTATAATTTGAGATGTTTCGAATTAATGAAAATCAAAGTTTAAAATAGATTTTAAATATCTCTTCTTAAAATACAATCTACTACATAGATTAAACCCATAATAGTCGTTATTTTTAGCTTAGTTTGTAAAGCCTTGAGTACTTCCGTCTTATATCATCTTCGGTAATTTGTTTTTAATCTTTGCTAGATAATAAGAAATATAAGTCCCCATATCCATTGTGAGTACCAAAACAAGAACAAAGAAAATGCTAACTAATTCAACAGTGAATCAAAATGGATAAAGCAATAACATCAAACTTGACATTAGTGGATTCTAATAGGTGCTCAAGGTACTGATGGTCGCATGGACCTAAATTAAAATAAATAGATTAAAACAAAAAAAGAATCTACTACATCTAAAATAACTTGATGGAAGAAGTTTCCAACGATGACCAATGAAAAACCTGTTCAGGTTGTGTAGGGACGAAACAACAAGCTTAGTCCCTTGCTATCACAATTTTTACTATAAATGGTAGATAATGTATAATTCATATATTAAATCTCAATTAATAATTATCTTCAAGAATACATGATAATTTATTATCAAACTTCAAGAACACATAAAAATTTAAGAAAATTCTATCCCAAATCACAAGCAATTTATTACTTCAAATATAGATACTATCAAACTTTCAATTCATAAAAAAATAAAAAAGTAAATCTAGACCTAAATTAGCTTAAAAAACAAACTAATATTTATAAAAGTTAATTCAAATCACAAACAAATTTATTTCTTGAAACATAGATACTACCAATATTTTAATTCGTAAAAAAAGAAATCTAAACCTAAATTAGCTTCAAACATATACTAATTTTTTAAAAACTTACCTCAAATTACAAGTTATTATACAGTGTCCTCCTTCCCGTGACAAAAATTATCATCAATCTAGTAATATTTGAGAAGAAGCTTAATTTTAAAAGTAAAACTAATGAGATGCAGTTTTTTTTTTTTTTAATCTATGTCATAATAGATAAATAAACTAACTGACTACTGAATAAAAATTAACCTTGAATTTCTAAAAAATAAAAAGAAGGAGAAACTAAAGGCAAAAGGTTTGCAGCGGAGCTTCAAAGTGAGTCATCACGTAAGGGAAACAAATTGACAAGCTAATCAATTAAACCATTTATCTCTTCTTCTATGTTCTAACTTTCAAGGAGTTAGAAAATTATTTAATGAATCCTCGATTTATATATATAAAAGTCGGATTGAATGTTCATCTATCATGTGTAAATTACAAGAAAAAAAATATAATAATAGAGATGTTGGAACAATACGATTAAAACTATCCTTTATACAAAAATTTCTCAAAACTCAATTGAACATTCATCTACCACCTATATTAAAAATTAACATTAACAAATAGTAAGAAAGCAAACACTACAACAAAATAGATAATAGAACAATATGATTAAAACTAATAAAAATTGCAACTTTAAAGCAAGTTGAAAAAATAGCTAAAAGAATATCTTTATCACCAAAAATTCTATAGCCTACGAAAACATAGTAAAAACATGACAATGGAATTTAAGTTTTAGTTTAGGAACAGGCAAACAAAATTAAGGGACAGACTTGAAAAAAACAAACGAGTTTACAAAGCATTAAGAAAAAGATGGCCCAAAAAAAAAAAAAAATTCACAATTGTAGATGGTCATGGTTGTACCACGCCAAAAACTTGACTGAAATAGAATTAATTGTAGAGTTTTTTTTTAATTAAGGTAAAATTATAATCTTTTAATTAAGGTAAAGTTCTAATTGATTTAGAAGTGTTAAACATTATATTTTAGGAGTCTTTAATTTTATAGGATTTTAATTTAATTTAATTAAATAATAATTGAAGGAAATAAGTGAAAAGATAATTTTATCTATTGGGGAGTATTTTAATGAAGGGTAAAAAATTGAAATCACTTTTCTAAAAGTCTTCACACTTTTAATATATTATATATATAGATATTTAGTTTATTTAAGTCATCTTCTAATGCAATGAATTATTAATATTAATACTATCTATGTTTTGCTCCAAAAGAAAAAAAAATATTTTGAAATTTGAATACTTTGAGAGAGAAAGATTTGGAAGGATTATGTTTTTACTTGAAGATTGAAAATAATCTCTTAAATTAAGGTGAATTGATAGTTAGTTATAGCATTAAATTAGGAATGATAATTATCTTTTCTGATTTTTCTAAAATGGCTATATATGTAAAAAGAAAAAAATTATTTTGTAATATTAAAAAGGTACTATTATTTATATAGTTAAGTCTTAAGGATGACCTTTTCATGTAATTTTCTCATTATTATATGTAAAAACAACATAAATTCCATACCTTTTGGAGCTAATTACTCCTTACCTCAACTCTTTTCAATCATTATCTATAATCTATAATCTATATGGAATAACAGAAATAGATATGTCAACAAATGAAGGACTTTTTCATTGTAGTCTAGACTATATAATAAATTCTCTAGAATTTGAAAAATATATAAAGATAGGTATCTATATCTATATCTAGTTAGTTGTATCTCCTCACTTCCATGTCACTAAGCTCAATACTCTCCCTCAAGCTGAAGGGTAAGAAATTATTCTTAGCTCTCAGCTTCGTAATCAGATGATAGTGCTGAACCTTTCCTAGCCCTTTATTGAATAGATCCGCAGGTTGTTCCTTTGTGCTTATGTGATATGTTTTGATCAATTCTTGCTGTAATTTTTTTCTTATGAAGTGATAATCAATGTTAATATGCTTTGATTATTCGTGGAATATAGGATTGGTAGCTATATGAGCCTTACTGTCATAATATAAATCAATGGGTTGAATGATTCTATTGCCTAGTTCTTTAAAGAGGCCTGTCAACCAAGTAAGCTCTGTAGATGCCATGCTCCTAAATTCTGCTTTTCTTGAGCTCATTTAAATGGTATTCTATTTTTTTATTCTCAAGATATAAGAGGATTACCAAACTTCACCATGTACCCTGTGACTGACTTCCTTGTCTGTGGGCATGCAGCCCAATCTGAATTACAATATGTTGTCAAACTTTGAGCTTTAGTTACTGACATCAACAAGCCAAGCCTGCATGCACTTTTTGATATATCTGATCACTCTAAGGACAACATGCATATGTAACTCTTTAGGCTTATGCATAACTGACACAAAGCTTGGACATTATATGTTATATTTGGCCTGGTCATGGTGAGGTACAACAACCTTCCTACTAACCTTTGATTGCTCCCAACATCAATCAACAACTTATCATCCTGGGAACTGTTTGTGGCTACATCAAGTTTATAAGAGGTGACATGATGATTACAATCCATTGGGGTGGATACAAGCTTAGCTCTTCTTTGCCTTGAGTCAACAATCAGCTTAAGGGCATACTTTCTATGGTTCATCAATATACCAAACTCAATGCTAAGAAAAAATTTCAAGGGTCCTAAATCCTTCATCTTAAATTTCTGGAGCATGCAGTTCTAGTAGAGTTAAGCAGGTTAAGATTATACCATATGATCAAAAGATCAACTATATATTCAATAACTACAACAACATCAGAACTATGTAGTTGAGTAAAAAGAGATTAGTCAAAATGGCTTTGAATAAAGCCCAAATCAATCAAGGCATTAGTGAGCTTCAAGTTTCATTATCTTAAGGCCTGTTTTAGGCCATATAAAGATTTCTTTAACTTACAGACCTTGCGAAATGAAGAAGATGAGGATGAGAAAGCAAAACCACCAGGTAATTACATGAAAACTTCTTCAAGGAGATCACCTTGAAGAAAAACATTATACACTTCCAACTGATAGATGTGCCAAGAAGCTGAAACAACAATAATAAATTTAACTGCCAGGATCTTAGCCATAGGTTAGAATGTGTCTGTGTAGTTAATACCCTCCTTTTGGTTAAAGCTTTTTGCAATATGCCTCGGCTTGAACCTCTCTACATCCCCATTAGCTTTATACTTGATTTTGAACACCCATTTATAATCAAGAGCAGCTTTACAAGGAGGTAAATCAATAATGTTCCAAGTACCAATTTATTCAAGAGCAACTATCTTTTGCTGTATGGCAAGAACCCATCTGGGATTTCTAGAAGCAACAAAGTAATGTTAAGGCTCTAAGTCATTTGTCTGAGCATCTAAAAATTTAGTATAAGTGGAAGTCATAGAGTCATAGCTCAAATAATGCATGGGATAATAACAAGCATTCACTACATAGTCCTTGAACCAAGAAGGAGCAGTTTCAACTCAATAAGAATGCCTCAAGAAAGGATGAAGAGGAGCAGGTTCAACAATAATAGGTGGTCAATATCAACATGTGCAGCAGAAAAATCTGGAAGAGTATCAAATACAAGTACAGGTAAAAAATCATCATCATGGACAACTAGAAATGGAGGAGGAGTAAAGGAGGATAAAACAAGTAGAACATTATTAATAATATCCAAAATAAGGAATAAAAGACCATGATTAGTCTTCAGATGCTTAAATGGGAAGACTGATTCATGAAAGACTACATCTCCATTGAATAAGAACTCTATGGTATATGGATTGAATAACTTGTAACCTTTCTTGGTGGTTGAATATCCCATGACAAAAATAGGTAGAGCTTTAGCTATAAACTTGTCTTATATCTTAACAATATGGGTAAATGCTTTAAAAGAATTCAACATTATCTGACTCAATTACCATATTTTCATTAATATACGGATGTTCGAATTTATGAACCAAAAATCGACATGCTTTACTACTTTTAGCATATCCTATAAACACACAGTCCACCGTCTTAGGTCCTATCTTAATCCCTTTTGGCATCGAAACTTGGACTTTTGCTAGACACCCCCATACTTTGAAATATTTCAAATTGGATTTCCTTCCTTTCCATTTTTCATAAGTAATTGATTGTGTCTTATTATGGAAAAATCTATTGAGTATACGATTGGCTGTAAGGATAGCCTCTCCCCACAAGTTTTACAGTAAACCTGAACTTATAAGTAAGGCATTCATCATTTCCTTCAAAGTATGATTTTTTGTTTCCACAATTCCATTAGATTGAGGTAAATATGCGGTCGTAGTTTAATGGACAATTTCATTCTCTACACATATTTCAGCGAAGAAAGATTTATATTCTCCGCCCCAATCACTTCTTATTATTTTTATTTTTTTCTCTAACTAATTTTCAACTTCAGTTTTATATTGCCTAAACGCATCTATTTCTTCATCCTTACTGTTTAGCAAGTAGACATAACAATATCTAGTGCAATTGTCAATAAAAGTTATGAAATACTTTTTCCCACCATGTGATGGTGTTGACTTCATATCACAAATGTTAGTGTAGATTAAATCTAAGGGATTTGAATTCCTTTCAATGGACTTATACGGATGCTTAGCATACTTTGATCCCACACAAGTTTGACACTTTGGTTTATTACACTCAAAGTTTGGCAAAACTTCTAAGTTAATCAGTTTTTGTAATGTTTTGTAATTAACATGGCTAGTCGTTCATGCCACAAATTAGGATACTCAAGCAAGTAAGAAGAATTTGAACTTTTATTGATTTCAACATTCATTACATTTATTCTGAATAGGCCCTTATTGAGGTAGTCTTTTCCTACATACACTTCTCCTGTACTAAGTATATTTTTCTGGAACCAAATACACATTTGAATCCATTCTTGTCTAGAGGTGAAACAGAAATCAAGTTCTTTCATAACTCAGGAACATACAAGACATTGTTAAGTGTCAACACTTTTACAGAAGTCATCTTCAATCACACTTTTCTCGTTCCTTCCCTTTTTGCAGTAGCAGAGTTTGCCATGTAGATTTTTTCTTCTACTTGAGCCAGAGCGAATGTCGAAAACAACTCCTTGTTAGCACAAACATGGCGGGTGGTACTAAAATCCATCCACTATTCACGAAGATTTCCCACCAAGTTGCATTCGAAAAGCATAGCACACAGATCATCCATTTCTTTCTTAGACTTAGCCAGATTTGTTTGGTCCTTCTTCTTCTCTTTCTTTGGGGAACGACAATCCGTAGACTTGTGGCCAATCTTTCTATAGTTGAAGAACTTTCCCTTGAATTTCTTCTTGGGTTAATTTCTTTAATTTCCATCTTTCTTTCATATTTTAAAGTTGTTTTGGTCATCTTCTATAATGTTTTCTCTACTCATTATAGAATTGTTTCTTGACTTTACTTCTACAGCCTTGTTATTTTCTTCAATGCATAGTCGTACAATCAGATCTTTGACTGACATCTCCTTAGGTTTGTGTTTCAAATAGTTTTTGAAGTCTTTTCACATAAGTGGTAGCTTCTCTATTATTGCCGCTACTTGAAACGTTTCATTCACAATCAAACCTACAATAAAGTTCATGTGAATACTAAGAACATTTTTAAATTGTTCAACAATGATACTTGTTAAAATCATACCTTCCGCTAGGAGATCATGGATGATCACTTGCAGTTCCTGCACTTGGGAAACAACAGACTTGTTGTCTATCATTTTGTACTCCAGGAATTTCGAAACAAAGAACTTTTTAGTTCTGACATCCTCCATCTTGAACTTCTGTTCTAGTACTCCCCATAACTTTTTTGCAGTCTTGGTTTCGCTATAAGCATTGTAAAGGTCATCTTGGAGACCACTCAAGATATAATTCCTGCAAAGGAAATTTGAGTGTTTTCAAGCCTCCATAATCATGAAGTGTTCTTTTTTAGAGGTTCCCTCGAGAATCTCCAGAGCTTCCTAGACTGTGAACCTTTGAAGACACAGAGTTGTGAGGTAGAAGAACATTTTCTGCCGGCATCTCTTAAAGTCCATACCCGTGAACTTTCCAGATTTCTCCGTCGGTGCCATAGCTTGTGGAGCATTAGTACGAATCATCGTGGCAATACTAGTTGCCGCCATAGTCGCTCCATCATCATGTATTTGACTATCAGTCGTCATTTTTTGATCACCACAAGACAGTACCTTAAGTATATCAAAATACTTATTAAAAAATTACAACAACTTTAAACACTTCTTGTTTCTAGTTTAACGATAAAATTTTTATGACTTCCAATCGTCAACTGAGTGATCTTTAACTTGTGATGAAGATTTTACTTCTTCAAATCAATAGTTAAGTTTAAACGGAGTAGAAAGCTAAAAGCTTTAATCTCCAGAAACCAAGCTATACAGATCCAAAAAAAAATTTTAGTGAAAAGAAAATTCCACCAAACAACCAGAAAAAAAATTTCTAAAAATTATTCCTTAAGATTATTATTTCTCAACATTTTTCGTTACAAGAATCTGTAATTTGACACAATAATTTCAACACTAGTTTAAGTTTAAAACAAGAACACTATGAAGTACAACAACACCCTCAACACAAGATCAAAGTGATCTTTCTAAGAAGTGTGTTTTATTTTTCCAGAAATTAAGATGAAACAGAAATGTAAAGTCAAGTCCTGACTTCATGGAGTGCCCTTAAGAAATAACTCCCCTCACTGTACCTGAGGTTTTGGAATCTTCTTCCCAGGATAAAATGGCTTTCAATCCAACTATAGTGGTACCTCAAATAATTGGATTCGTTGAACTCACTCAATGATTTGATTGATCACAAGGAATGTTTTAAATACAAGAAGATTTTGTATTTCAGAAAAAAATTTCATTCCTAAACCTGTGGATAAATGCAGGTTTATATAGCCACCAAGTGCCCCTTTCAAAAGGTGGCAATGGTTCATCCAAAAAGGTGTATTCTTTGGAAGAGTCATGTCTTTTCATTCGAAACATTGTGTCTTTTTCTGAACAGACACAACTATCTGAAAAGTCACTCCTTTTCCAAAATAATATGTCTTTTTATAAAAGGTTGTGTCCCTCCATTTTCCATTCACACCAATTGAACCCAACACCTAAAATAAAGTGGCGGACCTACATTTCATGGTAAAAATGATGATAGGTAACCTGCACAAGCACAAAGTAGAGGATGATAAATTGATAAAGATGAAGTCCCAACAATCTGCAAAACAACAACAATAATGACACTGTGGTCCTAGATGTTAAAAAAACAAAGTAAGCAATCAAAATAAAGTAAATGGATAATATTGATACTAAGAACATGGATTCAAGCATTTACAGGGACAATTTTGACTTCTACTCCTGTTCTTCTGAATTGAAATTTATTCAGGGAATCTCACAAGTGTAACTCAATTACTGTCTATGGCTTCTGATTTGGAGAAAGCATTTGGTTGGTGCTCTGGGTTCTCTCTTATATATTTCCCATTAGGAACAGTTGTTCTTTTCATTGATGCTTTCATGGGGTTTGTTAGTTATTGTCTTCAATGGCTCCTCATTCAGGGAATCATTGTTTTGCCTTATTTCTTGGTTAGTCTTCTCCCTCTTGAAAAGAAATTTGGGAACTTAATCCAATTTTTGCTCTTCTACTGCTGTATTTTCTTTTTTAAAACTATTTGACTTGTCACACTTGAGCCAAGGGTCTTTCAAAAATAGACTCACTACCTCCAGAAGAGGTAATGTTTATGCACACTCTACCTTCCTTACGCCCCACTTATTGGAGCACTGGTATGTTATTGTAATCCAATTTTTGTTGTTCACTGAATGTCCCATTGTTTTTTTCCCTATATTTTTATTTTTTTCTAAGAATTTCTTCTCTCTGGATTCTTTCGACTGGTGGTTGACTGTTGTTGGAGCTAATACAACAAATTAACAAACTTAATTATTTCAGAAATGACTTTTGGACCCTCCCAGATAAGACATAGAAACATAACTACAGATAATGGTTGGTAAAATAACATGAAGTCTATTAGTCTACCATGGAAACAAGTTAAAAAGAGTCACAAAAACTTCTGTTTACTGAAACTATCTTAAAATCTGCTCTGCAATATGTTTATGTTAAAAAGAAGACAGCCCCCTTAAGTACCAATCGAATAATTTTAGGTAAAATAAAACAAGAATGTCCATCAAGTGAAGTTATACGATATTTAGAAGGCAAACTAACCTAATTTATCATTTATGAGGTTTCTCATTGGGTAAAAATCTTGCTTTTAACAACCATACTAAGACTGCCTCCAAGGAGAAGGCGTTTGAGGACATCTTATTCTCAGCTACCTTTCATTCTAATCAATTAAATTTTGATGCTTGCAAACTTCTTTGCAAATCTTAAAGAACTTCAAGATTCAAATGATTCCATGGTGTCTTGATTGTAATCAATTGAAATTGCAAACAACAGAAATCCTAGATATTACATGATTATTTTCTTCGGCTTTTTAACTTACCCTCTCTTTATTTCCCATTCTCAAGCTTTCACTGACAAATCTTGCAGGTATTTCTGTTGTGTGTGCTGGTTGGCTGCAATATCTGCTAATTTAATATAGTATCCTATGTGTTGTGCATCAAACATTTCCTAGCAAATAGGATATTTGCATTGTCCTTGAGCATAAGTTTCAAAAATTGCAGCCTTGTACAACCTCATCGCCAATTCTATTAACTCCAAAGATGACACTCTATACCTTCTTCTTAATGGCCTAGTCCCTCTTTTTAGGCTCCTATATTGATATAATATATTTTAATAATGAAAAACTAATAAAGAAAATATGAAGGATACACCGAGGATGTAATCAGGGCAAGGCAGATCGTCCTAGAGCTGAAATTGGAATAACATCATAAAAATATCTCACAAAATCCCTAACTAAAAAGAGTCAATTGTACTAAGGGAAATCACAGAATAAACATGGAAAGCAGATTTCGCATGAAGCCACAGAAGGAAGTAAGATCACACCCCCTACATGGACATATCTAATGTGGATATGTATGGCTGTGAATCTATATCCAAGAAAGGAAAATCATATCATACATATGGATATATCTGATATGGACGTACCATATGATGTGAATCCTCAATTAATGAATCAATTCAAATCCTTAATTGAGAACAAATCTCTTGGGTTTTACTTTTAGAGTAAAGAAGCCATATGAGATGAAGACTATAAAAAGAAGACCGAAGACAGAAGACAATTCACACAACTTCACAGGGAACTACTCATCTGTCTCATCTTTTAGTTTTCACAAAGTTTTTTAATCTTTAGATTACAATAGTTACAAAAAGAAAAAGGTAGAGTCGGTTTAGTTATACCAGACGAGGAAGTGTCACAAGTTTGAATAACAGAATAAGATTCAAAAATTATTCAAGCTACCTTGTAACTCCATTCTTGACGTTGAAAGCTCTAAAGGAAACTCTTGAAATCTAAGGAGACTCGAGTAGGCACCACACTGGTGATCTGAACTAGGATAAATCCTTGTGTTCTTCCTTACTCTTTTATTTATGCACTTGATTTAATTCCTTTGTTGTTAAGTTCACTAGTGAGTTAACCGTCAAGACTGATCAGTTGATTCAAAAAAAGATTTCAATTCACCCCCTCCTCTCTTTAATTTTAATTGGTATTAGAGCATGTCTCACCGTGCAGTATTACTTAACCATATGTGAGTAAAGATCAAATGGCCAACTACCAAATTTCAGGAGCACTGCTTTAAGATGGGAACTCATCAATAAGACCATCATACTTTAATAAAAAATACTATTAGCATTGGAAAAATAGATTCAAGATGTTCGTACAATCAAATAACTTTCAACTTTGGGTAGTCATTAAGAAGGGACCAAACCTTATACCAGGGCTCGATCACAAGGACAAGCAGAATAAAAAAGAATCAAGAAGTCTTGACTTGGACGATTTCAAAAATTTTAAAATCACCAAAGACAATAAAAGGTAATTTAAACTAATGCGAGAGTTATAAGTCTACTTTACTGTGCAGTTAGCAGAGTAGAGTACGACAGGATATCAACATGCAAAATGACCAAAAAAATATGGGGCAAACTGAAAGTAACCTATAAAGGTACTACTAAGGTGAAAGAAGCAAGGATTAGTGCTCTGGTCAACGAATATAACTGCTCAAAATGGAAGAAAATAAAGGCGTGGAGTCAATATTCGCACGATTCAGCAAAATTGTATGTGAACTAAAATCCATAGGTATGATCTACTCAAATAGCATTCAAGTCAAGAAGCTTGTGAGGAGTCTTTCAAAATCATAGGAAATCAAGGTCGTTATTTTAGAAGATAGAGATCTCCACAACATGACATATGATGAAATGTGAGGCAATCTTATTGCTTATGAATAGAATCACCTATATAGGTACAACAAGGAAGAAAAGAAAAAGCATGTAGCCTTTAATGATGTAACTGTGGGAAAAGATAAAAGCATCGATGATAGATAACACCAAAGGAATGACCTTTATAAATCTTGGAGTCAGATAAATTCTAAGAAGGCAGAAGAGACCCCCAAGCTACAAGAACAATGATTTTGTGAGAAATGATGATCACTGCTATCATTGTGGAAAAATAGGTCATATCAAGCAAAACTATCCAGAGTTAAGGAGAATTCCATTGAAGAAAAAGAAAAACTTTGGAGCCTATAATTATGAATATGAAACTGAAGACGATGTAGAGACAACAACTATGTGCTTAATGGCAATGAGTGAATCCGGTGAGGTAAGGCCCTTTAATTATCATAATTACAATCTCCTTAAATCAAATATTAGCATGATTACTGATGAACTTTAAAAGGTAATCGATGAATATAATAAAATTGTACAAGAAAGGAAAAATTGGCAAGCTCAGTTAAAACAAAACTTCAAGAGGAAAAAAGAAACTGGCAAATTGAACTTGAAGCTAGTCAAACTGAAATAGACTCATTTCAAGAAGAACTTGATGATGTAAAAATGCAATTAAATAGTATTATAAAATTACCAAGTCACGGTTCTTGGAAATCTAATTTTTTTAACACTAAATCAACCTCTTCATTAAATTTTTTCAACTCTGCTAAAACCTCTTTCTTTTTTTATGGACTACTCTACTACACCGGTGGTAAAAGAGGTTACAAATCACATAACTGCAGACAATGATCTAAAGGTGTATGGATTTTGAGGACAAAGGAAGCACATCTAACCCTCAGGGACCCAAGACTACTTGGATACCTAAAAAAAATTAATTCTCTTATTTTACAAGAACATGCCCGTAAAAACTACAAGAAAGGAATGTGGATAATAGACAATGGATGTTCCAAACACATGACTGGAAATAAGGAAAATTTTTGATCTCTAAAGAAAATTAAAGGCAGATCAATCAGGTTAAGTGATAACGCCAAAGGGGAAGTCATACGAGTTGGCTCTATGAAGCTCATACCCTCCTGCAAACTTATTAAAGTATATCTCGTGGATGGACTCAAACAAAATCTTCTAAGCATCAGTCAATTATGCGATGCAGGATTCACTGTATCCTTTAAAGTCGAAAATTGCTCCATCAAGCATAAAAAAAGAAAACTTACTTTTATTAGTGATCGTGTCGATAATATTTATGTTTATAAAAATCCTGATTTGCTACTCTAACATGTCTTACTACCCAAGCTAGTGACACGTAGTTGTGGCACAGAAAGCTTAGGCATGTCAGCATGCATGCCATCAAAAAACTTTCTAGACTTAAACAGATAAATAGTCTTCCAAAACTGATTTGAAAAGGATCACATTTGTGATGTTTATCAACTTAGTAAATAGAATCAAACATCTTTTAAAGTCAAAAACATTGTCAGTACTACCAGGCCCCTTCAAATAACCTTTATATATCTATTTGGACCCATCAAGACCGCAAATATTGGTGGAAAAAGATATCTATTTATTACATTTGATGATTATTCTCATTTTACTTGGGTAATTTTTCTTGTTCATAAGCATGAGGCATTTACTAATTCTAGGATCTTTTGTGAAAAAGTACAAATAGAAGCAGGGTACTTTAACACGTATGTCCATAGCGATCATAGAGGAGAATTAGAAAACAAAGCCTTTGAGGAGTATTATGCTCAAAATGATTACTCTCATAACTTATCATCCCCTCAATCCCCTCAACAAAATAGCATGATGGAATGAAAAAATAGATCCCCCCAACAGATTGCAAGAACCATGCTTCTAGAATGAAACTTATCTAATCATTTTTGGGCAGAGGCGGTAAGCACGGCATATCATATTCTCAACAGGTGGATCATCAAACCAATCCTTAAGAAGACACTTTATGAACTATGGAGAGGAAATAATCCTAACATAAGCTACTTTTATTTTTTTGGATGCAAATGCTTCATTCACAATAATGTAAAAATAATTTAGGAAAATTCGATCCAAGAAGCGATGAAGGTATTTTATTAGTTACTCTCCCACTAGTTGCGCCTATAGATCTTATAATAAATGAGCTCTATGTGTCCAAGAAACTATGAATATAGTATTTGATGAATCTAATCCCATTTCTGTGAGCTTGAGTTTTGATGAAGAATAGGTAAATGACTCTCAGCACAAAGCTTCTACTAAGATAGATCCTGAGCCAGTCAACTCAGAATCGACTATGGTTCAACTAGAGTTAGCTTCAATTTCAAAACTTCAACAAAAAATGTTCTAAGAGAATGGAGGCATAGTGCAAGTTTTTCAAATAACTTTATCATTGGAAATCGAAAAAATCAAAAGTAGACAAAAGCTTCCCTAAGGAAACAAGCTTTAATAGCATTTGTTTCTCAAATTGAGCCTAAGAAGGTTGATGACTCCCTAAAATACAAATCATGGGTCCATGCCATAAAAGAAGAACTGGAATAATTTGAACAAAATCAAGTCTTGAAACTAGTAGAATGATAAAAAAACTACTTAGTTGTCGGAACCAGATGGGTCTACCAAAATATAATAAATGAAGAATGAAAAGTCATCAGAAATAAGGCCAGATTAGTATCTCAAGGCTACTCCCAGTAGGAAGGTAATGACTACGATGGAACCTTTGCTCCCATAGCAAGGCTAAAGTCTATCTACATTATTTTAGCATTTGATGCATTCAAACACTTTAAGTTATATCAAATGGATGTTAAGAGTGATTTTCTAAATGGACTTATTCATGAAGTGGTCTTCGTTAAACAACCTTCGTTAAACAACCTCCTAGTTTTGAAGATCTATCTTATCCAAATCACATTTTCAAACTCACGAAAGCACTCTATGATCTCATACAAGTTCCAAAAACTTGGTATGAGAGGTTGAGTACTTTTTTGTTAAATGATAATTTTTAAAGCGGAAAAATAGGTACTACTCTTTTTACTAAAAAAATGGACTCCACCACTCATTGTATAAATTTATGTGGATGACGTTATTTTTGCACCTTTCGCTGAGAGAATTTTGCAAATCTTATGAAAGAAGTATTTGAAATGAGTCTCATGGGGGAACTAACATTCTTCTTGGGATTACAATTCAAGAAAACTCCCAAAGAAACCTTTATCATTCAAACCAACTACGTAAGGGGGCTTATCAAAAAATTTGAAATGGAAAAGGGGAAAGCATTAAGATCTCAAATGAGTCCCTTAACAAATCTCAAATCAGATACATCTGAAAAAGATGTTAACAAAAAGACATATAGAGAAATGATTGGATCACTGATATACTAGATTACAAGCTGACTAAACATTATGTTTAGTGTTTATAAGTGTGCAAGGTTTAAGTCAGCTCCCTAGGAATCCCATATATCATTAAAAGAATAATTCGTTATCTCATCGGGACTTAGGACATTGGACTATAGTACCCCCATTCTTCTAATTTTGATTTAGTTGGCTATTCAGATATTAATTTTGTAGGTGATAGAAATAGTAGAAAAAGTACTAGCAGAACCTGCCAAATTCTTGGTGATGCCTTAATTTCATGGCATAGCAAGAAACAGGCTTCAGACGCTCTATCAATAACCAAAGTTAAATACATAGACATTGAAAATTGTGGTACTCAAATTCTATAGATTATGCATCAATTACTTGACTTTGATTTATCATTTGAATCTGTACCTATCAGGTGTGATAATACTAATGCAATTAGTATGTCTAAATATATTATAATACCTTGTATTTCCCTAGCCTAGATTAACCCTCAGTACATGGGATTATCCTAAATAAAATTTTCAATATACTCAGTAATTTTCAGATTTGAGCCTACCATTGCGTATGAAATTCAATTAGCTTTCCATTGATACCAAATTCACTCAAATCCAACACCCGGGCGAAGAGTTAGAGTTATTTTAGTGAGATAGTGTATCACCTAATACTTTAGCGCGTTGCGGAGCCAGCTAAAATGGCATTTGTCAAAAACTAGAGAGCCTACGCGATATTGGCGCATCGCACCAAGGCTCAATTTCAAAATTGTCAATTTCCAGTGCATCAATGCGATCCCACCGCATCGCGGTGCCCTTCCAGTTCAAATCCAAGGTGGCAACGCGATACCACCGCGTCACGCTACCAACCAATTTCCCAGTCATTCGCTTTCCAGTGAGCTGGCGCAATATCACTTCATCACACCAGTATGTAAAATTGGGATTTTTGTTCAGGTTCCGTTATTAAATTTCAGGGACCATTTGGTAATTTCCCAAAGCCCCTAGTCAGCCTAAATACAGGATTTATACCCTTAATAGCCAAAATTGTTCATTATGTTCACTATTCCTTAAGAACAAAAGCACACTCTCTCAAATTAGCAAACCTTAGTCTCAAGAATCAAGGTTAATCCCAAGAATCTCTCTAAGAACTCCAAGAAACTCTCGAATTAAGGTATGTGAGATATTTATTCATGGGTCTCTTCCACCTATGAAGCCCAAGAATCTTCTTTCAAATATAAAAATTGTGTATTTATGAGTTTTCATGATTTGTCAAAATTGAAGTTCATGTTCATGTTGTTGTTTGGTTTTAATTCATATTTTAGATTACAAGTTCCAAGATTTGGTCCTAGTATGTGATGATTTGAATAATGCTCATGATAAACCCTTCAAATTTGCAAGTGGATTGATGTAGCCATGATAATTTAGATGTAATGATTGTTGTATGACCAAAGCATGCTCCCCATATGTTTGATAAAATGCCTATGTAAATGAAAAAGAGTCATTATAGCATGTTGACAAGAAACCCTCATTTATGTATAAAGTTAATGCATGCCAAGTGTTTGATGAAAGGCCTTACTGAATGAATCATAAGACATTAGTATGCATCCCTATACATTTACAAGTTTATAACTTTCAAGTTCTTGATGAAATGCCTCATTAATTATATTGCGACTGATTGACTATTGTCATGTTATTTAAGAATTTGCTATGTCTTACTAATTTTTGCTATCGAGTCCTGGGGGTATTCAATACCCAATAATTTAGCTGATTACCTAGAGCCAGTATCAGTTTCAAGATAATTTCAGTCATGCCATGAACTTAGTAGAACTCAGTCAGTTATAGAACTTAGGAAAACTCAGTAATCTCAGTATTTATCCAATCCAGTTTCAGTAATCAGTTCAGAAACTCAATAACATTTAGTCAGATAACAGAATTCAGTAGTATTCCATCAGTCAGTAGAACCCAGTGAACTCAGTTAGATCAGTCAGGTAATATGATCACTAACAGATTCAACCCAGTCTAGTACAGTCTAAGAATCAGTTCAGTGTCTATTTAGTTAGGAGAAGGATTCAGCACCAAGCGAGAGCAGGGACGACGACTTCCCCATTAGTTAGGCTAAGTCGTTAGTAGCAGTCCCTATACTCCAGAACTATATATTTAGAATACGATGAGGAGTCACCCATCAAATTAATGCTTGGCTACTTTCCAGGGGTCACCCTTCAGATTAGGATTGACTTCCTATTCAGGGTCACTCGTCAGATAGACTTGACCACAGTAGTGTCTTTACCCATAGCACGGTACTGACACCCTTCCAACTGGGGTTATGAGTTGGACCCTAAATTAGATAGAAGGGGCATGTCAGTTAGATGATTACTTCCCACAGTCTCAGTCTTCAGGATAGAACTAAGTTCAAAATTTTAGAAATCAGGAATGTCAGATACAGTCACTCAGCTCAGTAAAGAAATCAAATAGCTCTACAAATTCAAGACTATTAGATATAGTCAATCAATATCAGTATCAACAGATTTAGGGATCACCCGCTAGATAGGCCTGATCTTAGGGGTCAGCCGTTAAATAGGATCGATCCCATAGCAATCATCAGTAATCCAGTACTAGTAGATCCAGTTATCAGTATTACGGTATCAGTAAACTTAGATAATAGTTAGACAGTAGTCAGAACTTGGTATCCAGTGTTAGTATGACCTCAGTTACAATTTACGTTTTTATGCATGCATCCTCATTCAGTAGTCTCATGTTATTCAGTCAGTTTTATGTTTATGCATATGAACCCTAGTATTTAGCCTTACCTCATCTAGTATACCAGTACATTCTCTCATACTGATGCATACTTTCTTGAGCTATGGTGGCTTATACCATAGGTTTAGATGCACTAGCTCCCGAGCACCCTTAGTAGTTCAGATTCAGCCAGCAGCAGTAGATTCATCAGTGAGTCCTTATCATTCGAGGATGTTCCTTATTTTATTATTTCATTCAATGTAGTATTTCAGTAGATGGAGTTAGTTGGGGGATTGTCCCATTAACTCCACAGTTTAGATAGATTTGAGGCTTTTCTGACTAGAGTATTTTCAGACAGTTATTTTAGTTTGGTATTGTTATACCTTATACAGTTGTATTTCAGTTTTGAACCTTATGGCAAGTTTTCTGCCAGATTTCTGCATTTTACATTATGTTATTTAGTGCTCAGTTATAGATATCAGTCATGGGTTGGCTTATGGTCCTTCGAAATTGTGAGCACCGTGTAGCATCCGAGGCGTTACATATATGGTGCATCATTATAGAGATAAGCATATAGACATCAAACATCATTTTATTCATAATCATGTAGAAAATAAAGACGTCGCTTTAAAATTTATTGATTCTAAAAATCAACTTGCTGATATTTTTACAAAATCTTTGTTTTAAGAAAGATTCCATTTTTTAAGAAAAAGTCTTGGTATCATATGCATTAATGATATTTAATTGTACTATCCTTATTTTGTCTAAAAAATAATTCAAAAAATATTTTGTCCTTAAATATGTTCAAAATTTTTACCCTTCTGACTCATCATCATTACCTTTTTATCCACCCTTTTTTACACTTTGACCGCCTTATCTTCTCTCTTTCTTTCTTTATTTTTTATTTTACCTTTTCTCTTCCCGAGAAGACTGCACCCTTTTCTCTTCATTAGTCACCTCCTTTCACCTTCTTTCTTTTCTTTTTATACCCTCTTCAAACCTCATTTTTATCATTCCTCCAATGACCCAAACAAGATCTATGGAAAATCTTACAAAGAATCCTTTAGATTGCCATTCCGACAATCATGACCCAGCTTTTATCTTCGGATCCTCTGAGGAAGCATATTCTCAATCCCTGAAATTGACTGTCCATAAAAAAATATTCATCTTATGGCCCCAATTCATCCCTTAAGAAAACCCATCTCTCTACTCTAGAATCTCTCCTGCCAAAGAGCATGAATAAGTTTTGGATTTTATCACAGTGGGAATAATTTATCACCTTAAAAAATCGCTCAGTTATGCTTGGAAGAATTGTGAATCTCTCTCAGTTAAAGGAATCTCATTGTAATGGAAGTTTTTTTCCAAAGCCCAAGACTTATCTCTTGTATTTAATCTCCGTGGATTGAAAGTTTATGAAGACCCTTTACGCGTGTTTCATGCAAATCTTCGCCTTTCAAACAATGGTGAGTCAGAAACTCTTGTTCTTGGGACCAGAATCATTCTAAATGATTTTTTGTTTGAAAAAGTTTTTGACACCAAGTCCTTAGGGGTTATCCCTTTTATGAATGGTACATTTCTTGATAATTTGAGGTTAGATTTGAAGAAGCAAAGAAGGTTGTCTCTGGCATATCAAATTTTGGTCCTCTGTCACTTTGCTTTAAATACAAAATTTTGGCTCACATTATCGCCACCATCCTAATCCCAATAAAAGGTTCCCTTAGTAATGTCACTTGTCGAGATGCGTTTGTTTGTACTATATGTGTAAGAAATACAAAATCAATTGGGATGTATGCTTCAGCGAATATACGTTGGAGAGTGTAGTAGATGCACATACCTCTGTTTGTTTATGCTGTGGACTGTTGATTACCAGAATTCTCATCTACTGCTCCATTGATCTCTCTGAGTACCCTGCTGTCAAAGTCTCTGCTATATATGATTCTAAATATTTTCTAGCATGGGATATGTCCTGGTCGACACTGAATGGGCCACAAAGGAAAATACTGATATACCCAAGGTAAGTAACTACTGCAACTAAGTAAGGACACCATCACCAATGTGGGAAAAGTGTGCTTGACAATTGATGGACTTAAGCAGGAAGGTATCAAATTTTTAAACAGGCTATTTCCAAAAGATGACTCTATCAAATTCGAAGTCGACTCCTTCCACAATAAATTTGCTATATTAGTCCAAAACTTCTATTTTAGTTTCTCTAAAAATGTTTAAAAGTCTTATGAATGCTTTTGTCATAGTATGCACAACACCTTCACCTAATCATGTGCTCCCAGTCATGAAGGAAATAGAGGAAATCAAGAAATGCCTCATGACAATAGAGGAAGGATTGTTGAGTCTCCGTGAGTCAACTAGTAGGCTACTGCAACTATTAAAGACACCAACATTGATGTGGAAAAAGTATGCTTGACAATTGATGGACTTAACCAGGAAGGTATCAAGCTTTTCAATAGGCTATTTGTGAAGGTTGACTCTATCAAATCTGAAGCCAACTCCTCCTACAACGAACTTGCTATATTAGTCCAAAACTCCTACTCCAACTTCTTCAAAAATGCTGAAAAGTATTATGAATGCTTTTGTCACAATATGCACAACACCCTCACCTCTTTCTGTCTAAACGTTGATTTCTTGACTGATCATTCAAAGGGATTTATGTTCTCTACATTTTTTTGGTGTGTAGTTGAGATTTTAAAATTTATCTAGCATGCAATCTACATACCCCCCCCCCCCATCTTTTGCATGAACATTGATTGGTAGCTTGTTATATATGGTTTTTTGCTTACTATATTTGTCTATTCTTGCTTGCCCTATTTTTTTATTATGTCAAAGAAGGAGAAGTCCAAGCATTAGATAGGTCTCCAAGTAAGAGGGAGTCATCCAGCTGACTATATACACATACATCAACTGATGATGACTCAAAAGAGTCAACAAAAAAGAGGGAGCCAACGACTACAGATACAGAGAAGTCAACTAATGCTTATTATTTGTCATTATCAAAATAAGGGAGATTGTTATCCTTCTATATTGATATAATATGTTTTAATAATGACAAACTAATAAAAGAAATGTGCAAGATACACTGAGGATGTAATTAGGGAAAGAAAGATCATCCTAGAGTTCAAATTAGAATAACATTATGAAAAGATATAACAAGATCCCTAACTAAAAGGATTTAATTGTACTAAGGGCAATCACATAGCAAACATAGCAAGTAGAATTCGCATAGAGCCATGGAAGAAAGGAAGATCACACCCCTTTCATGGACATATATGATATATACATGTATGGCTATGAATCTACATCCAAGAAAGAAAAATCATACGCACAAACATATCTGATATGGACGTACCATATGATGTGAATCCTCAATCAATGAATTAGTTCAAATCCTTAATTGAGAAGAAATTCCTTAGATTTTTCTTTTAGAGAAAAAATCTATACGAAATGAAGACTATATACAAGGACTGAAGACAGAAGACAGAAGACAATTCATGCAACTTCATAGTGAATTACTGATCTGTCTCATCTTTTAGTCTTCACAAATCTTTGTAATCTTTAGTTTACAATAGTTACAGAAAGGTAGAGTCAATTTGGTTATACCAATTGAGGAGATTTAAATAATAGAATAAGATTCAAAAATTGTTCAAGCTACCCTATAACTCTATTATTGACATTGAAAGCTCTAAAGGAAACCCCCTTGAAACCCAATGGAACTGGAGTAGGCACCACATTAGTGATCCAAACTAGGATAAATCTGTTTGTTCTTCCTTACTTTTTTATTTATGCACTTGATTTAATTCCGTTGTTGTTAAGTTCACTAATCTGTAGGTGCATTAACTGTCAAGACTGATCAATCAACTCAAAAAAAAATTAATTCACCCCCCCCCCCCCCCCCTTCTCACATCAGTTGCAGCTTTTCTAATCCTCTAGTAACCTTATTCTCAAACCCTTTATATTGATTCTGTTCACAAAGAATATCTCAATTTTCGGTGTCTAACCCTACTTGCAGCTTTTATCGGCCCTTATCTCTTAATCTTGGACTTAGTCTCATATAGTGTATAGATAGCTCATATCCTTTTGGATGGTGTAGTATTCTTGTTGGTCCTACCAATGATTGCACCAGGGTTAACAGAAGACTGGTCATAACTGTTCCATCCTAATTATGTGCCACTTAAAGATAAAAATACTGATGATTTTGGAATACATAACGAGATGATATAGAAAAAGGCTTCAAGTATGAATGTTTGGATGGAAATTCTTATAGTTCAAAAGAGAAGGAAAGTTGGGCTAGCAGTTCTATGTTGAAAGATCGTTTGCTACTGCTTGGACAAGAATATTTCACAAATATGCTCATGCGTAGGTTGGATTTTTTGCCATATTACCTAGCATATTTATGTAAGGGGACACTCGTACTAATTTACAGCAACAGTCTAGGCCAAATTTCAGAATCAGTTGGATATAGATCAAAGATCAGCTTTCTGGTTGTACTCCATTCTGCGTGTTCCTTCTTCAGGCGCCTGCTTTTAACCGCCGAAGATTTTTTTTTGCAAGTAAGTATTTCACAGTTTACTTTACTATTCTTAATCACCATAATAGGGAAATATTAATAGATGAAATAGTTTTCTAGATGCAGTAGGATGTACTATGAAAGGATCGCATGGCTTGCATTTGCACTGATTCTAACACCACTGGTTTCTTTTTTCTTATTTTATCAGGAAGCAAAGTTGCATTGAGTGCTGCCAGAACATTATTTTGGTTGGGCTTTGGTTTTGTATTTTCAGCAACAGTGTCCATAACCTCTGAGTTGTTTGGCCCCAATAGTGTAGGAATCAATCACAACATTCTCATCACCACCATTCCTCTAGGATCACTACTCTATGGACCTCTTGTAGCTATAGTCTATGAAGCAAACCTAACAAAATCAAACCAAGAAATTCCACATATACTAAAAAACAATTCCCAACATTGTTTATCTATTTTGTAGTGCATAAAAAGGATGCCAAAAGTTTTTTCTAGTCTCAGAGAATGAGAGAATGAGCATACAACACAACAATACACCCATAATCCCAAAGGTGGAGTCTGGGGAGGATAGTGTATATGCAGACCTTACCCATACAAGTAAATAGGTTGTTTCTAATAGACCTTTGGCTCTAGTAAAAACAACACAAAAGCAGTTTTGAAACTTTAAGCAAATATACAGAACTGACTCCCAAAATTCAAAAATCATGATTCTTTTCAGCAAATATGAGCTTCTAACTTTTCAATTAGTCAATCAGAAACTATCTTATCCAAACAAATAAACTCAAAAAATAATAACCAATTCAGCTGAAGCAAAACATACCATTTTGTGTAATTAAAGGATAATCAGAGGCACTTAAATTAACAAACCAATACCATCCACCATCCACCTTCAACAAAGTCACTACCGCCCTTATTGTTACCACTATATTGGTTGAACAGTTGAACCAATCAGGCTTTCCAACCATATCCACAGCCCCAAAATCCTGAATATTATTACAAATTTCACTAGCATCAAGCATAGCTAGAATGGAAGGCAGTAAAATAATTAAATAATCCTTTCTTTTGAAATTTTCCCTAGAAGACACACGCTCATAAAGGTTCTTAAGAGTCACTTGGTCCCTTAACCTCTTCTCTCAAAAACAGACTCTTGTGGGAAAGTTAATTAAAGCCAGGGGAAGGAATGTTTATTTACAATTGTAGCATGACTTCTCATTTCTTGTTTGGTCTTTCAATAAGTAGTCAGCCAAGCTTCCACCTTCTTCACTCTTATCAAAAACATTATTCAATAAGAACCTATTTGTAGAGTGATGCACAACTAAAAAACAACTAAAAAAATTGTCACATCTCTCCCTCTACCTGAAATATAGTATGCAAATGCAGCGGGATAGTTCAGACCGTGATTCAAGGGGTGGCAAGCCTCCTATGTAATGAAAATGCATAGTAGGATGAGCTAAAAACCAAAATGGATGACAAGAATATGAGAAATGATGAGTTACCTATTACCTATTGCTGGTGGGAGGTGATAGGTATCCCTTGATATTAGTCGATGTGCGCGCAAGCTGGCCTCGACACCATTGTTATACAAAAAAAGAATATGAGAAATGATACAAAGGTTGCACAAAAAATTATGTACTGTAATTTCTTTTCAGCTCCCATCTTAAGCTTTCAACACGGAAAAAAGTGGAAAATTTTTAGAATTTTCCAAAACTTTGATTTGTGGTTGGATTCTTTTGTGAAAAAATAATTTCTTAGTAACAACGTGTTTTAGAATCTTTAACTTAAAATGGGTTCTTTCAAAATCTTTCATACAGTGAAAGAGAATTGTCATTAACTTCCTCAAAATAAAGAATTTTTATCTCAAAATGGGAAACGTTCAGAATTTTCCAAAAAACTATTCAAGGCTTATTATAGTCAGCTTGGAAATATCTAAACAATGTGGATTTCTTCAGTGTAGAAGACTATTGGTAAGTTTAACAGACAAAATATGAAAAAGCATTAGAAACTAGGTTGAACATTGGAAGAAAGAAAGCTTTAGGATTTCAAGTACAAAAAGTAAGATTATTTTCTTATATTGACATGCTAACAACAGGAATGTAGTTGTCAAGATAACTACTAGACTCCATTTTTCTGAATGATACAGAAGAGTTAATACTTAAGACACAACCAAAAGATAACCACACAGTCACAATTAAGACAATATATACACAGGACAAATAGAAAGGCAAATTTTTGAACAAAATAGAGACTGCATCCGCCTGAAGTAAGTTAATAGAACATGAATGTATCTTGCAAAAAATAAAATTGACTAAATACACTTCTAAATACTTGTCAATAATCTAGACTTCCAACAATTAGAAGAGTAACTTTTAACCAAATACTATTGGGTTGTTACTCCTTACACCCTCTTTATCTTTAGGAATCAATTCAGCTAGAATTTGAACCTTTGAATGGATTTTGTGATCACTGCATTCAGAAAGTTCAAACACAAATGCATCCCTCTCCTTAAGATAACTATCATCCACAAATTTGTTCTACTCAAATCTAAATCTATTATTAGATTTGCCTCCACCGTAAACAATATCCCACTTCTTTCAACCACTCGCAAGGATGGCAGGGGCTCCAGTAGAAGGAAGCTCATTGGTCAATTCCTGGGTGAATACTATCAGACATTCAAAGAAATTCTTATTGGTCATTTTCTTGGGCAAACATTTTCAAATATTCAAAGAAATTCAGTTATACAAAAAAACCACGAGTCAAGAAGAACCTAAAGCTTCCAACTCGAACCTTATGCAAGAGTACAAATATATGTATATATGTTTTGAACATAGACTTTAAACCTAGAACCCACACTATCTAATCTTGAATTTTTTAATTATTATTTTAACTCTCCCCAGGAGCTCCTTCCTCGGTTATTCGAACCAACAACCTCGAATTAAAGGTGGAGAATACTTAAAATCTAAGCAACCCTTTTATCATCTAAGTTTGAATTCACCAATGCAAAACTCTTTTTTTAAGTTTCCTACACCAATGAAACCCTCTTAAAGTTTGTTGCACTTGAGCCAAAGGTCTTCCAAAAATAGCCTCTCTACTTTTCTGTGGTAGTGGTAAGGTCTGCATACGCTCTACCCTCTCCAAACCTCACTTGTGGGATTTCACTGGATATGTTTTTTGTTACACATTAAGTCGCGACTAAATTTGGGTCCTGGTCAGGAAGTCCCACATTCCATACCCAACACGAGATGTCTAGTTATGGATGATAACCCTTGTGATGTGGCAGTTAGGTTACAACTAATTTAATGTATAATTAGCTGACAACATAGTTACTAGTTAGTTATCCCTAAGATAAAGTAGGGTAGTGGATCACAGCTAGGATATTTTTCTTGTATATGTACAGCACAACTTTATGAGAAGTTAGTTCATTTTTTTATATTCGATCAGATATTTTTCATGTGAATGGAAGTGCTTTCCTTTCTTCTTTGTTTGAACTCCAAGCTTATTCAGCATTAAATCCATGGCTTCTCTCATGGTTGCTGAACTTAATATGGTATCAGAGACAGCGATCTAGTGTTCTTCTTCTTCACAATTTTTGGTTTTCCTTTTGCAAAACCCAATTCAAAGTTTTTATTGAAGCTGGAATGGAAGATACTATAGCTAATTGTGATACCCTAGAAATAGATCACAATAATCCTCTATATTTACAAATAATAGATATGCCAGGCATGACACTGATTGCAATAAAGTTGATCGGAGTAGAAAATTATGCATTATGGAGAAGACATAAAAAATTGTATTGTTAAGGAAGAACAAGTTTGGTATTGTTGATGGTAGTTGCGTAAAATCTACATACACTGAAACATTATAGAAGCGATGGGAAATATGCAATGCAATTATTTTGTCCTCGATTATGAATGTTATTTCAAAGGAGTTGATGATTGGGATTGTATATGCATCAGATTCGGGTAGAGTTTGAGATAATTTGAGGGAGATATTTGACAAAAAAATAGTATGAGAACATTTCATTTTCACAAGGAGATTGCCTTTCTTGCTCAAGGTACCAACTCAGTTTCAGTTTATTTATCTAAACTCAGTGATCTGCGAGATGAATTTGTGCATTGATTCCCCCTCCAACTTGTGATTATGAGACATCGCAAGCCTTTACTATATTCAGAAGCATAGGATCTTCCAGTTTCTTACAGGATTGAATGACTCATACTCTAGTTCTAAGAGTCAGATCCTCATGATTCCACCATTACTTGGTTTAAACAAAATCTATGCCCTAATCATCCTAGAGGAGAGACAAGAGTCGGTATCTAAGGCTGTGCAAGAAGTAGATATTAATAAATCTATTGTGTTAATGTCAAATAGACCAAGTCAAGGTTTTAATCTTACTAAAGCTAATCAGTATTATAATTATTGTGAAAATCCTGGCCAGACTAGAGGTGTATGTTTTCAGTTGCATGATTATCCAAATGAAAGAGGAGATCAAAACAATAAACCTTAAATTGAGAGAGATTACTAAAACACTCAAAATACACAGAGCTATAACAATAATAGAGGGTTCAGAATGATAGACATTCTACTGACATGAGGCATAACAATGAGAAGAGAAGTGACCGAAGATATCAGCAAGATATAAAAGTTCCTTTGATCAAAGACAAAAGGTAGCGTATAATCCCAAAGCTGCAACAAATAATGTGAATAGGGAAACACCGAGTGCGACTTCAACTAATGATCAATTAGCAATAATTTTTCCACCTAAGCAATACCAGTAGATTCAGTAGATCATCAATAATAGACAGGAAAGTGATGCTAAGGCCAACACAGCTAGTACTTCAGGATCAAACACGGGTATTTCTATGTCCCTATTGTCTAGGTTGATGGAAACACAATGGGTAGTAACACATAAGCATCTAATCATATGGTCTAAAGGTCAACTCTATTGAATGACTCGATTTTGTTAGCTAAAATTGGCTTAGTACATTTGCCAAATCATGAAAAATCTGATATACTCACACAAGCTCTGGGAACATATTGAAGGATCATCAAATCAGTAATGTTCTTTATGTCCCTAACTTCAAGTTTAACTTGCTTTCAGTATCTAAGCTAACTAAGGAATTGAGATATATGGTGGGATTTTACCCTAAAATGTATATCTTCTAGGATCTATGCAATGGCAGGGCATTGGGGATGAGTAGAGAATCAGATGGACTATACTTGTTTGGAGATGTAGCTTAGAAGAACATGACCCCAACTTTTACTTATAATAAAGCCACTTTGTCATCAGGACCAGCTGCTAAGAGCTTTATTCAACTAGATATTTGGCACAAAAGGCTTAGTCACATACTCTTATCAACCCTACAGAAAATTGAGAGATTCAAGTATAGTAGAATAAATAATTCTTATGATTTTTTTCCTTTATGTCTCTTAGCCAGACAAAGTAAACTTCTTTCTTCCAATTAATGTCAGTAAATCTAGTGCAGTATGATTTGTTGCATGCAGATGTTTAGGGACCAAATAGAGTTCCCACTATTGATGGTAAGAGAAAATTTCTTACTATAGTAGATGATTATTCTAGACTTACTTGGTCTTCTTAATGAATTCTAAGAAAGAAACTTATTGGATATTGCAAACTCTTTTCCCAATGATTCAGACTCAATATAATTTTATTGTTAAAATGCTTAGAATTGATAATGGCACAGAGTTTATCAAGCATTCAGTTAAGGATTTTTTGAATTCGCAAGGCACCATCCATCAGACTATATGTGTGTACACATCTCAACAAAATAGTACTGTGGAAAGAAGACATAAATACATCCTAGAGGTAGTTAGTTCATTGAGGTTTCAAGTTGCTATAGCTCTTCATTTATAGGGTGAATGTGTCCTTATTGCAGTTTACATCATAAATAGATTACATTCCATTGTGTTAGGGAGTAAATCTTCTTTTGAGATGTTTTCCAAGATTGCTCCTTCTCTTGATCATTTAAGAGTATTTGTTCACGCCCCAAAAACAAAGGGTCATGATGGTGTTAGCCCATATGTTATTGGGCCTTTAGTTTATGGACCTTTAGGTTATTGGCTATGTATATATAGCCTACTCTTGTTTTAGTTAGTTTTATGCTTTTCAGATTATATTGTAAACCTTAGCCTTTCTTCCCTTCAATAAAGTTCTATTAACATGGTATCAAAGCTAGTTCGATCCATGTCCTTTGATTTGTTGGTTGAAGATTTTGTAGCAGGCACCTACTGCGCGGATCGAACTCCGCGGTGAGTTCGCTGGGGGGTACGGGGGGCAGCGCGCCCCCGTCCGGGGTTCGGGGCGAAGCCCCGAATTTTTTTGAGGTGCTGCTGTATTCGTTTGCTATTTTCGTTGGGTTTTTTGGTTGGATTGATTCGTTGCTGTCTTCGTTTGCTGTCTGGTATTGTTCGTCTTTCGTTCTTTTGCTTGCTGCCATTGTTGTTCGTTCGGAATTGTTCAACCTAGGGTTTTGCATCTTTTTGTTTTTTTGAATTGTTTGTGTGTTGCTGTGTTTACAATGACTGGAAAGGATGATTCTCTCCAGTCCATTAGTACTCAATTAGATGGTAAGAACTATGCATATTGGAGTTATGTCATGAAGAATTTTCTTCGTGGGAAGAATATGTGGGGTTATATCACTGGAGTAAAACCAAGACCTATCGATGATAAAACTGAAAATTTTGATTTGTTGGTGGACTTATGGGAAACTAATAACTCCAAGATTATCACTTGGATCAACAATTCTGTAACTCAGTCAATTGGTATGCAATTGGCTAAGTATGACTCAGCAAAGGAGGTCTGGGATCATTTGGAAAGACTGTACACTCAGTCTAATTTTGCTAAGCAGTACCAGTTGGAGTATGATATCCGTGCTCTTCAACAGCATGATCTCAGTATTCAAGATTTTTATGCTGCCATGTCGGATTTGTGGGATCAATTGGCACTTACTGAATCTGCAGAGTTAAAAGGTTTTGGGCCGTACATTGCTAGACGGGAAGAGCAACGCTTGGTTCAGTTTTTGATGGCACTACGTTCTGACTTTGAGGGCCTACGTGGAACAATCCTTCATCGATCTCCCCTCCCTACCGTTGATTCTGTGGTTCATGAACTGATTACAGAGGAGACTCGTATCAAGTCTCAAGTGGATAAAGGGTCTAAAGTAACTACTACTCTTGTCGTGTTTGCTGCTTCAACTGATCAGTCTAGGCCACCACGTACTCAGACTCGACAATCTCCTAAAGTTGCATTTGATGAGTGTGCATTCTGCAAACAGAAAAATCATTGGAAGGCTCAGTGTCCGTTGTTACTTAACAAGGTCAAACAGCCTCAATCTGGGCAGCAACAGAAATATGGGCAGCAAAAGTATCCGTCACGCCCATCTGGTGCTCCTCCGTGGTCATCTCGTCCTCCACAGTTCGCTGCTGCTGCACCATCTGTAGATGTTGAGTCTGTTAGCACTATGCCACCTTCTGCGTTGGATCCCCAGGTTTTCGAACAGTTCAGACAGTTCTTCGTTTCTAATCCTACGGCCATGTCAGCATCTATGTCTCATTCGGGTTCAGTTTCTTCTAGTACCTCAGGTATTCCTTCCTCCTTGTGGATATTGGATTCTGGTGCGTCTCATCACATGTCCCCTCATTTGTCATCGTTTGGTTCTTTGTCACCCATTTCACCAATCTCTGTTATGTCCGCGAGTGCTGTACCTATGTCAGTCGAGGGTGTTAGTTCTGTTACTACCCCTCACATTGTCCTCTCTGATGTTTATTACATTCCCAAACTTGCTTTAAATCTTGTTTCGGTCAGTCAGTTGTGTAAGGCTGGTAATTGGGTGTTTTTTTCTGAATCTATTTGTGTTATACAGGACCAACACACTCAGAGGGTGATTGGGACCGGCCGTAGGTTGGGGGAACTCTATGTCTTGGAGAATCTCAAAGTGTCTGTAGTTGCTGCCTCTAGCATAGATTTATCTTCTTTTCGTTTGAGTCCTTTGTCTTCTCAGTTTTATCTTTGGCATTCCAGATTAGGACATGTGTCAGTTTCACGTTTACGTTTTTTGGTCTCTAGTGGTGCTTTGGGTCATGTGAACACTAGTGATATTTCAGATTGTAGTGGTTGTAAACTGGCAAAATTTTCTGCCTTACCGTTTAATAAAAGTGTGTCTTATTCTGTTGCTCCTTTTGATATTATTCATTCTGATGTATGGGGACCAGCGCCAGTATCCACTAAGGGTGGATCGACCTATTATGTTTCGTTTATAGATGACTATACTCGTTATACCTGGGTGTATCTTATGAAACGCAGATCTGATTTCTTTGGCATTTACAACAACTTTAGAGCCCTTGTTAAAACACAACATTCGGCTGTGATAAAGTGTTTCAGGTGTGACTTAGGGGGTGAATATACCTCTAATGACTTCACTCAGTTACTTGCCTCTGATGGTACCATACACCAGTCATCTTGTACCGACACTCCTGAGCAGAACGGTCTGGCAGAAAGAAAACATCGTCATATTGTTGAGACAGCACGCTCTTTACTTTTGTCTGCAGAGGTTCCTAGTATTTTTTGGGGAGAAGCAGTTCTAACTGCTGTATATGTGATTAATCGTATTCCTACTGCATTGACTTCAGGGATGTCTCCGTTTGAGAAACTATATGGTCACCCGCCGAATTATTCTGCATTACGAGTTTTTGGATGTACTTGCTTTGTTCTTCGTCCTCATGTTGAACGAAATAAGTTAGGGTCAAAATCAGCTATATGTGTGTTTTTGGGGTATGGTATTGGACAAAAAGGATATCGTTGCTATGATCCTGTAAGTCAGAAATTATATGTTTCACGACATGTCACTTTTTTGGAACATATTCCTTTTTATTCCATTCCAGCTAAAACCCATGATGTGACAAAGTCAGATATTCGGCTTATTGATCCCTTTGGGATTGACATAGAGGTTCCAGTTCCGGATTCATCCATGCCATCTGGTGTGCCACCTGATAGTGCTTCAGCCTCGCCTATGCCTGAGTTTGCTCCTTCGACTGTTGAGACTGGAGACCCACCACCTCTGAGGAGGTCTACTCGACCTTGTAAGTCCACCAAACTGCCAGATTTTCACTATTCTACATATTCAGCCTCATTTGCTTCCTTTATTGCAAACATACATCATTTGTCTGAACCTGAGTCGTATAGAGAGGCTGTGTCTGATCCTCTTTGGCAGAATGCTATGGCTGAGGAACTTGCTGCTCTTCATCATACACATACATGGGATTTGGTTACTCTCCCACTTGGTAAGCATGCGATTGGTTGTCGATGGGTGTATAAGATAAAAACAAAATCTGATGGGTCTGTTGAGCGATACAAGGCAAGACTTGTGGCAAAAGGGTATTCACAACAATATGGTATGGATTATGAGGAGACTTTTTCCCCCGTAGCAAAGATGACGACTGTTCGCACTATGATTGCTGTTGCATCCGTTCGACAGTGGAAGATATTTCAGATGGATGTCAAGAATGCTTTTTTGAATGGTGATCTCCACGCGGAAGTTTATATGACTCCTCCCCCAGGTATTGACCACCAGCCAGGTGAAGTTTGTCGGCTTCGAAAAGCTTTATATGGTCTCAAACAAGCCCCTCGTGCTTGGTTTGAGAAATTCTCCACTGTTATTACTTCCCTTGGATTTGTCCCGAGTAACCATGATTCAGCATTGTTTGTTAGATGTACAAGTGCAGGGCAAATTCTATTGTCCTTATATGTAGATGATATGATTATTACTGGTGATGATCATAGTGGTATTGAGTTATTGAAGCATGATTTGGCTCATCGATTTGCAATGAAGGACTTGGGCTTGCTGCGTTATTTTCTGGGTATTGAGGTGGCTCAGTCTAAGAAAGGGTATCTTCTTTCTCAGACTAAGTATATATCTGACTTGTTTACACGGGCGCGTCTTTCTGACAACAGGACTGTAGATACTCCCCTTGAAATCAATGCACGTTACTCTCCTAGTGATGGTGTTCCATTATCAGATCCGAGTCTTTATCGGACTATTGTGGGTAGTTTGGTTTACCTTACGGTTACTCGTCCAGATATAGCACATGCAGTTCATGTTGTTAGCCAGTTTGTTACTGCTCCTACTTCTGTGCACTGGGGAGCTGTACTTCGTATTCTAAGGTATCTTCGTGGCACTCAGTTTCAGAATCTCTTGTTTCCCTCGACGTCATCTCTCGAGTTGCGAGCCTATAGTGATGCTGATTGGGATGGAGATCGCAATGATCGTAAATCCACCACTGGTTTTTGTGTGTTTCTTGGAGACTCTTTAATCTCGTGGAAGAGCAAGAAACAAGATGTTGTCTCTAGATCTTCCACGGAGGCTGAGTATCGTGCTATGGCTGTGACTACATGTGAGATTATTTGGTTACGTTGGCTTCTTGCAGATATGGGGGTTCACATTTCTATGCCTACTCCCCTGCATTGTGATAACAAAAGTGCGGTACAAATTGCAAAGAATTCTGTCTTCCATGAGCGTACGAAGCACATTGAGATTGATTGTCACTTCACCCGTCATCATTTACAGCTCGGGACCATATCGCTTCCTTTTGTTCCATCGTCTTTGCAGATTGCTGACCTTTTTACGAAGGCTCAGTCGGCATCTCGATTTCATTTTTTGTGTGACAAACTCTCAATGCTTATTGCTGTTGCATTGTGAGTTTGAGGGGGGATGTTAGCCCATATGTTATTGGGCCTTTAGTTTATGGACCTTTAGGTTATTGGCTATGTATATATAGCCTACTCTTGTTTTAGTTAGTTTTATGCTTTTCAGATTATATTGTAAACCTTAGCCTTTCTTCCCTTCAATAAAGTTCTATTAACAGATGGCACTTTCTCACGAGCCTTGACAAGTAAGCCTAACACCCAAATTGACATGAAATGAGAAATCAGTACCAAACCAAAGGAAAGGCTCCTAGAAAAGAGTTGAAACACACATATATATAAAAGCTGAAATACATAGTCAAGATATCATACAATACCCCAAAACCTGGTGTCACAGTGTAAGAACTAACTAATACAACTTGAAGTCAAAATACATAGGATGTCCAAAAAGGAGCAACTCTGTTTCAGAATACAAATAAAGACATTGTCTAGATGAGAAAAGGTAATAGCCAACTCCATATGTGTAGATCAACTACTACCTCAAATCAGTTCCAAGTATTGCCTGAAATTAACTGTCGTGAGGCGCACTCATACCTGGATCTGCATAGAAAGGGTGCAGTAGGGGTTAGTACGGTCCATTTATACTCAGTAGGTATCATAGCCGATTGACCAAAGTAAAAAATAAAGCATACAAAATACACACTACGGGCATGTTACTTGCAATCAGAAAATATCCCAAATGGTAGCCTAAATTGGCTCCACTAATAGTTCTACAATGTTCACATATGCTACACACAAATATGACAAGGAAGCATAAGTATACGGATATCACACATATAGACAATAAGTAAGTGATATATATAGACAAATCTCAAATCAAGGAAGATAATACAACACAAAAAGAACACAAGGTATGTAAAATGTGATGATGATAATGATGATGATAGTGTATGAGGTGGTCGCATAACCTCTATATACACCTACTGGGATGTACTCTCAAGGTAGGACCCATGGGGGGTTCATCAACCCATATACAATCCATATCCAATACCATATCCATATATTTTCTCTGGCACATCTATCGGTAGAGGATTTTAAAGATGTCACATTTTCTGTTAGAAAAAACTAGTGTTTTTAGTATTTCCATAGTGGTACCAATGTTTAATGAATATATATAATATGAGGATGTAATGTTCACAATCAACTAAAATAAGAATTTCCATATCCAACAAATATATATACCAACCAAGTGATCCAAAAATCTACTAATATACAACCATCCATGAAATCCAACATAATCCATATGTCAATAGAGTAAAATACACCAAAATATACCATTGATACCACATTAGGCTTTTTAATCAAACAAGAAACAACTAATTTCACATGCACAAGGCCAACAATATCATATAAAAACCCACATGGTCACACATAGAGAAAAATGTCACAAAATCACTAATTAGCAGCAATATAGGGTCCCACACGAGCACGACACAATAATATAGCCTTTTTCATGATTGATTCTCATACTCTTAACATGATCTTTTACCAATATTAACTACCCAGCCCAGTCTGAATAAAATTAAGCCATAACCTACCTCGAATGCCAAAAATTGGACTAGATAGCCTTTTACACAGAGCCTTTCCCTTATGAATAGACCTGAAATCAACTAAAATATACAAATATAGAATCAATGCATCAAAAGAAAATCAATGATATCCATATTGCCTATTTCCAAAATGGGAATCAAAACGGACCACCAAAATGGATTTTTTGAAAAAGAGGGGTAAAACAGGAATTTTTTATCCAAAAATATATTTCCAAAGATTAAAGGACCTCATAGAAGAAAACCCAAGTGAAAGTGGGTTGAAAGTGAGGTTTAGATTTAAAAAAATACTATTTTTAGGTCTTTCGGGCAAAATCGCCAAATTTCACCTTCAAATCTAAAGTTTTAACAAAGTTTAAATGATACGAATCGAAAAAAAATAGTTGAAATAGGAATTTGGATCTTACCCAAGCTTAGAAATGGAAAAAATGCTCAAAAACTCAATCCCAAGCTCCAAGTTTCGAAAATAGTGAAAAAATCTCAAAAAAGGGGATAAATCCCACCTAGGCATCGCCTAAGTGACTGGCGGGTCGCTTAGGCGGCTATCGCTTAAGAGACCATGCGTCGCTTAAGTGAAACCTGCCTTATCGCATATGCGACTATGCTGTCGCTTAAGTGACAGGCGTCTGGGATGCCATTATCGCTTAAGAGACTCGCTTAAGCAAGCTCGGTGTCGCTTAGGTGACATTTTGGCTATCAAGCCAAGTTGCCTAAGTGGCCAAAGCGTGATTCATTCAAAATCTTGAATACGCAAATGAACTATGTTACCCTACTAAATTCAACGCTCCAAACTTAATGGCGATATAAGATTTTGGAACAAATGTTGTTTTCACAAAGGTTACCCCTAAAACCCAATTTGCAATTTTTTGAACGGAGGGTCGAAATGAGATATAAAAGTTGTAAAACCACACCAACTATGTTACCAACCTAAAATCAACATTTTGAATCTGCTGGCATAGTCCGTTTTTCCATCCAACACACAGATCAAAAGATGTCCACTGAAGTCAACTAATAAACCTTTAAGACCATCAAAAACTAAAATCTCGCATAAACTACACAAAATACATTGGAAATCGTATCAGTCATCCCCACACTACAAAATTACCACAACAAGATCACATGGAGGGGTAAAATGGTTAAATCACAAAAAAATAAATATTTCACATAAATCACCAACAATCAAGTTGCTACACCATCCACCACTAAAAATCTAGTTCATCCTTGAATTAAAGGAAAGAGAAATACCTAAGACCACATAAAGCTGGGGATAACTACTGCGCATATCTGACTCGACCTCCTAATAGCCTTATCTACAAGTCGATAACTCCACTGAATCTTAACCACTGGAATATCTCTAGAACACAACCGTCTAACATCCCTAGTTAAAATAGAGATGGGGTCCTCGACAAAAGACGGCCTCTTATCTAGCTGAACTGAATCTCGATAAATGACATGAGACTCATCCAAAATGTAATGCCAAAGTATGGAAACATGAAAAACTGGATGAACAACTGATAAATTTAAGGGCAAATCCAACTCATAAGCCACATCGCCAATAGTTTGAAGAATCTCAATTGGCCCAATATACTTGGGGTTAAGCTTATCCCTCTTTCCAAACCTCATCACACCCTTCATGGGGGACATATAAAGTAAAAATCAGTTACTAATACTAAATCTCAAGGAACAAAGTCTATGATCTGCATAGCACTTCTTCCTACTCTAAGCCACTAGAAGTCTATCCTAATAATCTGCACTCTATCCAATAACTCACGAAGCAAGTCCGTATCTCGAGGTCTAATCTCAAAATATCAAACCAACCAAATGGAGCGTGACAATGCCTCAAATGAATCCATCTCAATACTGCAATAGTAGCTATTATTATATGCAAACTTTGATAAATCTAGGTGGTGTTCCCACTACCACCAAAGTCTATGATGCAAGCGCGAAGTATATTCTCCAAAACATGAATAGTCTACTCTGACTGACCATCAGTCTCGGGCTGAAAAATCATGCTAAGATCAACCTGAGTACCCAAATCTTCTTGAAAGGTCTTCTAGAAGTGGGACCTGAATACTGAACCTTGATCTGAGATGATCGACACTGGTACACTATAAAGATAGACTATCTCACAAATATAGATACAGGCCAACATCTCAGCATTGAAAAAAATCTAAACTAGAATAAAATGAGCAGATATGGTCAACTGATCTACGATGACCCAAATGCTATCAGAACCATAAGAAGTATGAGGTAACCCAATCACAAAGTCCATAGTGGTCCATTCCTATTTCCACTTGAGAATGGGTAACCTCTAAAGCAAACCACTAGGTATCAAATACTCGGACTTCACCTGTTGGCAATATAGACAATGAGCTATAAAATCTGCTACATCCTTCCTTATACCACCCTACCAGTAATGTTGTCTAAAATCATGATACATCTTAGTCACTGCCAGATGAATGAAATACCTAGAATAGTAAGCCTCTCCTAAAATCAATCTAATCCGATCACCCACTCTCGGTATAAAAACTGGGCCACCAACCATCAAGACACCATCTAGATCAAGTGAGGCTTCCTTAGCCTCACCACTCAATACCTTATCCTGAATCACTCTTAACCAAACATCCTTAAATTGATGAGCATGAATATTCTCCAACAGGGAAGACCTTGCCTCCACAAATGCCAAAACACATCCAGGTGTCAAAATATCGAGCCTAATCATTTAGTTAGCCAAAGACAGCACCTCTAAGGCCAAAGGCCTCTCCTGGGTCAAAAGATGCGCCTAACTACCCATACTAGTCAACTTTCATCTCAAGGCATCTGCAACTACATTAGCCTTGCCTAAATGATAAAGAATAGTCAAGTTATAATCCTTAAGAAACTCAAGACAACGGCACTACCTCATATTAATATCTTACTGGGTGAAGAAATACTAAAGGCTATGATGATCCGAGAAAATATCATAATGGACTCCATATAAGTACTGCCTTCATAACTTTAAGGCAAAAATAATTGCACACAACTCCAAAAAATGGGTAGGGTAATTTCTCTCATAGGGCTTCAATTGAAGAGAAGTATAAGTAATTACCCTTCCCTCCTACATCAACATAGCACCTAACCTAACACCAAAAGTATCACAAAAATGGTAAAACTCGCGCCCTTCTTGAGAAGGATCAAGATAGGAACTGAAGTCAAATCCTTAAGATTTTGAAAGCTCGCCTCACAAATATCGAACCACTCGAAGGAAATATTATTCTTAGTCAACTTGGTCAATGGATCTGCGGTAGATGAAAAACCCTCAGCAAAACATTGATAGTAACCTACTAAACCAATAAAACTCTGAATCTCCGTAGGAGAAGTAGGACTAGTCCAATCACAAACCATTTCAATCTTGGTTGGATCAACCATAATACCATCCTTGGTGACCACGTGTCTTAAGAAAGAGATAGCCTCCAAGTAGAACCTCAATCCACCACCACTACCTCTGTCTCTCGCACCCTCAGTAGAACCTCTACCTCTCACAGCCAATATGAAAATAGCTCTGAAGACATGGTGGGCATAGTCCTTAGCCAAATAGCCAATCTCATCACACATATAACAAACTCTGTGGCCCGGCTCAATGGAAGAAGGTATAGTTGAACAAGGATGACCACCTGAAGTTTTCAAAAAAGAAGAATCACTACCTGAACTCTATAAGGCTACCTATATTGGTCTACCATGGTACCCGCAAAAACCTCTAAAGTCTCTAACTCGAGAGATGTCACCTCTAAACTCACCCTAAAGGTGCATCTTTTTGGTGCCTCCCTGAGATGCTTAAAGCTTAGACTCAATCATCTTAGCATGATCCATAATACTCTAAAATGATACTCTATACACTACCATCTGAGTTATAGCAAGATAAAAAGAAACATCTAACCCCTTTACGAACTTTTAAATCTTTTCAAACTCGGTGGAAATACTAGCATAAGAATATCTAGACAAGGCATAAAATTATGTCTTATACTCTGCAACATTAATGGAGCCCTACTCCAAGTGGTCAAACTCATCTCTCATAACTGAAAGGCATAAATTTGTCCAAAAAGGCCTGTATAAACTGATTCTATGTTATCTCTAGCAAACCAAGAGGTCGGCAACTAATATATGACCACCACTAATCTCTGGCTGCATCTCTCAACTGGTAAGTAGTATAACCTACCCTATGTGAATCAGACGAACCAAGGTTATACAACTTATCACGATAATACATCAAAAACTCATTGGCATTCTTACCTACAACACCACTGAACCTAGAAGGACCCAAATGAATTAATCTCTCAAACCTCTTCTGATCCTTCAAAAACATAGCGGCAGTCGCAATAATAGAAGGCATAGTAAATTTGGCCGTCTAAGAACCCATTTGAGAAAGCATCACAGAAGAAGGATAAACTCCTGACCTCAAAATACCATACTCAGATACTAGCACTGAAAGAAAAACTGCACTTAAGAGTACCATACATAGATGTCGGTATAATAGAAGGATCCATACTTAGAATTAGAGGAACACCATAAGCAGACTTTGGCATAGATGGAGTATAATACTCGGAGCTAGAGGAACACTAAGTGCATTCAAGGGAGTATCCTCCGATTGGGCCAGAAAGTAAACCAGTAACCCCTCCAAGACTGAGGTAGACGAACTTAGTAAAACTTGAGTAGGACCCATATCTCCAATATTCTTGTCTTGAGGCTCAGGGGAAAGCCCTCTAGTGCTATCTCTAGATGGGGCATATCTTCATGCCCATTCTCCATGTCAAGCCCAGCCATGACTCGCAACTCGCCCTCTAGACTAGACTCTCTTCTCAAATAATGGATTTGCATCTCTAGCCTCATTGGATATAGTCCTCTCCATCTGCGCAGAAAAGAGTAAAATATAACTTAGAACACTAGGTATAAAGGATCTGCATGATAAAAAGACATAAGGAAAGTTTCCTGAAGACATGTTATAGCCTCTATAAAGTAGATATAGATGTCTACGTACTGATCCGCGAGACTCTGTTAGACACCCCATTCTTACACTGTTGAGACCAATGAACCTGGATGCTCTGATACCAATTTGTCATGACCCAAAAACCAATGGGTCGTGATGGCACTTATTGTTGCAAGACTTGACAAGTAAGTCTATTATCTAAACTGATATGAAATAAGAAATCAATACCAAACCTAAGGAAAGACTTCTAGAATGGAGTAGAACACACATATAGTAAAAGCTGAAATACATAGTCAAGATAACATACAATACCCCAAAACCTGGTGTCACGGTGTAAGAACTAACTAATACAACTATAAGTCAAAATACATAGGATATAAAAAAAGAAACTCCATCTACAAATACAAATAAAGACATAGTCTAGATGAGAAAATGTAGTATCCAACTCCGAATGCATAGATCAACCGCTACCTTGAATGGGCTTCCAATATTGCTTGAATCAACTTTCGTGAGGTATACTCATACCTGTATCTATACCGAAAGGGTGTAGTAGGGGTGGCTATGGTCCACTTGTACTCAGTAGGTATTAAAGGCTGACTAAGCAAACTAGAAAATAAAGCATACAAAATATACATTATGGGCATGTCACCTGTAATCAGAAGATATCTCGAATGGTATCCCACATTGTCTTCACTAACAGTTCTATAATATTCACATATGCTACATATAAAATGATAAGAAAGCACAAGTATCTGGATATCACATATACAGGCAATAAGTAAGTAGTGCACCTAGACAAATCTCAAATCAAGGAAGATAATACAACACAAAAAGAGCCTAAGGTATGTAAAATGGGATGATAATGATAATGCACGAGGTCGTCGCACAAATTTACACCTATCGAGTTGTTCTCCTGAGGTAAGACCCATGGGGGGGGGGTCATCAATTCATATACAATCCATATCTAATATCATATCCATATCTCCTCTTTGGTACATCCATCGATAGAGGGTTTTAAAAATGTCACATTTTCTATTAGAAAAAACCAATGTTTTCAGTATTTCCACGGTGGTACTAATATTTTATGAATGTATATGATATGAGGATGTAATATTCACAACCAACCAGAATGATAATTTTCATATCTGACCAATATATATTCCAACCAAGTGAGCCAAATATCCACTAATATACAACCATCCATGAAATCCAACATAATCTATATGCCAATAGAGTAAAATACACCAAAATATACCATTGATACCATATTAGGCTTTTTCATCAAACAAGATACAATTAATTTCACACACACAAGGCCAACAATATCATATAAGACCCCACACAGTCACACATAGCAAATAATATACCAAAATCACCAATGAGCAATAGTATATAGGCCTCCACATAAGCATGACACTATAATATAGCCCTTTTCATGATTGGTTCCCATACTCTTAACATAATTTTGCACCAATATTAACTACCCAGCCCAGTCTGAAGAAAGTTTAACCATAACCTACCTCAAATGCTAAAAATCAAACTAGAAAGCCTACTACACAGAGTCTTTCCCTCACAAATGGATCCAAAATAAACTAAAACATCCAAATATAAAATCTATATGTCAAAATAAAACCAACAATACCTATATTGCCTATTTTCAAAATGGGGTCAAAATGAACCCCCAAAATGGGTTTTCGAAAAAGAGGCGTAAAACTAAAAATTTTTATCCAAAAACATATTTCCTAGGATTAAAGGAGCTCAAAGAAGAAAACCCAAGTAAAAATATGTTGAAATTGGGGCCTAAATAGAAAAAAAAACTATTTTAGGCCTTTCAAACCAAAATCCCTAATTTTCACCTTTAAATCTAAGTTTTAACGATGTTTAAATGATAAGAATCAAAGAAAAGTAGTTAAAATAGGAGTTTGGAGCTTACCCAAGCTTAGAAATAGAAAAAATGCTCAAAAACTTGATTCCCAAGCTTCAAGTCTCAAAAATGGTGAAAAAAATCTTTAAAAAGGGGATAAATCTTACCCAAACATTGCCAAAGTGACTATTTGGTTGCTTAGGCAACTATCGCTTAAGCGACCATGTGTCGCTTAAGCAAAGCCTTCCTCATCTCATACACAGCTTGGCTATTGCTTAAGCAATAGGAATTTAGGATGCCATTGTCTCTTAAGAGACCAGGTCATCACTTAAACGAGTCTGATGTCACTTAGGCGACATTTTAGTTGTCAGAACAAGTAGCTTAAGTGACAAGCATCTCTTAAGCGAGTGCACTAGCTAAGTGGTGCACCAGTTGGAGACTTGGAGAATTTCAAGTCTCCGCGGACCCCTCGGGATTCATTCAGAATCTTGAGTACGTAAATAAACTATGTTACCCCACTAAATTCGATGCTCCAGACTCAATAGAGATATTAGATTTTTAAAAAACATCATTTTCACAAAGTTGACCCCCAAAACTCAATTTGCAATTTTCTAAATGGAGGGTCAAACAAGATATAAAAGTCATAAAACTACACCAGCCATGTTATCAATCTAAAATTAATATTTCAGATCTACTAGCGCAGTCTATTTTACCATCTGACAGACAAATCAAAAGATGTCGATCGAAGTCAACTAATAAGCCTCATAAACAGTATATTGGAGGGTCTAAATGACCTCGAGATGAACCAAGTGAGGATATACATAATGATGAGAATCTGAGATGGAGTACACATCAAAGAACATCAACTTCATTTGGATTGGATTTTGTAATATTTCTCTTAGAAAATGAGCCTCGAACATTTAAGGAAGCAATGGCATCTTCCTACTCATCCTTTTGAAAAGAGGTAGTGGATAGTGAGATTGATTCAATCTTAAGCAACCATACATGAGAGTTGGTTGATCTTCCTCCACGATACAAAACTTTAGGATCTAAATGGATCTTAAAAAAAAAGTGAAAGCGGATGGTACTATTGACAAATATAAGGCAAGACTTGTAGTAAAAGGCTTCAAAAAAAATAAGGCCTTGATTACTTTGATACGTACTCACCGGTAACAAGGATAACGTCTATTTGAATGTTAACTGCCTTAGAGGTGGTATATGGTCTTGAAATCCATCAAATGGATGTGAAAACCGCATTCCTAAATGGAGAATTAGAGGAAGAAGTTTACATAAAACAGCCTGAGGCTTTTGTGGTTCTAGGAAAAGAAAATAAGGTGTGTAAACTTGTCAAGTCACTTTATAGACTAAAACAAGCACCTAAGCAATGGCATGCAAAGTTTGACCAAACCATGTTGGCAAACGGATTTAAAATTAATGAATGTGATAAATGTGTTTATATTAAAGACACTCCAAATCACCAAGTCATTGTGTGTTTATATATGGATGATATGTTGATCATTAGTAGAGACATTGCAGACATAAATGCAATGAAATGAATGCTTGAAAGCAAGTTCGATATGAAAGGCCTTGGAGTTGCGGATGTGATCTTAGGGATAAGAATCCATAGAACTCCACAAGGGTTGGCATTGTCACAGTCTCATTACATCGAAAAGGTACTTGAAAAATTCAAGTATATGGAATTTTATAATTCCAAGACTCCATTGGATGTGAGCTTTGCACTTCGAAAGAATGAAGGTGAAAGTGACTTAAAAATGGAGTACGTAAGAGTATTGGGATGTTTAATATATATAATGAACTATACGTGACTAGACATAACATGCACTATAAGTAAGTTGAGTCGGTACACGAGTAATCCTAATAAAACTTATTGGATGACAATGAAAAGAGTTTTGGGGTATCTTAAATACACCCAAGACTACACTCTACATTATAATAAATATCCCATGGTACTTGAGGGATATAATGATGCAAATTGGATCACCATACAAACAAAGTAAAATCCATGAGTGGCTATGTATTTACTAGCGGTGGAGGAGCTGTCTCTTGAAAATCATCCAAATAGACTTGTATTGCTTGCTCTACAATGGAATCTGAATTTATCATATTAGATAAAGCTGGTGAAGAAGCAGAATGACCCTGGAATTTCTTGGAAGATATTTCTTATTGGCCTAAACCAGTGGCACCATTATGTATACATTATGATAGCCAAGCGACGATAGATAGGGCAGAGAGCAGGATGTACAATGGTAAATCTCGTCATATAAGACAGAGACATAATACCGTTAAAGAACTTCTCTCTATTGGAATTATCACTGTTGACTATGTGAAGTCAAAGGATAATGTGTCGGATCCACTTACAAAAGGCCTATCTAGAGAAGGAGTTGAGAGAACATCCAAGGGAATGAGTTTAAGGCCTCGGACAAGTCATCATGATGGTAATTCTACCTAGCAGATGGGAGATCCCAAGATCAAGGTTCAAGGAGATCAAACAAAGTTGTGTCTAACAGGTTCAACATTGTCAAAATACCAACCCATTTTTATGATGTAGAAAATGTTTAGTAAACAAGGATAAGACTTAAGGTGAAAAGTCTTTTAATGATTATCTAAATTTGGCAGATTTGACTAAATAGTTTAAATCTATAGAATTGAGCTTTTAGAAATCACCTATGCGAGGTAGAAGTGGAAGCCGCTTCATGGAGAATATTAGTAAAGGCCTATTCTCTAAGATCTTATGAAACCGGGATGTGTTCATGGCTGAAAAGAATAAAATTGTGAGAAACATAAATGGTAAAAGGATGGTTGTATGACATGTGTTATCTAGGTGTACATTAAAGTTCGACGGTTCAAAGATATCAAATATACCGATTGACCGAGTGCATCCGATGCATGTTCACTACGAAAAGTTCAAAGGAAAACCCACTTATCCAGATGCAATCAGTCTTTGCTTGATGATCACATATTTGTCCGTAAAGTTTTACAAATAATAGCCATTCCCCATTCATGTGGGGGATTGTTGGGTTCAATTGGTGTGAATGAAAAATGAAGGGACACAAGCTTTTATGAAAAGAAATATTATTTTGGAAAAGGAGTGACTGCTCAGATAGTTGTGTCTGTTCAGAAAAAGACACAATGTTTCGAATGAAAAGACATGACTCTTCCAAAGAATACACTTTTTTGGATGAACCATTGCCACCTTTTGGAAAGGATACGTGATGGCTATATAAACCTATATTTATCCATATGTTTAGGAATGGAATTTTTTTTTGAAATACAAACTCTGCTTGTCTTCAAAACATTCCTTGTGATCAATCAAATCGTTGAGTGAGTTCGACGAATCTAATTATTTGAGGTACCACTATAGTTGGATTAAAAGCCATTTTATCCTGGGAGGAAGATTCCAAAACCTCGGGTACAGTGAGAAATTATTCCTTAAGGACACTCCATGAAGTCGGGGGACTTGTCTTTACATTTTTGTTTCATCTTAATTTCTGGAAAAATAAAACATAGTTCTTAGAAAGATCACTTTGATCTTGTGTTGAGGGTGTTGTTGTACTTCATAGTGTTCTTGTTTTAAACTTGAACTAGTGTTGAAGTTATTGTGTCAAATTACAGATTCTTATACCCTAAAATGTTGAGAAATAACATTAGGTTCCCTTCTATCAATATTGCATCTGCACTTTGGTTAATGCTGAACATTTTCCATTTGTCTTTCCCAGCCTTTGCTTTGTTTTTTGTTGAATTTTTGTTGCGAAGATCAACCAAGTTTATTTGTCCTTTTGCTTCATTGCCTGTGAATTTTATCTGGGAAGATGAATCCTGCTATCTGCTTTGCTGTTTGGTTACCATTCTCTACTTGGTTCCTTTGCCATTATGTAATTATATATTGAGCTAGGAAAGAATGTTACAATCTAAGATAACGTGATGAATGGATTAAAAAATATTTTATATTAGTATCTAATTCTATTCTTTCTTGTTCTGAGTTGGGTATCTTCACTGAAAATCTATTTGACACTTACTGGCAGATGAGGATTGCATGTGTGCTCATTGATCTTTGCTCTGTGTCTTAGCTCTATGTATGCCTCAAGTAATAGCAAAGATTATTCAAAACTTTCTTCTTAGTCTAGATTTAGTGGAAATTTGTAACTAGGAAGATGAATGTTTCATTGATGAGTGTGACTGCCAGATAAGAGTAAAAAATTTGAAGGAGACAGTCAGCATTGTTCTAATAAAGATACTGGATGACAAGTCAAGTCAAAATGGTTTAAGGTGATCTTTGAGTGCAGTCCTACATATCATGATTTAGTTTTATCTTTTCCTGTGTTGTAACAATTGGATATTTCATATTTAGCAAAGATCATTTCAGACCGTTAGTACCATTATGTGACCATATTCTTACAGTTGAGAGCCCATTTTTGTTATATACACTTTTATAATTTTATTAATACTTACTTTGCCCAAAATGTGTATTAGGGTGGCCGCCATCCATTTGCTTGTGCATGTGCAGCCCTAAAATGTATTGTTTAGCTTAACGGGGGCTGTGGATGATATTTTGGTCAAATATATGATGATCTTTTGAATAAAATTATTTTAATTATTTTTCAGGGAATTGTTATGATGATAATATGATACTATGAGTTTAAATGAAGAATGAGGATTCATATATAGCCAACCTCAACTTGCTTGGGAGCTATTGTATTTATTCAAGGAATCATACAATTGCTCTTTAGTTTATATTGGAAGAATCATGTAAAGTTTTAGCTGTTCAATTTGACACCTTTAAGCTTTTAATTTGCGAATTTTATCATTTTAGGATACTAAGCACCAAGTTCTCTTTCTTGTTGAGATGCTAGAACCATACTTGATCCTGCAATAACCCCTGTACACAATGTCATAGCCTTTGAGAATGTTTCTTCAGTTGGCTTTGAAAAGTAAGAGAAAAATTGTGCTATTGCATTAAATGTGATTTTGACAGCTGCACACAAGCTTGCTTTCTCTTAGGTTTTGCTTTGATTTTGTTAACAAATTTTCGTTGAAAAGAAAATAAAAATAATATCATAATTATTTTTACTTTACTAAAAGGAAAAAATAATTTTTTTTCTCATACCATAACACAATAATATCTAAGCTGTAGTCGTTTAGAAAGTCTTATTTATGTGGAGATTTTTTTCTCATAGTTTTGTATGATAATTTTATATTAGTTTTTCATATGTAGGTCAATCGGCCAAACTATAAAATAATTATGCTTTTAGTATATTTTTTCTTTGTCATATGATTGATCGCCTATATGATTCACAAACTATTAACTATCACATGATGCCATATCAATTTCAAATCCAACAAGTGGTATCAGAACATATGATTCAGTGGTCCGACGATTCAAATTGAGGGCAAGTTAAGCTCAAAGTGGCAACCAACTTGGCGATAATGAAGTATTTTTTGTCAAAATATAAAAAATTCAAATACTATGGGTGTGTTTGGTATGAAGGAAAATGTTTTCCATGAAAAATATTTTACTAGAAAATGTTTCGTGAAAAACAAGTTGGTTTCTTACTTATTTTCTTATATTTTATTGGTGAGTGGAAATATTTTTTGAAAAATATTTTCTAGTGTTTGGTTGGTGAATGAAAAAATATTTTCATAAAATACATTTTAGTGTTTAGCTAAAACGTAAAAATACATTTTATAAAACTAATTTTTGATCCTGAAAAATACTTTTTTAGGGTGTGTTCGATATGGAGGAGGAAAAATATTTTCTAGGAAAATACGTTGTTTCTTACTTATATTCTTATATTTGTTATGCAAATTGGATAAGTATATATTTTCTAAAAGTATTTGTATGTATTTAACAAAAACAATAAGAACGAATATGATAAGAAAGATGGGATGAGAAAATAGTTTTAATTTTTTTAAAAATAAATTAAAAAAATAATTTTATTTTTTGGGAAGGGGGCTGGTAGGCGGGGGTTGGGGTTGTTAAAATAAGTGGTAGAGGTAGGATAAGAATTTTTTTTCAACTTTTTTTTGGGGGATAGTAGGGGGTGGGTGTCCGGGTAAGAAAAAATTAAAATTAAAAAATAAATTTTAAATATTTTTTGAGGGGTGGGGGGATCAGATAGGAGGGGGATAAGCAAGAAGTTTGATTTTTTTTAAACAAATTAAATATCTCTTTTGGAGAAAGTAGGGGTTTGAGTTTTGAGGTAAGGGATGAGGCAAGAAAAAAATTTGAAATATTATTTTTGGATGGAAAGTGGTAGGGGGTGGGGGTGGGGTTAGGAGAGTGATGGTGGGGTAGGGAAAAAATTAAAATTTTTCAAAAAATAAAGTAAAAAAAAATATTTTTTCTAGGAGCAGGGGAAAGAAAGAGGAAGGAAGGGGGAGGGAGGGGTTGGGGGGTTGGGGAGGAGGGGGGTAAGAAAAAAGTTTGATATTTTTTTTAAAAATATTTCTTTTGGAAGGGGTAGGGGATAGGGGTTTGGGTTTTGGGTTTTGGGTAGGGGGTGAGGTAAGAAAAATTTGAAATGTTTTTTTGGATGGGGGCAGTAGGGGGTAGGGGATTGGGGGTCGGAGTAGGGGTGGGTGATTTTGAGAGTTGTATGGACATTTCAACTTAAGAGTGATGACATTTCTTAGTGAATTTCTTTAGTTTTGATCCAAAATCCCAATAAAGCTTAGGACTTGATTTTAGCCCAAAGTTTGCTTGGTTTTCACCCATTTCTTAAGGATTATGATTCCTTGTTCATGTATGAGCATTAGGTTGACCCCAAAAATGTGATTTTCATAAGTGGGACCCCACTTGGATTTTTTGGTGACATTTGTGGACCTGAAACATAATGGTGCAAATTGGTATGATTATTCTCCTATTGTTAAGTAGATTATGATTTTGATAGTGTGATGGAATTTTGGATTTGAAGTGAAGATAGACATTGGTGAATGATGTAAGGATTTGCGGTACGACTTTGAGGTAGACTTCTGTCCACTCTTGTTTGTAAGATGATGCTTGTTAGTTACTCCATATGAACGTGAATGTTAAGATTGATTATGGGTAGAATGACTTAGTATTGACTATTAAAGTTGGGGGTTAAATGACGGTTTTGACCAGTAAGTTGAAATGCTTAATACCCTTTTTGGATCCTAATGCCTTCTCCCTAGATTAGACTAAATTGTAGCATGAATATGATATAATACTAGGTTTGGGATGTGGTTTATGTGTTGGAATCATGGTTAGTATCATTTACCTTAGTTGGGCTAGTCTAGTGAACTTGAAACCATAATTTGAGTAGAATTGACATAAATGCCCATGTTTCTAGACGAATTTCCTATCATAGGATTGGTTGTGACTTACTTGATATCTAAAAGTTGAATTAGATACCTTAGCCTAGTTTGGGGTATAAGTTGCCTAAATATGGAAATTGAGAATTAGAAGTGGGATTGTTCGGCCCACCTAAGGCCAAGACTTGTGTGGCCTTTACGAACTTATTTATGGATGTTAGACATAGTTGAGAATAGTAAACCTTAGTGTAAGGTTACTTAGTGGTTTGAAGAATAGTGATGGTATTTTTTCCCGGATAATGACTAATGGCTTAGGGCGATGATATTCCTTATAGAAATGATATTGGGCCTTAGAGACGCCAATTCCTCTTACAGATAATATTGGGCCAGTAGAGATGCTATTTCCTCTTAGATATGATATTAGACCATTAGAGATGCTATTTCCTCTTAGATGTGATATTAGGCCTTTAGAGATGTTATTCCTCTTAGATATAATAATTGACCTATAGAGATAATATTCCCCAGAGTCATGATACATGGCCTATAGCTATGAGATGCCTCATAGATGTGATATGCCTCGTAGATATGAGATATGATTATTGATGCATTATGCCTCCTAGAAGTGAGATGCCTAGTATATGTGAGATTATTATAGATATGCTTAATAACTTATAGAGATATTATGTCTCATGAATATGTTATGGCCTATAGTTTTGAGATGATTTATGTATACATGATTATTGATATGAGATTCGGATATCTATGTAGGCCTAAGGCCGTGGTTATGATGTTATAACTATTTTGGCCACATCATTGGGCAAAAGGCCGTGTTATGATACCATTTGGATATTCAGGAAGTGTTTATCCTTGTAAGGGATATGGTAGTAGTTTATGAAAATGCGTATATATTTATATGCACATCTCTCCACTATGGGACATAGGAAGATGCAGTATGACTCTTATGATTTCATTAATTTGGATACTGATGATGGCATGTATAGATTTGGTATATTCATGATCATTATATTTGTGAATAATAAGATTCTAGTTAAAACTATGATCTTATGACTATTCTTCCTAAATAAGAGATTAAAATTCACTTTTCATCTTAAAAATAAATTTCTTTACAATAATAACTGCCTAACTAAATGATTAATTTATGTACCTAAAAGAGGTTAATAATGATGTTTTAAAGAATTGACTGAGATTGATTTCGGTTTATGATTTGACACTATGATTTACTCCGATCGTGAGGTATTCCGACCCGTTCTACACTTTTATAATGATTTAGTCCCAAAGTTCACTTCAGACAATGAACATATGATTTACACCTTTTTATCCATGACTTGTATTTGTGCACCTATTATATGTATACATTGACGTTTGAATGATATGGTTATGTATACACGATAAGGCCGGAGGATATTGTGGTGATGATATTGATACTTGGTAAGGATGAAGGATATTATGATGATGATATTGATACTCGATAAGGTCGGAGGATGTTGACATGATGATGTTGATACTTGACACGGTCGGATGATAATTATATTATTGTTCCTATGTGTACATCTACCGATTCAAGTCTGACTAGCCCTACGTATGGCATATATATATATATATACCTGACAAGGTCGGAGGATAGTTATGATGAGGATGATGATGATGATGTTTATGGTATTGTTAATTCTGTTGTATTCATACTTACTTGTGCATCATCTATCACCAGTATGTGCCTATGTCTATGAGCTTGTATGGGTTAGCTACATAGATATGAGTGATGACTATGCCTTGTGTTGTTATCTGCTAATTGAACCTTCTGTGCTTGGGGCGGTAGGGGTACGTACATGCTCAAATAGCATTTAGTTATATGGAATAGCTAGTTAATCGTGTTGTTATTGATATTGTTATTATCATTATTATGGTCATTGTTATGGCTAGTTTATGACAAATTAGTCTTTGATTCGATATCAAGATTTGAGGTATGATTCTGGTATCTTCTATATTATGAACTCATTGTTATTCATGATCAATTTATGATGAGACATATGGATTAGAAGCCCTGAGAATGTTAGCACTAAATCCTGCTAGGATTATGAGACCTTAAATGAAGATTTGATGATCTAGGTTATACTTCGGGTTGACCTTATATCTATACATATTAATAATTGGATATATGTAACTATGGTATTATCGTATATCCCTTTCTTCCTTTATTCATGTTGTATATTCATTTCTTGGCCTTTTATATAGCTATATGATCTTCTTTTATCCTTCATGTATATATTGGTCAGGGATATACAACGTAGTGTTGAGATTTTTGAGTATGGATGAAATAGGATAGTTCATCCTTGATACGTTCATAGCCTTATTATGTTAGTCTCTTGGGCATCAAAAAGGATAGGTTATCCTTACTATCTCATTGGCTATTTTATGTGGTTCCTGAATACTTGGGTGAAGTTTTTGTTCTGTTTATATTCTATATATATATAAATATCTATTTTAGCTTTGGAGCTTACTTGGCAGTTGCCTAAAGAGTACTATTTATTTGGTACTCATACTATACTTCTGTAGCTTACAGATCAAGTATGGGTTATCACCATTAATGTCATGCAGATTATCCATCGTACGGAGACTTAGAGTGAGCTTCTGACATTGAGAGTATTACTTACCTCCCTCTTATATATTAGACTAGTCTCTATATTGTATACGGAGATAAGTTATATCAAAATAATTCTTTTGATATTTAACTTCTATACTTTTATATTATATTAGAAGCTCTTGTACTGATACCACCAAGTTTTGGGACTTTATTATGTATTTGACCTTCTATTTTAACTATTCCATATTTTTTATGTATATTTTGTAGTCTGTTACTAGCCATTTTGGACTATAGGTTTGGATTGCATACTGGTAGGTTATAGTAGGCGTTATCATGACTTGAGAAATTAGGTCATGACAAATCGGTATTAGAGACAGGTTATAGTTGCAGAAAGTATTGATATTTTACTAGAGTTTTCTCTCAGTGTCAGTTGGCCATCCATTTAGGCTTAAATTATGTTGCTCTCTAGGATTAGAGCCTCAAGAGCTTGTTACTACTGCAGAGAGATCAGTTATTGGACTAGAAAATGTCCATGACATTAGATGTTTAGTCATTCACCCTATTTAGAATAGCCCTGTGATGCTGTGGTATCTTTATTTAGAAATAGTGCACTTGGAGCCTCGATTGATGATTAAGTCGGTTAGTCTGAGTTAGACCCGTTCAGATCTATTCTCCTTTAGATACATTAGATATGTGACTACGGATGTCTCCATGATTGGTATGCTTTTATTTCTCATATTCTTACTTTTTTATCATGTGTGTATTGTGGTCTTCATACCCATCAATAATTATATTCTTAGATGAGCTTGTATTGTTTATTGTGTGCCTTGTTATTGAATTCATAATTATATGACTAATCCCATGATTTATTTATTTTAGTAGTGAATGGAGTAGATCTTTATTAATATAGTTTACCAATATAAGTATAGCATTTAGGTTCGAGTCCCATTTATCTTGGCATATCAGCCTTATTGTGGCCTTCGAGTTGTACATAGTAATGATGTTTATTTGGGTACCGCCTATTCATTATATTGATGTTGATATTGTTATTGCTTTTGCTATCACTGTTTGAGGTTATTGGTATTATTTGATATTATTACTTGATGTAATTGATCCTCGCTAGATAGCTATTTAGACTAATGATGTCTAATTAGTATTTTATTCTTTGTGATCTTATTGGTGGCTTGAGTAGATATAGTTCGATTGGATTATTTCTTTTCATTAGCAGCGACGTTGATTGTTTTCCCTCTTGGTTAGTTATGTTAGATTTATTCGAGAATGTATTATGATTTTGAAGGTAAATTGACCTTCTGTGGCTCTGTATAGTTCTAGAGTTAGAAATTTAGTTATATTGCCTGTCCTTGAGTTGAGATTCTTAGACTTGCCTCCTGGGTACGAATGATTTTGTATTGGCTATCCCTTTCTACATAACCTATTTTGAGCTTGACTAGTTTGAGTCTGTTCTTCTTTTGTGGCTATTTCATCGCTCGATAGTGGGTTTGACTTTGAGATTAAGATGCCCTGAGTTCATCTCTTAGATGTGTTGGGTTCATTCCCTTATGGTGGTTACCATTTTTATTAGTGTGGATATTGGAAGCTCTTTTCATACTGTGATATGGTTTTATCTAGTGGAGTTGGAGAGTTAGAGGTAGGTGGCATTTCCTATAATTGCTTTGTGAGTTGGTAAATTAGAAATTCTCTTTCTTGAGTTTTTGATTTTCTAGTAGTGATCTTGGCTTTGACCTTGGTTTTGAGATTGACATATTTCTTTTTCGGTGATGTGATTCTTTGCAGGATCGAGTGAAGATTGTCCTTCTTATGTGGTTTCAAAAAATCCCCATTTCTGAGTTTGTTTGTCCTGATGAGTCTTGGTGGAGTGTACCTCCTTGATGATATATGCCTATGGCTATTCTCTGTCGAGATGGAGTATTGGACTAGTTATTTCTGGTTTAAGTTGCATTTCTCTAAGTTGCTAGAGTTTTTGCCATTTCTGGTGTAGTTTACACCGTTGGGGGGTTCTTAAGTATGCTTTAATAGTTCATGCCCTCCAGCAGATATGGAGTGAAGATCCTAGATTTTCAGCTGGTGATTTATCCTCTATTGTGATTTTATGCGTCAGCTATGTTTCCATTCTAGCTTGGCAGGATTTGGCACAAGTATGTCTAATTTGGACAGTATATTTGATGTGAGTGTTTGACCTTGGATTGGATTTTTGGGTCAATTTTGACTTGATGGTTTAGAATGGAGATTTGGAAGTTATGATAGATTTGGAGCATGAATGCCTGTCCATCTTTAGGTTTGATTTGGGTAGTTGCGATCAACTGATTCAAACTTGGTGTTGAGATTTCATCTTGGAGTTAAAGAGATTAAGTGCAACCTTCGTTTTAGATTTTCCTCCATTTGGATTTCATTTATAGACTGGTTGATTCTACTCTATGGTTGCCTATTCAGTCTTCTTGACTTTGGATAGATTATAGTCGATGTGCATTCAGATGATAGCCCATGGATTCGGTATTGTTTCTTTTAGTTTTGACCTCTAGTTGCCAATTTTCTTTGGGAATTTTGGATGATTTACTCAGTGGGGGTAGTATGCTTGATTTGGATTCATTATCGATTCATTCTCAATTGATGGGACATCTTGGAGCGGATTGTTCAGGATGAGTAGTTATGCCTTGATCTTTTGGATTTCAGTTTGATTATCACCTAGACTAGTTGTAGCATATGCATAGATTGTATTCCTTGGTTATCTCTATTTGTGAGCCTAAATAATACCTTATGGGCTTATTTTTGTGTTTTCCATATAGACTTTCAGTGGATCATTTCTAGTTCTTTGTAATGAGTTTGCGCAGATAACACTCGGGTAGTTTTCCTCTTGGTTCGGAGTAGATAGCAAGTATGGATTGGTAAAGGAAGGTTATAGCTAGATTTGGAGTCGGTGGTATGACTCATGTATTGGGATGGTTTTTGCTTGGATGGGACTTCATAGATTTGCATGGATATCGAGATGGTAGTAGTGTGTTGTGGTTCAGATTGTCATGTATCAACCTTTTCAGTTTAGTTAAAGGCCAGTTAGTGATGGAAGTTATGTTTTCGCTATTTGGAAGTGAAGTGAGAGTGCTGGTTGGAAACGGATACCTATGGTAAAATCCCTTGCAAGTGTTCTTTTCGTGGAGGTTATCTGAGAAGTCGTGCATAAAGCTTGCGGGCCTAATATCCCACCCCTTCAAACTTTTAAGATTCTTTCTATCCATTGACTTTTGGGGACAAAAGTCCTTTTAGTAGTGGATATTGTAATGACCCTTCCAGTCATTTTACATAATTCCATTTATTTTCATTCTTTGAGCTTCTCTATAGCTTCCCCAAGTCATTTATGACTTGCTGGGACTGACAGTTCATTTACTAGGAAGTTTGTTTGGTTTTTAGAACCAATTCCCAAATTAGAAGTCTTCGTTGGTTCCAAATGGCCACCGGGCAAAAACTTTAGTAAAACAATCTCGTATGCAAATTCTGACTGCACTAGCATCTCCTGAATATCAATTTTAGGCTGGGTAGACCTTTAGTTTGGGTCCAATGCACCCAAGCTTATTTCGACCTATTGGTTGGAAAGTTAAAAATTTGGAAATATGAGTGTGGGACCTATATTTGGTCAAAACCACCTTGAATCAAAAATCTGACTTTGCCAATACATCTGGAATGTCAAATTTAGTGTGGTTAAAAAGTTTATTTGCGAGAATAAAATTCTGAATGAATCCCGAGGCATGGCTATTATAGTCCTAGCGACGGCGATCACGACTCTCTTTGCCTGAGGGATCTATAAGTAGACCCCAATGTTGCGAATTTAGGCATTTTCTCTTTATCCTTGAGAGCTAAAGACCCTAAATAAGTGTGCTAACTCAAAAGTTAGTCTTGTGGGTGACTTGTGAGCTTCCTAAATATCTATTATCGTGATTATCATTTGATTTAAGGTAAGATTACATCAAATTCTTAGTGAATTTCCTTAGTTTTGACCCAAAGCCCCAATATAGCTTAGAGATTGATTTTAGCCTTAAGTTTGCTTGATTTTCACCCATTTCTTGAGGGTTATGATTTCTTGTTCATGTATGAACGTTGGGTTGACCCTGGAAACATGATTTCTATAAGTGGGACTCACTTGGGGTTTTTTAGTGTCGTTAATGAACCCAAAGTACAATGGTGCAATATGGATATCGTTATTTTCATATTGATGAGTATATTACAATTTTGATAGTGTGATGGCATTTTGGGATTTTGAAGTGAAGATAGTCATGGGTAAATGATGTAAGGATTTGCGGTTCGACTTTGAGGCAGGCTTCTGTCCACTCTTCTTCGTAAGATGATGCATGTTATATATTCCATGTGAATGCTAAGATTGATTATGGGTATAATGACTTAGTATTGAATATTGAAGTTGGGGGCGGGGGGGGGGGGGGGGGGAGATGGGGGGTTTGGCTTGTAGGTTGAAATATTTAATACCCTTTTTGGATCCTATTGCCTTCTTCATAAATTGGACTAAATTATAGCATGGATATGACATAATTCTTGGTTTAGGATGTTGTTTATGTGTTAGAATCATAGTTAGTATGAATAACCTTAGTTGGGCTGAATCATGGTTAGTATGATTAACCTTAGTTGGGCTAGTCTAGTAATCTTAAAATCGTAATTTGGGTAGAATTGACATAAATGCCCATGTTTCTAGATGAAGTTCCTATCTTAGGATTGATTATGACTTCCTTGACATCTAAAAGTTGAACTAGATACCTTAGTTTAGTTTGGGGAATAAGTTGCCTAAATATGGAAATTGAGGATTAGAAGTAGGATCGTCCGACCCACCTTAGGCGAAGACTTGTGTTAGCCTTTGTGGACTTATTTACAAATTTTAGGCATAGTTGAGACTACCAAAACTTAGTGTAAAGTTACTTGGTGGTTTGCCGAATAGTGATGGTATTTTTCCACAGATAATGACTAATGGCTTATGGCCATGATATTCCTTATAGAAATGATATTGGGCCTTTAGAGACGCTAATTTCTCTTAGATATGATATTGGGCCATTAGAGAGCTATTTTGTCTTAGACATGATATTGGGCCATTAGAGATGCTATTTCTCTTAGATGTGATATTGGGCCTTTAGAGATGTTATTCGTCTTAGATATGATAATTGACCTACAGAGATGATATTCCTCATAGTCATGATACATGACCTATAGATACGAGATGCTACATAGATGTGATATACCTCGTAGTTATGGGAATGCTTGTTGATGCATTGTGCCTCCTAAAAGTGAGATGCCTCCTATATGTGGGATGATTATAGATATGGTTCATAGCTTATTGAGATGTTATGCCTCGTGAATATGCTATGGCCTATAGTTATGAGATAATTTATATATACATGATTATTGAAATGAGATCCAGATACGTATGTGGGCTAAGGCCGTGATTATAATGTTATGATTATTCCGGACACATTATTAGGCCAAAGGCTGTGTTATGATATTGGTTGGATATCCGAAAAGTTTTTATCCTTGTAAGGCATACGTTTGTAGTTTATGAAAATATGTACATATTTATATGCATATCTCTCCGTTATGGGACAAAGGAAGATGCAGTATGATGCTTATGGTTTTATTGATTTGGATACTGGTGATGTCATGCATAAATTTTGTACATCATGATCATTATATTTATAAATGATGTGATTCTAGTTAAACTATGATCTTATGACTATTCTTCCTAAATAAGAGATTAAAACCTACTTTTCATCATTAAAATAGATTTCCTTACAATAATAACTATCTAACTAAATGAGAATTGACCGAGACCGATTCCGATACATAATTTACTCAGATCTTGATGTATTTCAACCCTTTCTACACTTTTATAATGATTTGGTCCTGAAGTTCACTTTAGGCAATAGGCTTGTGGATTTACACTCTTTTAGCCACGACTTGAGTCCGTGCACATATTATATATATACATTGATGGTTTGGATGATATACTTATATATACCCAACAAGGTTGGAGGATATTGTGATGATGATATTAATACCCATCAAGGCCGGAGGATATTGTGATGATGATATTGATACCCGACAAGGTTGAAGGACGTTGAGATGATGGTATTGATACCCAATAAGACCAGAGAATGATTATATTGATGTACCTATATATATATATATATATATATATATATATATATATATATATATATTGTAAAGCCCTTAAAATTTTGGATATTTTATTTAGCCTTCTTGTCCTTAAAATATCGATATTTAACTCAAATTATGTTTAGAGATGTTAAGAGTGTAACCCGAAAGAGTTTTAGAATTTTCAGACGGGGTTCGGGGTGGTTTTGGGTCACGGAGGAAGTAAGCCTCTGATATATTGGTGTGCCATGGATGTTAGTCTCCGCGATAACCTTCGTGACATAGAAGATAATCACCACGATAAGGTCCATGATACGGAGGCTGGACCTCCACGATATGGTTCATCCCATGGACCTATAGTAATTTTGGGCTGTCTTGTTCTTTTTAAAGAGGGATGAGGGGTAAAGGGGTCCTTTCACTTATAAATAATTTTTAATTGCTATAAAGACGTATTTCTATCTTTTTCAATATACAAAGGCCTACCTCATTACCCTCAGCCATCCTCTCTAGAATTTTTCTTTTCAACTCAAGGCTAGGGTTCATGGAGGTGATCATCTAGGGTCCTAATGGTGTGGTTTTCTTTGAATTCCTTGGAAATTAAGTCTTGTACCTCTTTCCCTATACTTGTATTTTATTAATGACATAAAAATTGGTTTATTATTCATGGTTTTGTTGTTGGGTTTAGAATGTATTTGGTTTAAATGTTTTCCCATGATTATTATAGAATTGTTATTCATTGAATTGATGATTTATAAAATCTTTGGGTGTATAGGGACGGTGAATGAATTTATGGGTACAATGGATTCCCCAAATAAATGGTTTTTGTATGGAAATTGATAATAACCTCGGACCACCTACATAATTGGTTTTGGAATATGATTTATCACTTGGTTTGACTATTCTTTTTGAAAAGTTGCATTGCATAAATGGTGAATGGAACATGAATTGGTTTGGTTTCAAATGGTATTGGAAAGGCCTCGGTGTCCATGGCTTTAGTTTTGAATTGGAAATTATGGAGTCAACTTGATTTAAAGGTTTTGTATGAAAAAATGGAATATATTTGCAAGCTCTAATTTTGGTATGACGATACCAACGGGAAATGCCTCAATGAAAGACTCCTTGATAAATGGTTGGGAATATGTAAATGGTTTTAATATGGGCTTCAAGGGGGTTGTGTAGACTAATATTAGAAACTCATATTTGTCGATGTGGAGTTTGGTCATGGTGTTCGTGTGCATGAGACACACTTTATATTTTGGGGAAGCTGAAACCATATAGCCCGTGGGTGCCTTTAGGATGGCAGAGCTACATAGTCCAGGTTAATGATTAAAAAATTCATGCTAAACCTTTTTTTTTTTCACAGCATATGATATACATATATATGTACGTTTTACAATGATGTTGTGCATTGGGTTTTACTAGTATTCATATTAAGGATTATGACATTACTTTACTACTTTATCTCTGAGTTACATGTTAACTCTCCAACCACTTACCATTTTCAGACACTGTATCCCCACGCGACATAGGATTCAAAGGCAAGTCTACCTTTTTTGTACAGTGATCAGGTATTCGTGGTTAGATCGAGAGTTGACTTAAAGTGGTGAACTTTCATCCTTTATAAGACTTTATTTCATGTTTTGATTTCCTTTGTCTTAGACTTTATCTTATATTTGTTTTGGCAATGGTCGGGGAGATGTCCTGATATTTTACTGATATTCGATTTGAGGCTTTTTTGGACTTCTGTGAATATGGGCTTTATGGTTGATGTTCGGTATTTGTTTTGGTATTGTGGATGGTTTTTGGATATTGATCTCATATAGACTTTTGTGTTTATCTTTACTATCTTGTCATATATATATATATATATATTTGTTATGTTGGAATAGGCTAAGAGGGTGGTCTGCAATCCTCGATAGACTTGAGATACCCTTTATGGCCAGGCCCTAGTTTGGGTCGTGAAAAAGTTGGTATCAAAACCTAGGTTTTAGTGACATGGGGTGTCCACAAACCTGTGTCAAGTAGAGTCTCTTTTATAGATATGTAGCATGCCATACTTATATAAGAGAGGCTACGAGGCACTTAAGAATGTTTTCCTTTCTTGTTTGTGTTATTTTCATGCTATAGAGTCTAAGGTATTGGATTCCTCTAACTCCCATTTATTCGCCTTTTAGATCACGCCTCCTAGACGATCTGAAGATCATGGAAACTTATCTATCTCGCCTGAGGATAATATTGGCAGATCTCTTTCAACTTATGGGCTATAGATCTGGAATAGGGTCGCTACTTCTGATTGTCTCCGTAGAGTCCAACCTGCCTCCACTGATCCTTCTCAAGAGGGTGACACTCCTGTTCAGTCACCTCAAGGAGATATCACTAATGCTGAGTTCCGCCAATCTATTTATCTGTTGTTTCTGTTGGTGATATCTCGTTAGATGATTTCTTCTGGTATTGCTGGGAGTTCAATTGAGGCTACTAGATTTGGCCAATTTATAAGGTTAAGCCCTCTGACTTTCACCGGTACTAAGGTCGAGGAGGATTGATGTTGGGTGTATTTATGCACTCTAGTGTCACTACTCTAGCTTATTTTGCCTTGTTTTGAGGATAGCTTGAGTTCTTAAGGTTTAATATTGATGTAAATAAGATTCTAGGTGATAATGAGTGTCATTACAATGTGCAAAGTGTATTCTAAACAAGTTTGGATTTAATTTGATCACTTAGAGTTCAATCAATGAAACTAGTGTTACTAACTTGAGCCAGGTGTTTGTCTAGTCACTTTTGTTGGATACTATTGTGTTTAATGTGTTCTAAATGGTTTTAATAGTGTTATTATATGTGGAATAACTTGTTAATAGTGTACAAAGTTCAAGCAAGTCAAGTAAAAAGTTGAAATTTGCCTAGTCTAAGCTCTTGTTTTTGATTTGTTGTGATGGATGTTGTGTTGTTTGAACCTCTAATTTGTATGGTGTATTCTTGTAGGATATTTTGTGAGCTTAATATGATGATATATAGATGATTTGGAGGCTGTAAAACCATTTGAAAGACACCACAAAGACTTGGGTAGAAGGAGGAACATTCAACACTTAACCAAATTTCAAGATGCAATTTCAAGAGAGGTGTCGCGATGAGCTCGCGATGCGACACCCACACATATCTCCATAGCTTGAGACTCGGCCTCCACAAAAGTCTCCTGAGCCCGCGACACGACTCCCACATATGTCTCTAGCTTGTGCATCGTGAGGTCCAATCAATACACGACAAAAAAAGTACAATTTGAATCCTATATGGCTGGGACTTGTTGTCTACTATAAATATATCTTTCTACTTGTTATTAATCATATTGGAACGTATTGGAGCATCAAGGAGGATTATATAACGTCATAACTTAGGTTTTTATCATTTTAAGTTAGTTCATTCGTGTCCTTAGTCGTTAATTGCAATATAGTGATTACGATTACGACTATGCGTCGCTAACACCCTCTTTCCGGGGTTGAAGCCGAATACATGAGTACTATTGTTTTGATTTTAGTTCATTGATTTGCTTATCATTGTTGGTTGTGTGTTCAATCTTATTTTAACTATTTTTAGGCTTGATCACCAATAGAATACTCCCATTGTCAACCTTGTGAACTCGGGAGAGGGAATAGGGAGATAGAACGTGGGATTCAACAATGTATGGTTCGTAGTCTTTTATGAAATAAGGAATATGAATTAGTGTCTAGGACAAGGATGTACTTAGATACCGTACCTGATTCAAATGTAGATGATAGCTTAAAGAACTTAATTGGATTATTATATCCCCGTCAATGATGTAGTTGTAATATCCATATTAGGTAATTGGGTTAGAGGTCGAGAGACCATGATCATGCGATTAATCCTACGAATCGATAACCAAGATAAGTGAATTGATGAATGAAAGTCAATAACATAGTACTATTTTTCAAAGTGCTTCAACCCTACGTTTTAATCCCATTGATTGTCCAAGATCTTTACTTTACGCACTATTTATTTTACTTGCAATTTGCAAAATCCAATCTCTCTTTAGGTTACTTTTACACCACTTGAATCTAAATTGTGAACTAAAATAGAACCATTGTTTAACCAAGTCCCAGTGGGATCGATACATAGCTTTAATTAGGCCACTTTACTACTTGATAAGACCACGTACACTTGCGTGTGTGCTGTCAAGTTTTTGGAGCCGTTGCCAGGGACCTGTTATTTAGTAATTGTTTTTTTAGTTTTACTTTTAGATTTATTTGGTGTTTTTACTTTTGGTCTTGGTTTTGTTATTGCAGAAAATAGGTTTTTGGGTTGATAAGCTGGCATGGGCTCGGGAATTAGTTAAACCAAACCCAGAATCCGAGCAACTTTACTATCAACAAAGAAGAGAAGCAATCCTTCCCCCCTAAATTCCTCAAATCACAGAAGATCAAGAGAATCCTGCTATAATGGATGTAGAACAATAGGCACGCAGGACTGTGAGGGAAGTGGCAGTCCTACTTCCGACTAATTTGACTTCCCCAATTCAAAGACCGTCTACTGGGGGAATTTCGAGTTTAAGCACAACATGGCCCAGCTTCTTATCAGCAGAGAAAATTTGCAGGGATTTCGCACGAGGATCCACAAGTCCACTTGCAGACTTTCATTGAGTTTACTAACACATTCATTCTGACTGGGGTGAGTATAGATTATGTGAGGCTTATACTTTTTCCCCATTCACTGTTGGGGGAAGCTAAAAGGTAGTTGAATGTGGAGCTGGGCAATTCAATCACTTCATGGGATGACTTAGCCAGAAAGTTCCTCATCAGATTCTTTCCATCAGGCAAGACTGCGAGACTTCGCAGTGAGATAGTGAGCTTCAAATAGAAGCCTGATGAAAATCTATATCATTTTTGGGAATGCTTTAAGGCCGTTTTTGGGATTGTCCACATCACCAACAATCCAATGAGTTACTTGCTCATACTTTTATAGAAGCACTTAATCATAATATAAAGATTTTGCTAGATTTAGCCGTAGGTGGTCAAGCGCTGGAGATGACTTATGATGAGCTGTACCCATTGTTAAACCACATAGCACAAGGAAATACCGAATGTCATTTAGATTCTAGAAGTTCTACGAAAAGAATTGTAGGTATTTTAGAGGTAGACCAGTTCACTACTTTATCAGCTCAGGTTGCAGCATTGCAAAATATGATAAACACTCAGTTCAGCAGCCTAAAATTAGGAGCTCCACAACTTGCAGCCACAGTCAATGCCATCCAACAAGCTGTAGGTTGGTGTGAAGTGTGCAGTAATAGTGGTCACTTAGTAGCTATTTGTGCTTTAAATCTGAAATTAGTGATGTATATAGGTAATGCTCAAAGGCTAAATTATGGTAATGCCTACAACATGAAGTGGCAGACTAAGCCGTGGAACGCGCAACAATAATAAATTCAGCAACATAGGCACAAGGAAATCAGTCAACTAGCAACATGGAAGAGATGTTGAAGAAGCTTCTAGCTAGTCAGACATAATTGGCTGCAAACATAAAAAATTCGCAAGCTACTCATAGAAGCTTAGAGATTTAAGTGGGGTAGATACAAAAAATATTAAGTACTAGGCCATATGGTGGTTTCCAGCAAATACAAAAAATCCAAAGCAGGTTGTGGCAATCACCTTGAGGAGCAGTAAAAATCTTTAAGAAGAACCTCCCAAGGCAACAAAGGAGGTAGATGTAGATTTGACTCCCTAATAGGTTTCTGAAAAAGATGCTGATAAGTCAAGGAAGTCTGAGTACTTAAAAGAGACAGTTGTTCCTAAACTAGAAAAGAAGCAAGTGCCGCCACTACCATTTCCTCAAAAGCACATAAAAGTGAAGGAGGATGCAATGTTTAAGAAGTTCTTTAACACGTTTAGAGAGCTTCACATTAACTTAACTTTGTTAGATATTTTGCAGGGTATGCCTAAGTATGAAAAATACTTAAGGGATGTGGTTGCTAATAAGGTAAAATTTTAGGATGTGGGGGCGATAACACTCACTGAAGAGTATAGCGCTATGATGACATAGAAAATCCCCAAGAAATTGAGAAATCCGGGGAAGTTTACTCTTCCTATCTAAATAGGGAGTAAAGTGGTCCATGCATTAAGTGACTTAGGGGATAGCATAAATCTAATGCCCCTATCTCTATTTGAAAAATTAAGCTTGGGAAACCCTAAATCGACCAAGGTAGTTTTGCAACTACATACAGATTCTTGGCCTATTCGGAAGAAATCATTGAGGATGTACTCATAAAGGTAGGTAAATTTGTTATTCCTGCTAACTTTAGTATTCTTGATTTTAAGGTAGACGAACAGGTACCAATCATCTTGGGGCATCCATTCTTAGCAATCAGAGGAGCATTGATTGATGTTAGAGAAGGCATGCTCAAAATGAGAGTAAAGGATGAAGAGGTGGTATTTGATGTATACAAAGCACCCACACTAACATCCCAATATAAAGATTTGTGTATGATCAATGTGATTGAAGTGGATGAGTGTGGGGTAGCTAGTCCACCAAAAACCTCTTTCGACTACCTGATTGAGCAGCCGAAACTTCTACCGCCTAAGCCTGATTTTATGTTAATTGATGAGACTAAAAATACTAAAGTTGAGGAATCTAATGCTCTTGAAAATTCATACCCAAGAGGGGTGAAGTGAATAAGAAGATGGAGACCAAGTGTGAGATAGAGAACGACTAAGTCGTAGTTGGGTCGTGCCACGACACTAAATTAGGCGCTACTTGGGAGGAAATCCAAGTTAAGTAGGTATGTTTTATTTTTAGTTTTTAGTTTTTATTTCATGTAGTTTTTGTTTTTGATTGAGTCACAGGTTAATGAAAAGTGTGAGTACCGAAAACCTAAGATTAAAGCATGGCAAAAAACTGAGTATGGGGTCCCATGGATCCCATTAATGCAAAAGATGCTACTAGCTAGGCCTAGAGTCCTCAGGGAGTATTTTTGTCTCTTAGTTTTAAATTCACTTTGGGGATAAAGTAGATTTTTAAGTGTGGGGTGGGAAATTACTAAATTTTGGCTCAATTTAATTTTTTTTTGGTTTAAGACATTCTTGTTGGTGCTATTTTTTATTACATGGTACAAGTATTTTTTTTGGTAAAAGCATGAAAAATAGGTAAATTACTACTTTTGAGACATCTAAGCTCAATTTTTTGACTCTTGTACTTTTTGGCTTAAATTTGAATTCATGCTATTGTTTGGTTGGGAGTCTATGATAATCCTATTGAGTTGAGCATGTGCCATGTGTGATGTAAGTTTTTGTACATTCCTTGTTGCATGTGATGTCTAGAACTTGCCCTGTGTGTGTAAAGCGAAATAAAAAGTGCGGGTTTAGGAGATGATTTAGGCATTTCTTTGATAGCCTTGTTTTATACCTTCTATTTGTCCTACCCCTTGTGCATAATCCTAGTAAGCACTGTTGAGCCTTTAGCCTTTTCTATGGTAGCCTCATATGTAGCCTAATCCCCTTCTTTGAGATACCATAATTCAATCCAAAAAGCTCTTAAGTGCTTTAATGAAAATTTTATTTAGTAAGGAGTTTGACAAATTGAAGAAGATAAAGGTGAAATTGATGCCCCAAAGTAAGAGTTATTGGTGTTTATATTTGATGTGTGGTGGTTGGGAGTGATATAAATGGTGATAGAAATATTCCCATGATTGTAAAAAAAAAAATGAGAAAAATTAAATCTTGAAGGAATAAGAAGTACACCTACCATGTGTTTGTGAAAATGCTTAAAAGAGATGGGGAAAAACAAAAGAATAGGGTAGACAAAAATTGTGTAAATTAGTTGTTGGAGATTGGTTTTAAATGTATAATGTAGTATATTAAAGCGCTTAGAGAGGCTAGTTACTATTCCTAAATAGTTTCTACCTGCCCCTTAACCTACATTACAACCTGGAAAACACCTATTTAATCCTATACTTGACATTCTAACATTAGTGGAGCACTAGACTAAGGAAATCCTATGGTTCATTGTGTGTAATTTGTGAATTCTCTGTGAGAGTGAGCGTAATTTAATTCTTGTACCATCATGTTATAAATTACTTAATTGTGAGGGATTATGGGTAACTCTCTTGTTGTGAGGGGAACATGCTTGATGAATGTGGGTGATTTTTATGACATCCTTGATTGAGTGACAAGCAGGAGTTTGCCAACTAGGTGAGTAAATTCTTGAGGCTAGGATGTTTAGAGTAGTGTTCATGAGCTTTCAATTGTGTAAGTAACATGCTTAGTGTAGAAACTTGCATTTCGTATTGTCATTATAGTACTAGCTTGAGTGTCTTGCATGTATTAGAAGTGTAGAGTCTCCAACTTATGATGTTTGAAGTAAAGAGTTGTTCGAGTATGAACAAATGTTTAAGTGTGGGGTGGTGAGGTTGGGTGTATTTATGCACTCTAGTGTCACTGTTCTAGCTTATTTTGCCTTATTTTAAGGATAAATTGAGTACTTAAGGGATTCATATTGATGTAAATAAGCATCTAGGTGATAATGTGTGTCATTACAATGTCCAAAGTATATTCTAAACAAGTTTGGGTTTAATTTGACCACTTAGAGTTCAATCGATGAAACTAGTGTTACTAGCTTGTGCTAGGTTCTTGTCTAGTCTCTTTTATTGGATTCTATTGTGTTTAATGTGTTCTAAATAGTTTTAATGGTGTTATTATATATGGAATAACTTTTTGATAGTGTATAAAGTTCAAGTAAGTCAGTTAAAAAGTTGAAACATGAAGTGGAAGATCATGGAAATTTGCCTAGTCTAAGCTCTTGTTTTTTATTTGTCCTGATGGATGTTGTGTTGTTTGAACCTCTAATTCGTGTGGTGTATTCTTGTAGGATCTTTTGTGAGCTTAATATGATGATATATAGATGATTTGGAGGCTGGAAAACCATTAGAAAGACACCACAAAGACTTGGGTCGAAGGAAGAACGTTCAACACTTAACCAAATTTTAAGATGCAATTTCTAGAGAGGTGTTGCGATGACACCATGATCATGTGATTAATGCTATGAATCAACAACCAAGATAAGTGAATTGATGAATGAAAGTCAATAACATAGTACGATGGTTGAAAGTGCTTCAACCCTGGGTTTTACTCCTATTGATTGTCCAAGATCTTTACTTTACGCACTATTTATTTTAATTGTAATTTACAAAATCCAATCTATCTTTTGGTTACTTTTGCCCCAGTTGAATGTAAATCGTGAACTGAAATCGAACCATTATTTAACCAATTCCCCGTGGGATAGATACTTATCTTTAATTAGGCCACTTTACTACTTGATAAGACACGTACACTTGCATGTGCACTTGGGCACTTTCAAGGATCCTCAAAGTTTAATAGATAAGATAGAGAAGATCTTTTGGGTTATGCATACTACCAAGGTAGATGGTGTGGAATTCTCTGCTTATCTGTTGAAGGCTATAACGTACTAATGGTATGAGGAGTGAGAGCGACTTAAGGGTGATGATGCTGAATCTACTTTATGGGAGTATTTCTATAGTACCTTTCTTGAGCGTTTTTTTCCTCAGGAGTTGAGGGATGCAAAAGTAGAGGAGTTTGTGAATTTAAAGCAAAGCAGGATGTCAGTGAAAGAGTATGCCTTGAAATTCCACCAGTTGTTTCAATATACTTCTAAGCTAGTGTCTAGCATGAGGACTAAAATGAGGAAATTTTCTTTTTAATTTATCTCATAAGTTGATTTTGGAGAGTAAAGCTTCCCCATTGAATGAGGATATAGACATCTCTAGACTTGTGGTGTATATGTAATAGGATAAGGTGGAAAAAAAGAAGCAAGTGAATATGGGGGATAGGAAGTGTATGAAGTTTTGTTATTCAAATCAGGGTGAAGGTCAGTAGTAGAGTGGTAGATATGGTGGAAAATGGTCTAAGAAGAGGTGGGGCAACTCAGATTCATATTCAACGGCTAATGCACCCTATCTAAAACTATTCGGAGATCTTTATTTCTAGAGTGGTGATGGTTTTAGGGGATAGGATGGATAATCTCAAGCCAGTAGGGCTCAATCAGCTCTGTCATATCCTCATTATAGACTATGTGGTCGGTTGCATCATGGCTTGTATGATGACGTTAAGAATTGGTGTTTTAATTGTGGCTAGTTAGGACTTATACTAAGGGATTTCCCTAGGGGCAAGGTTTTTTTAGGGGATAATAAGGTTCTAGTTGCCATGCCTCATCTCCTGCACCAAGGGGTGCCACATCTAGTACCGGCATAGGTCAGAATCGCTTGTATGCTCTTACTACCCGTCAGAAGTCTGAGGCATTATCTGATGTGTACTATTTACTTGACCTGAGGTCTACTCTTTCTTATGTGACCCTATTTTTGACTGTGTATTTTGGTTTTAGTCTCGAGTATATTTTGGACCCCTTTTCTATTTCTACCCGATGAGTGAGTCGGTGGTTGCTATAAGGGTCTATTGGGGTGGTATGGTATTTGTTGGTGGTGGTGAAACATTGGTGGATCTATTTGAATTAGACATGCTAGATTTGAAGTTATCTTAGAGATGGACTAGTTGTACTCGTGCTATGCTTCTTTAGGCTGTTGAACCTATAAGGTCATCTATAAATTCCCTAATGAGTCGGTTATTGAGTGAAAGAGAGTTACCTAGTACCTAAGGGGAGGTTGATATCATAACTTAGAGTCCAAAAATTATTTTTCAAGGGTTGTCTTTATCATTTGGTCTGGGTTAATAATTCTAACTCGTAAGGTCCTCCTATACAATCCATTCCCATGGTTAGGGAGTTTTCTGAGGTTTTCCTTGATGGTCTTCCTAGTGTTCCTCCTAATAGGGAAATTGATATGGGGATTGATCTTTTTCTAGACACTTATCCTATCTCTATCCCTCCTTATAAAATGGCTCCGGCTAAGTTGAAGGAGCTTAAAAAGTAGTTGAAGGATCTTTTTGACTATGGTTTTATTCACCATAGTGTGTCTCCATGGGGTGATCCTATTCTTTTCATGCATAAGAAAAATGGTCTCTTTGGATATGTATTGATTATCTTCAGTTTAATAAGGTGACGACGAAGAATAAGTACCTTTTTTCTAGGATTGATGATCTTTTTGACCAACTTCAGGGTGCTAAGTACTACTCTAAGATTGACCTTCGGTTAGGTTATCATCTGTTAAATATTAGAAAGGATGATATCCGTATGACTGTCTTTCGTACTTAGTATGTGCATTTTGAGTTCTTGGTCATGTATTTTGGGTTGACCAATGCCTCGACAATGTTTATAGATCTCATGAATTGGGTATTTCATTAGTCCTTAGACTTATTCATGATTGTTTTTATAGATGATATTCTGGTATATTCAAAAAGTGAGGTAGATCATACCAATCACCTTCATGCTGTATTGTAGACCCTAAAAGATCAACAACTATATGCTAAGTTTTGTAGTGTGTATTTTGGTCAAATGCTGTTAATTTTCTGTGTTATGTTGTTTATAGTGAAGGGATTATGGTGGATCTACAAAAGTTTTTGGTGGTTAAGAAGTGGCCTAAACCCATAACTCCAATCGATATTCATAGCCTTTTGGGTTTAGTGGTTTATTATAGGAGGTTTGTGAAGAGTATTTTGTCGATTATTGCACCTTTGACTGGGTTGACTCAGAAGAAGGTGAAGTTTCTATGGTTCGATACTTGTGAAGGAAGCTTTGAGAAGCTAAAAGATACATTAACTTCTGCTCTGATTTTGACTTTTCTCGAGGGTAGTAATTGCTTTGTTGTTTATTATGATGTGTCCCATTTCGAACTTGGTTGTGTTTTGATGCAACATGGCAAGGTAGTAGCGTATGCTTCTAGGTAGTTGAAAGTTTATGAGAGGAATTATCCAACTCATGATTTGGAGTTGTTGTCTATGGTGTTTGCATTGAAGATTTACTTGCATTATATATATGGGGTCCATGCTAACATCTTTTCAGATCATAAGAGTCTGCAATCTGTATTTACCCAGAAAGAGTTGAATCTCAAGCAAACGAGGTGGCATGAGTCACTCAAGGACTATGACATGAGTCTCCACTATCATCCAAGTAAGGCTAATGTGGTTGATGATTCTCTTAGTAGGTTATCTATGGGAGCTTATTTCACGTGGATGAGGGAAAATGAAACTTAGTGAAGGATATTCACTTTTTGGCTAATCTTAGAGTTCATCTCTTCGATTCTGAGGATGGTGGTATGTTTGTGCAAAAGGTGGTAAAGTCATCTATTGGCACTGAGGTAAAGAAGAAGTAGTTATTGGACCCTATCATGATGTAAATCAAGAATGATGTGAGTAGGCAGAAGGTGATGGCTTTTGAGATTGATGGTGATGGTATCTTGAGGTACCAAGGGAGGCTGTGTGTTACCGATGTGGATGGGCTGTGAGGTAAAATTTTTACCGAAGCTCATGAGTCATGTTATTTGGTTTGTCTTGGTTCAATGAAGATGTATTACGACTATAAGGAGATCTATTGGTGGAATAACATGAAGTGGGATGTGGCTAATTTTATGGCTAAGTGCATGGTGTGTCAGCAAGTGAAAGTACAACACTTGAGGCCCGATGGGTTATCCCAAGAAATAAAGTTTCCTATATGGAAATGGGAATTGATAAATATGGATTATGTTGCCTTCCACGATCTTGAAACCAGTTTGTAACTATTTGGGTCATCATGGATAGGATGACTAAGTCTGCTCACTTCTTGCTAGTGAGGACTAATTATACTGAGGACTATGCAAGATTGTTTATTCAGGAGATCGTGAAGTTGCATGGTGTTCTAGTTTTTTTTTATTTTTAATCGGGGTACTCAGTTCTTATCTAATTTTTGGTGGTCATTTCAACAAGGTTTATGGGCTAAAGTGACCCTTATTACCGCTTTCCACCCGTAGACAAATGGACAAGTAGAAAGGACTATTTAGATATTGGAAGATATGTTTTAAGACTATGTAATTGATCATGGTGGTAGTTGGGTTGAACACTTACCTCTTGTGGAGTTTGCGTGTAATAATAACTATCCTCTAGCATTGGTATGGCTCTGTTTGAGGCATTTTATTATAGAAAGTGATCTGGGATAGTCTAAGACTACTCAAAGTCGCCAAAAGTCTTATGCGAACGTGAGGTGAAGAGAGTTGAAGTTTGATGTGGGTGATTGGGTGTTCTTGAAGGTGTCTCCCATGAAGGAAGTAATGCATTTTAGAAAGAAGGGGAAGATTAGTACCCATTACATTGGTCCTTATTTGATTTTGAATAGAGTGGTAAGTGTTTCTTATGAGTTAGAATTTCCTATGAGTTTGGGTTTTATTCACCCTGTGTTTCATGTGTCCATGTTGAGGAAATGCGTGGGCGATCCTTCCTTGGTGGTGCCTGTTGAGAATGTTGATGTCTCATATTTCTTGTCTTACGAAGAGGTCCCAGTGGAGATCTTGGATAGACAAGTTCATAGGTTGTGGAATAAAGATGTATCATTGGAAAAGGTCCTTGGAGTAACCTTGAAGTAGAAAAAGCCACTTGGGAGGCAGAAGAGGATATGAAGGATAAGTATCCATTTCTATTACATGTGATGGAAAAAGAATCTTGAGGTATGAATTCCATTATTCATGTTTATTATTCGAATTTTTATCATTTGATTCTGGTGTATTATTATTATTCTCGTGTAAAACATGTCCTAGCTCATCATTCGAGGGCGAATGATACTACGGGGGATAATGTAACACCCTTAAAATTTTTGATATTTTATTTTGGCCTTCCCATACTTGAAATATTGATATTTGTCTCAAATTATGTTTGGGGATGTTAAAAGGGTAACCCGAAAGATTTTTAAATTTTTTGGACGGGGTTCGGGGTGGTATTAGATCACGGAGGCAGTAAGCCTCCGCAATATTGGTGTGCCATAGAGGTTAGTCTCTGCGATAACCTCCATGACATGGAAGATAATCACCGTGATATGGTCCATAACATGGAGGATGGACCTCCGTGATAAGGTTAGTGCCACGAACCTATAGTAATTTTCGGCTGTCTTGTTCTTTTTAAAGGGGGATGAGGGCTAAAGGGGCCCTTTCACCTATAAATGATTTTTAATTGCTATAAGAACCTATTTCTATCAGTTTTCAATATACGAAGGTCATTCTCATTACTCTCAACCATCCTCTCTCAAATTCTTCTTTTCAACTCAAGGCTAGGGTTCAAGGAGGTGATCATCTTGGGTCATAAGGGTATGGTTTTCTTTGAATTTCTTGGAAATTAAGGCATGTACCTCTTTCCCTATACTTGTTCTTTATTAATGGCATAAAACTTGCTTTATTATTCATGGTTTTGTTGTTGGGTTTTGAATGTATTTGGTTTAAATGTTTTACTAAGATTATTATTGACTTTTTATCCATTTAATTGATGATTTATGAACTCTTTGGGTACATAGGGATCGTAAATGAATTTAGGGCTACAATGGCTTCCCCAAATAAATAGTTTTGGTATGGAAATTTATAATAGCCTCGACCCACTTGGATAATTGGTTTTGGAATATGATTATCACTTGGTTTGGTTATTTTTTTGAAACCTTGCATTGCATAATGGTAAATGAAACATGAATTGGTTTGGTTTCAAATGGTTTTGGAAAGACCTTGGTGGCCATGACTTTGGTTTTAAATTGGAAATATGGAGTCAACTTGATCTAAATGTTTCCCATGAAAAAATGGAATAGACTTGCAAACTCTAATTTTGGTATGATGATACCTACGGGAAATGCCTAATTAAAAGACTCCTTGGTAAATAGTTGGGAACATGTAAATGGCTTTAATATAGGCTTAAATGGGGTTGTGTAATAAAGGCGTGGAAGGTGAAGGTCCTAGTGGGACTGATACTGGAATCTCATGTTAGCCGACGTGAGGTTTAGTCAAGGTGATCGTGTGCATGAGACACCGAGATTTCTTCGGTACGTGTGACTAACACGCATTGGGGTCCTTTCAGTAGGGGGAGCTGAACCTATATATCCACGTGTGAATTTAGGATGGCAAAGCTACACAGTCTAGGTTAATGATTTAAAAATACATGCTAAATCTTATTGCTTTTTCCTCGGCATATGATATACATATATATATATATATGTATGTATTGCATATGCTGTTTTGCATTAGGTTTTACTGCTATTCATATTAATGATTATGGCATTACTTTAATGCTTTATCCCTGATTTACATGCCAGCGCTCCAACCTACAACCATCTTCAGGCGCTGTAACCCTATGCAATACAGGATTTGAAGGCTAGTCTACCTTTCCTGTACAGTGATCAGGTGTTTGGTTAAATTAAGAGTTGATTTAAAGTAGTGAGCTTCCATCCTTCGGAAGACTTCATCACATATTTTGATTTCCCTTGTCTTAGACTTTATGTTATATTTATTTTGGCTATGGTCGGGGGCATGTCTCAACATTTTTATGATATTCAGTTTTTTAGAGGCTTTGTTGGACTACTGTGGATATGGGCTTTATGGTTGATGTTCGGTATTAGTTTTTGTATTGTGGATGGTTTAAGGATATTGATCTCATATAAACTTTTGGGTTTATCTTTCCTATCTTGTCATATATATTGGTTATGTTGGAATAGTCTAAGAGGGTGGTCTCTGGTCCTTAGTGGACTTGAAATACCCATCACAGCCAGGCCTAGTTTTAGTTGTGATATGTATATATATATGTATATATATATACACACCCCTACCTGGGAAGGCTGGAGGATGATTGTGATGATGATGGTTATGATGATGATGATGGTTATGATATTGCGAATTTCATTGCATTTATACCTGCATGCGCATCGGCTGTCTCTAGTATGCGCTTAAGTCTATCAACTGGCATGGGACAACTGCATAGATATAAGTTATGACTATGCCTTGTATTATTGTATGCTAATTAAACCTTTTGAGCCTGGAGAGGTGGTGGCATGCATTGGCTCGAATAGGTATTTGGTTGTCCGGAATAGTCGATTATTCACGCTGTTATTGATATTGTTATTATCATTATTATGATCATTGTTATGGCTAGTTTATGATAGATTGGTCATTGATTCAGTATCGAGATTTAAGGTATGATTCTGGTCTCTTCTATATTATGAATTCATTGTTATGCATGATCAATTCATGATAAGAAATATGGATTAAAATCCCTGAACATGTTAGTACCAAATCCTGCTAGGATTATGAGACCTTAAATGAAGATATAATGATCTAGCTTATACTTGAGGTTGATCTTATGTCTATACATATGTATATCTAGCTATCTCTATCTATGGTATTACTCTATATCCCCTTCTTCCTTTATTCGTGTTGTATATTTATTCCTTGGTCTTGTATATAGCTATATGATCTTGTTTCATCCTTCATTCGTATATTGGTTAGGGATATATGATATAGTGTTGGGATTTCTGAGTATAGCTAAAATATGATAGTTCATCCTTGATACTTTCGTAGCCTTATTATGTTAGTCTCTTGGGCATGAATATGATAGGTTATCCTTACTATGTCATTGGATATTTTATGTGGTTGCTGAACACTTGGGTGAATTTTTCATTCTGTATATATGTTATGTATATCTGCTTTATCTTTGGAGCTTAGTTGGAGGTTTTTTACAGAGACTATTCGTTTGGTACTCGTATTATACTTTTTTATCATATAGATCATAGTACGGGTTATCACCGTTTATGAGTATGTTGTGCAGAGCAACTATGGTGCGGAGACTTACTGTGAGCTCCTAACATTCAGAGTATTACTTACCTCTATCTTATGTATTTGACTAGTCTCTGTTGTATTCAGAGTTAAGTTGTATCAAGGTAATTCCTTTGATATTTCACTTTTGTACTCTTATATCATATTAGAAGCTCTTGTACTGATACCACCAGGTTTTTGGACTTCACTATGTATTTGACCTTCTATATCATCTATCTTGCATTATTTGTTTAAGTATATTGAGTAGTCCATTACTAGCCATTCTAGACTACCAGTTTGGATTGCCTACTGGTGGGTTATAGTAGGCGCCATCATGACTTATGAAATTGGGTTGTGACAGAAGGAAACCTGAATAGGGATGAAATAAGAAGATTTGGTCAATTGATCCACAATGATCCAAACACTGTATGCACTATGCGAAGTATGAGGTAATCCAGTCACAAAGTCCATAGTGATCCATTCCCATTTCCACTGAGGAATGGGTAACGTCTGAAGCAAACCACCAACCCTCAAAAGCTCGACTTTCACCTGCTGGAAATATAGGTAACGAGCTACAAAATCTATTACATCCTTACTCATAACACCCTACTAGTACTGGTGTCCCAAATCACAATACATCTTAGTCACCTCCAAATTAATGGAATCCTTAGAACAATGAGACTCCTACAAAATCAATTTCACTAAATCACCTACTATCGGCATACAAACTCGACCCTCAATCCTTAAGAAACCATCGGGGTCAAGTGAGGCTTTCATAGTCTTGCCACTCATCACCTTATCCCGATTCACTCTCAACCTAACCTCATCAAACTGATGAGCCCAAATCTGCTCCATCAAAGAAGACCTAGGCTCCACAAATGCCAAATCACACCAGGTGTCGAAATATCAAGCCTAACCATCTAGTTAGCTAAAGACTGAACCTTTAAGGCCAAAGGCCTTTCCTGGGTCAAAAGATTCGCCAAGCTACCTATACTAGTCGACTTTCAACTTAAGGAATCTACAATCGCATTAGCCTTGCCCAGATGATAGAGGATTGTTAGGTCATAATTCTTAATAAGCTCGAGCCAATGACACTACCTCATATTAATATCTTGCTGAGTAAGAAATACAAAAGGCTATGGTAATCTGAGAAGATCCCATAATAGACTTCATACAAAAAGGGCCTCCATATCTTCAAAGCAAAAGCAACAATGCTCAACTCTAAATTGTGGGTAGGATAATTCTTCTCATGAGGCTTCAATTGACAAGTAGTATACACAATCAAGGGATACTTATTTGTATTTGGATAGTCTATTTTAAGGCTAAGAGTGGAATAATTCAAAAATGGCCTATGATCATGTGCTAACTAACTATCTTACAAAATAGGCAAGACTAACCAGCCAAGTTCTGGATTAAAATGCATAAAGAGAACTCGGTAAATGCCTCACACACATGGTACAAGGTTATATCACCAACTACTTCTTATCCGATTCATGCAATGCTAAGCTTTGGTTATATTGTCCTTACTACTAATGCCATAACAAGATTCTAATAATGGCCACACCTATGTTTACATCACATAGATCACAAAATTTTTAGGAGGGTATTTTTTTTCAAACACTACAAAACATAAAATAAAATATGTCAACTTCACTTAGGTTCCTTATTTTTATCCTAATAAAATAACACATAACACATACAATGACACATAATACATATAACGGCACAAACACAGCGTAAACATGCCAATTCTTCTAAGATAATATAGTCGACGAGAAAAGAAACACAACAACAAAAACCCTTGGTTGTGGTACACCCCCACCCTTAACTAAAAGTTGTTGTACTGTCCCTAGTGCATACTAGAAACTAAAGAATAAAAGTGTGTAGGGACATACTTGGGACTCTCTAGGTGTCCAAAGCTGGCTTGCCCCTATCTAGGGAATCTCGTGGACCATCACCAGGAGGTGGATGTAGTGTATGGCTAGAATAGGCTTCCAACGTCATCAGGGCATGGCTCCGCTCATCAATAATATACTGCACCCTAGACTCAACAGTGTTCTTTTTCAAGGCCTATCTAAACTCTATATCAGGGTCATGTAACTCTTCCTTCTCACGTCCTCTCTTAGCCCAAACATATGGGGCCTCATCGTCCTCCACAAATAAGTAAAAAATAAAAGGGCATAAAATTGGCCAGTGTCTGCGTGGAAAAAAGGGATCAATAGAGGGAAAAATGGAATATGTTCTTAGGTAACGAGCGCACCTCTAATAGGGACAATTGAGTCTCTATATCTGTTTGGTGATCAACTATGTCCTGTTACCGATCGATGTTTCTATATACACACACAAAAGTTTATGTGATCATACAAGTAATGTAGTGACTCAAAAGAATCGGATATCAAACCCATAAGGACTACTTGATTAGTAATTTACTTAACTTGAATTTTGACAATAATGTATTCAAGTGTTTCAAACGATCAACTTGGTTTTAACAATTAACTGAATAATTCAAAAAGTAAATAAATAACAAAGTATGTCAATCACAACGTAAGCTAAGTTGAATCCAATAAGAGAGAGGATTCTAGTGTTGAGACACTCTTAACAACCATGTAAATCTCTACCATTATCGTGATTATGTTGGTTATTGAGTTGCTGATTTGCAAGGTTGAGAACATGATCATGGTCTTTTAAGCCTCTAATCTTCTATCTAAAAGTAAATCACAACTATATCATTGAGTAGGGATGCAGTGATCCATTCTAGATGCTTTACGTTATCTTCCTACAATTGAATCAAACAAAGCGACTAGATATATATTTCTATCCTAGACTCTACTTCAAATCCTTCGTTATGTAGAAAAATAAGAACTTGCTCCTTAATCCCTCAGATATATCCTAATGTTCCTCCTTTTAGGATTATAAGAGAATTAAACATATATTTTACTAATGGCCATGCATTAAATAGTAAAAACAAGAGATTAAGAACAACCCATATGATAAGCCAACGTTCAATCACTTTAAGAATATCAAAATTTAATCATGTTCTTGGACTCAACCCCAGAACAAGGGTGTTTAGACACTCATGTTTGAAATTAACATTAATGAAATATAATTTATCATACCAAAGTCGATGTTCAAAGATGAAAAATGAAAGAACCATAATAAATCTCCCGTAATTGTTTTTTGCCTTTGCTATTCATATGTTAAAGATCTTTACAATTGTGATTAATTGTCCCTTTTATACTAGGGCTGTCAACAAAAATTACTTAGCTCATGACACAGAGCTTATCATGGATACTAAGGTCTATGGCATGTCGATATCGCGTATGCTCACTGGATTTCACTACCTGAAATAAATCAGCCTCCGTGCCACAAAGGTTATCACAGACACTAAGGTCCATGGTATGGGGTTTTCGAGGACCTTCACCGTATTGTGCTATTGAATTTTATTTTATCAACGTGCCGTGGAGCTTAACGCCGAGGCTAACCTCCGTACCATGTTTGCACATTCTTTTCTTTATTTCCAGCTTCTTTAAGGTTCTCTTGGTTTTGGGCTTTGTTTCATGCTTTTCGAACCTTGTTTCAACATCTTCATGCTCAACATGTTACTCCAATTTATTTCATAATGCAAAATCTTCTCATTAAGCATCAAAGCACGTCCAATTGTACCATAATCAAGCCCTATAATAGTAATTACATCCATTAGCTCGAGAATATGATTTTAGCTTAAACACAATATAATCAATAAGTTTTAGTTCATAGGAAAAGTATAAATATGGATAAATATTGACAGTTAGACGTATAAATATGCCCAAGATCACTACCCCACAGTTAGAATCTTATTTGTCCTCAAACAATCACAGGTAATCATTATAACATAACTAGGCTTCACACCATAATTTGAATAAGATACTTTTGTTGGGCACATATAGGCTACATATGACTCATCAATTTTCACCTCAAATATGTCATATTGCATATGCAAACACAAGATTTCAATATTCAAACTTCCTAACCTCACAAGTGGACTCTAGCACACTGGCAAACTTATGAATATTATTTAATTAAGCAATCCTACAGGTCACCCAAGTATCCTCCATATACACCCTCATAATAAGATAATTACCCAATTCACTCATAATCTTGCAATATATAATAAGCATAAGTACAAAGAGAACAAATTTCGCTCACTCTCACAAATAATTCACACATGATATATGATGAACCATAGGCTTTCCCTAAGTGTATTACTCCACTAATAGTTGAATGTCAAAATTAAGGATCAAATAGGTCTTTATGGGTTGTAATATAAGCCAAGGAATGGGTAGGAACTATTTGGGTAAAAATAGTGGCTAATTTCCCTATGCGATTTAATACATCACAAGAACACTAAAACCACTCAATTAATAACCAGTTCTTCACCTCATCTAACTTTCTTTTTTCTTTTGTTTTAGCCCCATCTCATTAAGCTGATTCAGATACACTGTAGAAGGGAGTCTACTTCTTCAACACATTATTCATTTATTTGTTGAACATTCTTTATTCTTTTTATCACCTACCTCCAAACCTTATTGTACCTCAATTCTTACACCAATAACTGTATTTTGGGGCTTTACTATCACCTTTTTCCTACTTGTTTTTCAACTTCTTACTCAACTATTTTTCATTAAATCACCTAGGAGCTTAGGATCAAATTAAGGTCAAACAAAGAAGGGGTACAGGCTACATGTAAGGCTACCAAAGAAAATAGGCTATAGGCTCAACATGGATAACTAGGAATATTCGCAAGGGCAGGTAAAATAGGTCTAAAACATGGCTATCAATAAAATGCCTATACATCTCCTTAATCCCACACCCTTTATTTTGCTACACATACCGGGAAAGTTCTAGACATCACTATGCACGTGGAATAACTAGATAATTTCAATCACACTTGATGCATACTCGATTCAAGTAGGATGCCTATAGATTCTTGACCTAGTAATTGTACAAATTCAGAATTAAGCCAACAAATTGAGAGTTACACACTTGAGATTAGGTGTCTAAAACTAGCATCCCTTTTTTTAGTTTGACATGCTTCTCTCTAAAATAAGTATTTCTCATGTCATGTATCCATATGGATCAACACAAAGTGTCTTGTTGTAGAGTTGTGGTTGGGTTCTTCTCACTTATTTCTTTCCTAAGACTAATTTTCCTTAAGACGTCCGTCATCCATCCATGATAGAGGAAGCCTTCTAACTACGATGAGTTATCAATATCACCTTATGGGCTAAAAATTTACTCCTAAAATTGAATTAAACTTAGATAAGAAAACAAAAAAATTTGAACTAAAAGTAATGAACTAAGCAAAGTAACAAGACCACTACAAATTACCAATTCAACAAATATCATAATAACTAACTATTATGGACCAAATAGTTAGAATGTCAACCCAAACCATATCAAAAACAACAATAACATCCAAATATAAATATCCACGAATAACAAAAAGATAGAAATAACAAATTAAAGGTGTGAAGAATGAAAACCACCACCTCACACTTAAAATATAGCACTATCCTCAGTGCTTGCAGACGTAACCAAGTAATGAGGTGGTGTAGCACTCCATGAATAGGCCTCGTCCATGTCATCATTGATTTCTATACCATAGGCCTTCTATCCCAAATCTTGATCCAAAACCTCCTACTTCTCCGACCTAATATCAGAATCTCTTATCTGCCGCTCCTTATCTATGGGCACATCATCAACAATAGGCTCTATAAAGTCTGGGCTAATTTGTAGCAATGTCTGAGCATGATAATCGAGTGGGTAATCCAGTTCTATAATATGAATTTCCTTTCTTACAGTTGGTCTACACCCTACTATCAACTGAAATATCTACAGCCTATATATACGGACAGTAATCTCATCATCCTAAGTATGACACTCAGGCAAAGTAAGAACCGACCCATGAGCCACATAAAAAACATGATCCTTGGTCACATCAATGGGGCATGTGTCTACAACTGGCCTATAGCCTAGTGTTTCCTCCTCAACATCGTGACCTCTCATCAACTTAGTCAACAAATTATTGAATCCATATCTATGCCCCTAATGGTATCACGCCTTCTTCATTGCGGATATCAAAGCAACACCCACATTGATATCTATATCATCCTGCTTCAAAGAATAAATCAGGAAGACCTTATCATAAGTAACATCTATTATGTGGTTGCCCAAAATAAGGCAATGATAGATAATCTTCAACAACGTGCGTGCCTCTCTATTTATTTGAGCATAGGTAATGTCAGGTGAAGGCCACTCTCTCTATGATCAACCCACCTAGCTATCGATCTATTGCTACACAATAGTTATCTGATGTCAACGTATGGTGGGGTAATGTTTAGTTGCCTCAGAGCTAGTAAATCTACTTCTGGAGTACCTAATATAGCATTAAAATCATGGGTCGAGAAAGTCACTACCTGTCCATGGATTCTTACTTCAAAATCAGGATCCCTAGGGTCCCAATTGGCATAAAATTCTCTGATGAGGTGTAAGTTTCACTCCATGGGATGCTCAAAAAAGAAGTTCAAGTATAGCTGCCCTAATATCCATATCATGCTAGAGTACTTTCTCAATAAGCTCGTCCAATTGATGAACTCATCTAAGGCATGTTTGGTCTCATTTTTCTTTGAGTACCATTTCTTTTGGGCCTCCTCGACCCATCTAGTTCCATATATCTATGACTGACCATGCGGAAATACAAGAGCTCTTTCTACTTGGTCAGTTGACCTATTTATTTTCTTGGAGGGATCAGATAGACCAACAATATCTTTTCCCTTTTGTTGTGCGCTATCCATAGTACCTGTCAGTCAAAACATATAATAAAAATGAGTTAACATGTGCATCTATTTGAACTAGAAAACACTATGTGTGGAAGGGTTTAGAGGCCACCCCACACTTAGTTGCTAGCATAAGGGTACTCAAACTTCCCCAGTTAACATTATCTTTTCACTTCCATAGCACTAGCGCATAAAAATTTAACCACTTGGGTGTTGTTTTACTCGAACTTCAAGCATATACCACACTTACTTCGATAGGATTCAACTCATCGCAGTATACCACATCATTATTCTCCTTCTATATTACATAATAACATTGTAACTGTAGGTCAAACATAGGTTTAGGACTTCTAAAGGACAAATTTGCACCCATACTCCTAGATGATATGCCTTCCAACACCATTCTACAACAAAAACTTAACACAGAGTTTACCCAATAATGTAGCCTACAACAATACTTTTGTGCTATTCCTACCACATGTATTATAAGAATTCAAAGGAGTTCATTGTACAGTCATCATTCTAGAAAGAAAAATCGCATGCTAGTTCTACTAAACTGCTATTCAGTATGCAATCAATCAAGATATTAAGTTACTTTTGAATTCTAAATAGTATAAACCCCATAAAAATTTCCAAAACATTCTTCGTGTGCTTAAGGCAGTGCTTAACAAGTATAGTCACAACAACATATACCATAATAACCTCACCTATTCAGAAGTAATTTCACTTAACTTATTCCTAGTTTCATGCATTCAATTTCTCATCTCTATTCAAGATAAATATTAAGATACATAAAACATTTCCCTTACATAGTTCAAGAGAAAAAATAATAGAAGGGTACATTGCTCACGCACATAACAATTTACCCTAGTCATGACAAAAACACATAGACTAATTTCTTAACTCACTAAATCTTAAGCGCACAACCACAACAAACTAAACAATGTCCGATTCCAACTGAAATTATGTGCAAGAGAGAAAAGGAAGAGGTTGGGAACTTACCTTAATTTAGTTTATAAAGTAGGAGAGATTTTACCTTGAATAGGGGATTAGTATGGTATATTTCCATTTGGATGAAAATTTGAGAAGTGATATGCTAGGAATATCGGATTTGAGGGGATTTGGGGATTTAAGAGGTGTTTAAAAAAAGGGCCTCAGGTTATAAGGGATTGGGTCGGGTCAATACCCAACTATTTAATTTAAAAACCCAAAAATTTTCCCTCCATGCCATAAATCTTTGTCTCTGTGATAGGCTTCGTGGCATATCAAAATCCCAAAGAGTGATTGGAATTTGCCTCTGCACAATTCCTTCTTACAATGACATGGACCTTACTATATAGAATAAGATCTGTGGCATGGTTCCAATCGTGGTGGATACTCAGACATCACCAATAATCCCATGGATTTCCTCCTATGACGTTACTAATTAAACATTGCGGGATAACTCGGTTTCTTTGGCTACTCAGACTTTGCCAAGGTTAACATTCTCACATACTTTCAACTCCTCTATACTTCCCATTTAATGCTTAACATGACGCCTATTCACCTTGAATAGGGTATCTCCATCTAATTTTAGTTCAATTGCACCATGTGGAAATACTCTAAACACAGTGAATGGTCCAAACCATCTAGACTTCTGCTTGTCAGAAAATAAGCAAAGTCTCAAATTATATAACAAGACCGCATCACCGGGTTCGAATGCATTTTTTCTTAATCTTCTTGTCTTGGTACAAATTCATCTTCTCTTTATACAAGGCCGAACTCTCATACAGATGGTGGTGTAATTCTTCTAAGTAATTCATCTTGTCAAGCCTCAAGTGCACAACATCACTTCACTAAAAATTCAACTTCTTCAATGCTCATAGTGCCTTATGCTCAAGGTCAATCGGCAAGTAGCATGAATTTCCATAAAGAAGCAGATAAGGTGAGGAACTTATATGAGTTTTGAAAGATATACGATAGGCCCAAAGTCCATCATCTAGCTTTCTCGACCAGGTAGTTTGGTTGGCATTTACTGTTCACCAATATGGACTTAATCTTACGATTGGAGACCTCAACCTGCCTACTTGTCTTCAGATGGTTATGTGTTTCCACCATATGTTTCACTCATCAAGTAGAGCCTTAAATAGACGATTGCAGAAATAGGACCCACTATCTATAATGATAGCTTATGGAGTACCAAATTGAGAGAAAATATTGTTTTTCAAAAATGCAATGACACTCGACCTTCATTATTTAGAAGAAAAACTACTTCCACCTACTTATACATAGAGTCGACTGCCACCAATATGTACTTCTTACCATGAGAAATCACAAACGGACCCATGAAATCAATTCCGCACACATTAAACAACTTAAACTCAAGAATTTATGTCATAAAGAGCTCATGTTACTATGATATATTTCCTACCTATGGCATTGGTTGCATGATACGCCCAAATTACATCTCTCTTACAAGAGAGTAAGCGGTCGCTGTCAAATATAGAACCCAACTAGGTTGGGTGTCGAATCCCATAGTGAATATGTGTTACTAAGTATTGTAGTTGTTACTGGACTGTTGGTCAGAAGTTCCTCAATGGGGGGTTTTGGTTGAAATTTGAAATGATAGTTACAATATAACAATGAAGCAATATGTGTACTAATATTTGATCCCAGAGAATGACAAGTTAGGGTTATGTCCACCTTGTAGTTTTTACTTCTCTAGTAACTATGAGTAATAAGGATTTATACATGCATGAACTTATAGAGAGATGTATTCTAATTCTAAATCCAAGTGTTTCTCAACCATCAAGGATTTATTCACCTTAGTTCTCTCGAATCCAAAGTGTACAACCAATCATACGAACTCTCCAAGTAGTTAATCCCGCTAAGGCATTAACGTGTAAAATAGAGGTTGGAAACCCTATTTTCTTGTCATTACTCTCTTTTCCAAATAGTAACTTTTCTATCGGACAAGTTATTGCTATAATGGCACATTCCCTATGTTCAAAACCATGAGAATTTAATCATAACAAAGAGAGTAATGATATAAGTGAATTAACACATCATAAATTCAAAAACCCATAGCAATAGAGAGTATACTACAAGGTTTCCATGACCCTAACAAATAAACTTAGCTACTCATGAATAAAATGGAAATCACAATAGAAATATTCATCATACCAAAACTTAGAACGATCTTGGTGGAGAAGATGAATAGCAAAAATAAGAGAGAAAAACATTTCTCTCTCTTTCTCCTCAAGCTAAGCCGTTTTTTCTCTTTTTTGAAATAATACAGAATAATGAATAATCCCTAAAAATTCAGCCATAAGGCTTTTAATAACATCCTTCTCTAATAAATTTCTACTATATCCTTAACTATTTAAAATTATTGAGTTTGCCCGGGAAAAAGTTCCCATATATCACATTCAGTTCAAAAGCTGCTTTACTTTTATGTGAAGTTTCCTTTGCTATCCACAGGTCCCTAAAGTATCGTAATCTTCCTCATTAGTACCTGAAAGGCATACTAATCACATAGGTCAGCTCACTTAACTAAAAATAGATAAAGTGCAAGAATTATGTATTTTATCCTCAAAACTTAGCTAAAACATGGGTAAGTTATGGTGCTTAGATGTATAAATATGCCCAACATCATTGCATGCCCAATCATACTCATGTGCATCTTTCTAAATCATTGGCCAGTGATAACCACATTGCAGAATCTTATAAATAGTATGAGCTCCACTATGGTGACCCCCAACTGATGACGAATGATAGGCCTCAAGAATACTCATCATCTCAACTTTGGGCATACACCTCCTTATCACACCATCCACAATCCCCAAAGTAACTAACAAAATGAAATAAACAAAATAAATAATCCTATCAAGAAGCATACTAAGAAGAAGGTCCTATTTTCTTACAAAACAGGTAGAAAAGTAACCAGTGACCCCACACTTATGCTCAATACTGTCCCCAGTGCAAATAACAAGATAAAGAACCTGGATAGTAGTACTTCTCATCCACATTAGGAGTCATGCCACCTTCATGGAGATCATCATTAGAGCAAATAGCAAAGTTATTTGGTACTATTTTTCTTACAAAACAAGTAGCAAAGTAACCAACCAGTGGGCATAGGCAATGACATAGGCGGCGCCTAAGCTATAGCCTATGTTGACATAGGTGGCGCCTAACCTATCGCCTAAGTTGACATAGGCGGCACCTAACCTATCGCCTAAGTTGACATAGGCGGCGCCTAACCTATCACCTAAGTGAGGCAGTGAGCATAGGAAAATGGAAATGCGGCGCACTTTTGGTTGGAAAGGTCCATACTGCGGGGGTGATATCAAGGTCAGTGGTGGGCTTCGAGATCAAGCCTATCGGCCCAATCCCTATGCTACCACCATAGACCTCATTGAAAGTCACAAAATAAAGTTGCACCGCGAAACTTCTTGGGTCGAATTAACATAATTCGAGGCACGACTCTAATGCGAATCATACTTGAGCCTTACACATTTGACCAATCGAACTTACCTGTAATATTCCCATCACTCCTAAACTTACCACCATTGACATGGCTCACTTCTAAATCAAAATTGGTACTAATCTCCTCCTTAGTACTTCATGCAACTACACTTAATCAAAAACAACAAAAATGATTAGAAAGATGGGTTGCCTCCCACCAAGCGCCGTAGTTTCGGTCGTGGCTCAACTTTTCTTTTCATATTTTTGTTTAACATGATAAAGTGAATAAAATCATGGGTTGCGTCCTATGTAGCGCCTAATTTAACGTCGAGGCACGACTCCATTATCTTGACTACTCAGACTTTGTCAAGATACATCGGTGATACCATTTGTACCTCATTTGTTGGATTAATACAATGCTTTATTCTTAGTCTAACCACTTTGAAATCACTCACATCCTTGCTTGCAAGTTTAACCAAACCATCTATGGTCTCCACAAAAGACATATCCTTAACTGGTACATCTCGCTTATCTTCATAGAATACATCAACAATCAAGAAGACACTCATCTCCTTTTGTTATTTCATAGACCGACATACTTTACAGCTAACTTCTTTCTCATTGAGCCTAAATTTTAGCTCATTCAGCTCCATGTCAACTAATACCCTTCCAGTTGCTAAGAATGGCCTACCCAAAATTATGGATACTTCAAAGTCCACTTCGTGGTCAAGAATTACAAGCAGGAAATATAAAATCTGCAACTTTTATAAGTACATTATGTAGAATCCCAATCGGCCTTTTTACTGATTTATTCGCCATTAGAAGCCACATATTAGTGGGCGTAGGATCTCCCAAACCCAATTTCTTAAAAACCATCAATGGCATAAGATTGATACTTGCCCCAAGATTACAAAGGGCCTTTTCAAACTTTAGCAATCCAATCGTACATGGAACAGTAAATGTTCCCGGATCAGCTTTCTTCTGGACAATAGATCTTGTAGCAATAGCACTACAATGATGAAGATTGTCTATCGTTTCATAGGTCATAGTCCTTTTCTTTGTCAATAGGTCTTTCATAAACTTAGCATATCCGGGCATCTGTTCCAGTGCTTCAAATAAGGGCACATTCACTGTCAACTGCTTTAACATAGCCATGAATTTGCTAAACTTTCCATTATCTTCTTTCTTTTTTAATCATTGTGGAAATGGAGGTGGCGGGAATGTCAATTGGACCAACTTTTACCTCTTTTCTTATGCCTTGCTCCACATCACTAACATGCTTCGGCCTAGTTGGTTGTTCAAATTCCACACTCTCCTTTTTCAAACCTCCCAACTCCATAGGCTCCACTGGAGATTCATCAACTATCTCCAAATCCATTTCAACCTCATCAGTATAAGAGGAGGCTCCCAAACCTAAACTAGATAACATCTTACCGTTCTTAGTGGTAATGGCCATACATGATCCATCAGTCCTCGGATTATGAACTTTATCACTTGGTAGAGTCCCATTCTTTCTTTGGTTGAATGCTGTGGATAATTGGCTTATATCCTGCTCCAATTGTTTAATAGAAATTGAGTGCGAATTTACAAGTTGACTTATAGAAGATACGTCACTCTTTATTGTAGTCACCCCAGAATTTTCCGCCTTAACTCCCTTTAATACTTTCTCCATCATGTCCTCCATAGACATTTTTCCTGAACTGGTGGCAGCATTATCACGGCTTCCAGGAGGTACATGCAGTCCACACCTGTTACTTTTATTCATCCAATCTCCTTGATGGTTCCAACCTGGTTTTCTTGGCCACCACCTTGGAAACCCATCTGATTGTTCAAGTAATTGGTTTCTTCCTCAAGATCGAAGTCAGGCCTTCCTTGTGATGCTACAGATTTAACCTTCTCTATCTTTCCTAATAATAAATGCTTAGTGAGAAGGTCCATCTATGTTTTCATGTGAGCCATATCCTGGTTATGCTCTTCTTCTCTTCGCCTCTATTCTGCAGTCATACCAATAGATACAGTAGAGCTTGCTACCTCAGAATCCCTGGTATGCTAAGATCTACTCTTCTTTGTCATATGATCTAACATGTCAGATGCCTCAAGTAAGGTCCATGAATGACCTACCTACAACATTATCTACCACTGGCTTAGTCACCGAATTCAAAGCCCTATATAATATCTCCATCAAGTAGACATTGGTCATCTGATGATTTGGGCACCGCATCAGTTTCTTCTTGAACCTCATCTAAGTCTCGTGGAGAGCTTCAGTTGGAAGCTGTCTGAAATTGCTTATCTCATCTCTCAATTTTGCTCTCTTGGATGGCAGAAAGAATCTTTCTAGGAAAGCATCTTTCAATTGCCTCCAATTGGTAATAGAGTCGGGAGTTAGCTCGTTTAGCCATAGAGTTGCCTCTCCAGATAGAGACAATGGAAATAAACATAGCCGGATCACATTATGTCCAACCCCTGGATTGTCAAACGATTTGCATATTGAGATAAAATTAATCAGATGCATATTCGGATCATCACCTGTAAGTCCACTAAATAACCTTTTGAGTTGCAGTAGCTGGATCATAGTGCTAGTAATATTGAACTTAGCTCCGGGTACCAAGGACGGAGGAATAATAGCCCCTGTGGCACCAGCCCCATCCAAGTCATCATCATCATCCTCAAAAGCAACTTGCACAGCTCGACGTTCGGGTCTCATCCTAGCTTGACGATCTCTATTGACATTCCTGTTCACTGGTGCAGCCACATAATCTGCACGCCTTGTATTTAATAACTCATCATCACCCAGGTTCTCATCATCAAGATTTGGTACCCGACCTGGGTTATCAGCATTCTGTTGATTTATTTGCACAGCTGCCAATGTAGCTAATCTAGCCTGCTCTTATTGAGCCACTATTCTTTTAGGGTCTCGTTGTGCATCCATTCTACCAATGAGATATGGTTCAGGATTTATAGGTAATAATGGGTGTCCTGATCTCCGCATATTTGGCATGCAATACAGTCAACCTGATCAAAACAAAAACAACAAACAAAAGTAAAATTTTGGAAATCTTTGAACAAAAGGTCGACTAACAAACACAACTTAGTCGATAACTGTATTCCCTGGCAACGGCGTCAAAATTTGATACGTCCAAATTATACCTCTATTACGAGAGAGTAAGTGGTCGCTGTCAAATATAGAACCCAACTAGGTTGGGTGTCGAATCCTACAGGGAATACTGTGTTACTAAGTATTGTAGTTGTTACTGGACTGTTGGTCAGAGGTTCCGGAATGGGGGGTTTTGGTTTAAATTTGAAATGATAGTTACAATATAACAATGAAGCAATATGTGTATTAATAGTTGATAACAAAGAATGACAAGTTAGGGTTATATCCACCTTGTAGCTTTTACTTCTCTATTAACTATGAGTAATAAGGATTTATACATGCATGCACTTATAGAGAGATATATTCTAATTCTAAATCCAAGTGTTTCTCAACCATCAAGAATTTATTTACCTTACTTCTCTTGAATCCAAAGTGTACAACCAATCATACGAACTCTCCAAGTAGTTAATCCTGCTAAGGCATTAGCGTGTAAAATAGAGGTTGGAAACCATATTTTCTTGTCACTACTCTCTTTTCCAAATAGTAACTTTCTATCGAACAAGTTATTGCTATAATGGCACATTCCCTATGTTTGCAACCACGAGAATTCAATCATAACAAAGAGAGTAATGATATAAGTGAATTAACACATCATAAATTCAAAAACCCATAGCAATGGAGAGTATACTACAAGGTTTCCATGACCCTAACAAATAAACTTAGCTACTCATGAATAAAATGGAAATCACAATAGAAATATTCATCATACCAAAACTTAGAACGATCTTGGTGGAGAAGATGAATAGCAAAAATAAGAGAGAAAAACATTTCTCTCTCTTTCTCCTCAAGCTAAGCCGTTTTTTCTCCTTTTTGAAATAATACAGAATAATGAATAATCCCTAAAAATTCAGCCATAAGGCTTTTAATAACATCCTTCCCTAATAAATTGCTACTGCATCCTTAACTATTTAAAAACGTTGAATTTGCCCGAGAAAAAGTTCCCATATATCACATTTAGTCCAAAAGCTGCTTTCCTTTTATGTGAAGTTTCCTTTGCTATCCACAGGTCAGCTCACTTAACTAAAAATAGAAAAAGTGCAAGAATTATTTATTTTATCCTCAAAACTTAGCTAAAACATGGGTAAGTTATAGTGCTTAGACATATAAATACGCCCAACATCATTGCATGCCCACTCATACTCATGTGTATCTTTCTAAATCATTGGCCAGTGATAACCACATTGCAGAATCTTATAAATAGTATGAGCTCCACTATGGTGACCCCCAACTGGTGATGAATGATAGGCCTCAAGAATACTTATCATCTCAACTTTGGGCATACACCTCCAAATCACACCATCCACACATCACCAAAGTATGTAAGGATCATCCCAAAAGAACTTTCTTACCTTATGCATAAATCATTTTCAGTGTGTAAATGATAAGTCTTTTGGGATGAGGTCACTTGCCAAATAGTTCGCAAAGACAATAGACTACGGGATTAAGTCTAGTGATATTTCCAAGGTGCGCTCATCTGGAAAAGTGTCATCAATCTCAAGCTCATACCCTAGTTTAATAAACACCTTTTTTTCTAGGCGGGACATGGTTTTATGTTCCCATCCGATTCTTAACCTTAAAGTCAATCTCTTGCAGCAATAGTACCCATCGAATCAATCCAGGCTTAGCATTCCTCTTCGACATAAGGTACCTAAGGGATTCATGGACAATATACACGATGACTTTTGTACATCAAAGATGACCAAAACATCTCGAAAGCAAACACCAGCACAAGTAACTCTTGCTTAGTAATTATGTAATTTTTCTTTGTGGGGTTGGGTGCTTTGATAGAATAATAAATAGGATGAAGAATCTTCTTGCATATTTGGCCTAGGATAATTCCTAGGGACACACCATTGGCATCACACATCACCTCAAATGGTATTCCAATTTGGAGACACAACAATAGAAGTTGAGATCAACCGCTCCTTAAGGCACTCAAAAGCCTTAAGGCAAGCATCATAAAAAAAAAACTTTACTTCCTTCTCTAAAAGCTTGCACAATTGATTTGTAATCTTAGAGAAGTCCTTAATGAACCACCTATAAGAACCTGCATGACCCAAAAACCTCTAAATACTTTACTCAAAAATTGGTGGAGGAAAGTTTTCAATCACCTCAATTTTTGCCTTGTTGACCTCTATCACCTTTGAAATTTTGTGTCCAAGAACAATCCCATCTTTAACCATGAAGTGACACTTGTCCCAATTCAAAAACAAGTTGCACTCCTCACATCTCTAAAGTGCATTGGCCAAGTAAGACAAAAAGTCATCAAATGAGTCACCCAGAATCGAGAAATCATCCATGGACACCTCTATAGTATCATTTACCATATTAAAAAGATAAATATCATGCAATGATAAAAGATGGCGGCAACATTAAAAAGATCAAAAGATATCCTATTGAATGCAAACGTACTATATGGAAATATGAAAGTTGTCTTCTCTTAGTCCTCAGGGGCAATAAAAATATGACTTTACCCCAAACAAACACCAAGAAAACAATACCATCCTCTACCCGCAAGACGGTCTAATATCTAGTCCATGAATGGCATAGAAAAATGATCCTTCTGTTTCCAAGTATTCAGCTTCCGATAATCCATGGAAATTTTCCATCTTGTGACCACAATGATCCACCCTTCTTCGATATACCCCAAACTAAGCTTACGCACTCTCTATGGGAAATAGGGTAAACCATGTGTGCATCTAACCACTTAATAATCTCCTTCTTCACCACTTCTTGCATAGGCGGATTTAAAGGAAGCTAATGCTCAATTCTAGGCACACACTCAGGTTTAATATGAATATAATCCCAACAATATTTATAATAGTCCAACCAATGGCTTGTTTAAACCTCTACAATACTAAAATCAAGGCCTTAACCTACATATCCGAAAAATTTACTATAATGATAATCAATAAGATATTATTGTCCCCAAGAATGCATAATGCAAATGCAAATGGTGGGCCTTCAATTCCAAAACTGGTGTTTCCTCAATGGATGGTCGAGCTAGCAGGGTTTCTCTATTCTTCAAGTAAAAATCCAATTTCTTTAGTTCATAAGAATAAGAACCTTTGCCTACAAGTGAGCTTCAACTATCATCAACATCTGCACATTTTTCGGCCACCACCATCACCACCATTGTCATCGGTGTCGCCACTTTTACCACCATTTCAACTACCATTATTGCTATAATATATCTCTAATAATAATTATCTCCACCATCATAGCTAACAATATCTCCAAATACCACCAACACATTGTCAACCATTAGGCATTCATTTTTAAACTATCACAATCAACACCAATAACTACTAACATGAACCAACTTTAAATCACAACCACCTCCACTACCAATCACCACCATCATAATAGTCACTACAATACCAAACATGTCTACCATCACAACTATCACTATCACATCACTAATCACTAACATCAATCATTACCACTACCACCATTAAAAACCATCTCCATTATCTGTAACAAATATAAATATTTTTTTCAATCAAATAATAATTTCTTTGTATTAAATCAAATATTGTTCTAATATATAATTATTTTTCATTATATATGTAAATAAATAAAATTTGCACATTCAGATATTGAAAAACAAATAGTCTTAACCATTTAGATTTCAGATATGAAAACATCTTAATCATTCAGATATTCATTTAGATTCAGACACCTGAATCTTAATAAAAAAATACAACCTTAGGCTAAGTTTTATCAGTCCCATCTATATGTCAACCAATGCCCTACTCATGGCTAGAAAGGGCCTTCCCAAGATGATAGGAGCATTAAATCCATCTCACGATCGAGAATCACAAAGCCAGTTGGGTATATGAAAGAAACCGCCTTTATTAATACATTACATAATATACCAATCGGCTTTTTCATAGCTTGATCTACCATCAACAGTATCATAGACGTCCGCTTGGGTGCTCCTAACCCATTTTCTTATACACAACTAACGTCATTAGATTAATGCTAGATCCCAAATCACATAATGCTTGTGTGAAGTTGAAGGACCCAATAGTAAATGAAATTTGCATAACTAGGAATCTTATCCAATGCTTCCATAAGAGGGATATTCACGGACAATTCCTTCAATATTGACATAATCTTTGCTAGTTCATTTTTTTTTGCTTTCTTCTTTAACCTTTAAGGAAAAGGTGGGGATGGTCATGGAAAGGATTTACATACTGGCTAAACCACTTTACCCTTTCCTTTATCCTTTTTAACTTATTTTTCTACACCCATTAATTTCTGTGATGTCTCACCATTAGTCACCATTTTTTTTTGGGTGCATCACAACCTCCACAATATCAGTCCATTTATCAACCACATGCATAGGTGGATCAATAGTATCCTTAAAACTCTGAGTGGTGATGGATATGAAGTGAATACCGTTCGTTAAATTTTTAATAGTATTACTAAAAAATGTGCTCAATTAACACTGATTCAATGTAGCCAGCATTTTACCAAATTACTACTTAAGCGGTTGCGGTAGCATACAATTCTACTTTAAGGCTCAATCTTGATATATCTACCTTAATCTCCTTAAGGCAACTCTCTTGGCTCTATAAAACCTCTACAAGATTAGAATGAAATGCTTTCATTCTAGAATTAGCATCATGATTCCTCGATGTAACATACATACCACTCTTCTCCTTATAATAATACTTTCTTCTCCAGTCACTATCATGCTCTTTGCTCCTGTCTCTATATTGTTCTGAACCTGATTCCCTTGCCTTGAGTTCTAAGTGTCTTGAGCAGACCCTTGGACCTTGGCTCAGAAATTCACCATCTCTCTATCTTAGTACTTTGCTTCTTCCTCAGTATTAGATTCATAATGCTTAGAAAATTTGAACTATTTTCCACAACATTCTCCTTTTCTACTTTGATAGCTACAAACTGCTTAGTAAGCTCCCCAATCTTAGTCCTCAGCCGTGCTACCTCTTGAGCTACTGTATTATCTAAAGATATCCTCTCACTAGAAGAACTAATAGCAAATGTATCAAATCTCATTTCTACCTCCTGAGTATCACATACTTGATTGATTTTACAAACCAGCCTATAATTTTTTCTGCTAGCTCCTAATGAAGACTCATGAAAGCATCAGTAGTGATAGTATTAGCCACATCCTTGGTATTTGCATTGAAGGATCTATAAAATATCTCTAGTAGGTTCCTCCTTGAAATTTTATGATTGTGAACATTCATCGACTTCTTCTTGAACCTCAGCCATGTCTCTATAGTGTCTTTGAATGTAACTTTCTGAAATTATAAATCGCATTCTTTAACAATAGAATTCTAGAAGGTGGGAAAATTTCATCCAAGAATTGTATCCTCAGCCCATTCCAAGTGGTAATAGATCCAAGAGGCAACTCGTCTAACCAAAATGTTACTTCACCTATAAGAGACAATTGGAAAAACCACTAAAGAAGATCCTTATCCTTCTCCTTCCCATTTTTTTGGAAGAAGGGTCGAATCCAAACAAAATCAATGAAAAAGAAAAAATTTGAGTGATTGGAAAGGACAAAATAAAGGATAAATTCCACGCTCACCTTACAGAGACATGCTATAAAAATATTAATACTAGTAATTGTGAAATTTATTATAAAAAATATTCTTATTTGAATAATCATAACCTGGGGAATTCGAAAAATTTTAAATTGTAATTGGTTGATAAGAAAAATGAAATGAAGACCTTTTGTGGTTTCAAAAACCTCTTGTGAGTCTTATAAATCTTCCTAATTCACCCCCGGTAAATTGTACAAAGTGCAAATCCCCATGAAATTCATAATGTGCATATTTGTATAATTAATCGACAAACTAGCATGTATGCCCTTCAGATTGAGCAACTGAATCATTGCACTCGTAACGACAAGCTTCACTCCTTGGGGCAATTCTAGAGGAATGATGGCTCCCTGTCTTAGTTGGTTCAACATACCCCAAATCTTCTTCTGGATCATCATAAACTGGTATGTACTGGTAAGGGGGTTGTTGAAATCCATCCCTTATAGCTTAGTCTCTATCGAGTGTTGCTCAATGATCTTTCTCCTATCTAATTTTTTCCTCCTCACAGACTGCATAATGGAAAGCTGCCAACCTCGCAAGTAGTGGTTTGAACGTTTGTTTCTTGAACACCATAAGAAGATTGCTGACTAAAGGTATTTGGGCCATCTTAAACCCTCTCATGCCAAACTCCATACTCATATTCTTCCATCTTTTGATTCTATCATAAGGTCCGTTCAAGCCCCAGATCCAATGGAATCAAGGGATTACCTTGACTCTAGGTACTGGGCATACACACATATACCCTAGAAATAGTAGAAAAATGAAAGCCAAGAACCTCAACAAACTCAGTCAATCAATCCATTACTGTATTTCCTAGAAACGATTCCAAAATTTAATGTCACCAAAATTATACCTCAAAAGAATAATACGGTCACTTGTCAAATATAGAACCCAACTAGGTTCGGGTCGATCTCATAGGAAATAGGACAAAAAACCACCTTGAGCTTACTGATATAGCTGGAAAGTACAGAAAGTAAATGGAGGGTTTTTTAAGAGCAGTAGTAACTGTAACAATGCTTCACAAGTAGGGTTGTAGAGTGTAAGATGATTACTAGGATTGTGTTCCCCTTGACTTCTTAACTCCATAGACTTATTGTGCATGTCAAACTATCTTGGTGCATTGGATGCAGAATCTAAAAAATTATATATCACCTGACCATCTCTTAACTTTTGGTTTGGGTGAATTTTACTTATCTCCACTCAATTTCAGATTATCGCATTACTAACCCTTGTTCTAGATCCCAGTTTAACTATCTCCTTTCGGTCTCAAGTTAACTAGATAAGATTGGTAGCTTTAAATTACTATTATGATTTTCTTTTCCTAATCTGTACCTCTCTCTCAAATTAGTATCGAATACCGGTGGGTTCCTAATATTGCAACCATTAAGAAAGCAATCAAAATAAATAAAACCACAATACGTGCACGAACACCAATTTAGAATGACTTTGTGCTTCTTCTATTTTGCTACTCCATTACGATTCCTACAACCCTAGTTATGGGGTTTAGCTGCTCATGATTGTCATAATTGAAAACATATGAATGATCTCACGAATAATAAGAATGGAAACCAAAATCATAACTTTATATCAAAACCTAAAAGACAATGAACAAGAATCCCAATATCAAAAGTGTATCTTAGAACTTAAAATAATGTAATAAGTATGTAAAAGTGCGTAAACTATTAATGAAAAACCCCATAGGTATTTGTAGATACATAAAAAAACTTACCCAAAACAACATAGGAAAATAAAGTTGATACCTACCTATGACCCTACTTACGGGTCGTAGGTAGTACCTATGGTCTATAGGTGGGTTCATAGGAATCATAGTAGGCTTCAGATCTTTAGAACCCTACCTACGAGGGGTACCTATGGGGACATAGGTACCACTAATGCCTCATAGGTTGGATTTGGTAGGAATCAAAAGGAATTTCAGCTTTCAGAACCTCAGGTCTGAAACCTACGAATGCAACCTACAGGCATGTAGGTCTACCTATGGCCCATAGGTAGCCTTCCTATTTATTTTCATCTTCTTTTGCTCCTTCTCTGCTCCGAACCCCATTTTCCTGCATAACCAACATAAAAATACATCACATCTAACAAAAAGACCTAAGTACTTGCATAATTTCAATTTCTTAAGGACTGAAAATGCCGTGAAACAATGGCACATCAGTGATATCTGGAACTCAAATTAATCTTTGAAAATACTGAAACACCCTAAAGCTGATCAAACAAATCATTAATACGAGGAAGAGGATACTTATTCGTAACCATCGCAATATTCAACTATAGATAATCAATACACATACGTATAGACCCATCCTTTTTCTTCACAAACAAGACAGGCGCAACCCAAGGTGATACACTAGGCCAAATAAATCCCTTATCCAATAACTTTTGTAACTAATCCTTTAATTCCTTCAACTCTGCTAGTGGTATCCTATAAAGGGTAAAAAATGAGCTTGGTCCTTGGATCAATATTATTATCAAAGTCAATATCATGATTTGGAAGAATACTAGGCAAATTCATTGGAAAGACATCCATAAACTCATGGACAATACAAATAGAATCTAAAGGAGGTAGTGAAACAATGATAGTCTTACAAATATGGTCCAAATAAGACAAACACCTTCTCTCTAACAAGTGATGATCCTAGAGAAAAGTTATAACTCTCCCGGACATGAATGAAGCATATCCTTCCTAATTAACTTTGGCACACCCAGCAAAGCTAAAGTCACGGTCTTAGTATAAGTCTAGGATAGCATGAGGGGAAGCTAACTAGTCCATACCCAAGATGACATTAAAATCTACAATATCTAGGATAATCAGATCTACCTAAGTCTCAATGTCTGCGCTAGTCACAATATAGGATCGGTGCACTCGATCCAAGTTGATACTTGATTTAGCAACACAAAACCATAACCTGGAGCTAAGGCAATAAGTTAATTCAGTAGCAAATGCCCATCATAGATGAAATTCAATCTTAGCATCAATATACACTAGTCACCATTTACTATTTAACCATCTTTTATTAACTAATCCATTTGACTACTAGTTATCATATCACCTCTAATCCTCATTCAACAACTATTTACCACATACCCACTAATTATTATTTGTTAGGTAACTATCAATTATCACTAGCATCATTTATCAACTAACATCATTTACTTACTAATCATCATTACCAACTAATCTTTATTTATCAACTAGTCATTATTGTCCACTTAAACTTATATCCACCACTAATCCTTATTTATAACTAATCATACACTATACCACTTTATAACATTTATCACTTCTAGGCTACAACCGATATCTCTAATATCAACATCATCCAAGTTACACATGAGTTCATACATAATCATATAATTTCCATACATAGGGCTAGATGGACTCGATACGATACATGTACTCATAGGCACATTAATATATTCATTCTCCGGCCTTGTCGGGGATCAATGCTTCATCATAATCATCCCCCATCCTTGCTGGGTATATATCCTTATAATCATTCTCAGGCCTTACCAGGTATATATCATTATAGTCATCCTTCGGCCTTGCTGGGTATATATCATCAAAATCATCCTCCAGCCTTGCCCGGTATCAACATATTATCACAATATTCTTTGGCCTTTTTGGGTATCAATATATCATTACAATGTCCTTTGGCCTTGTTGGGTATTAATATATCATCATAATGTCCCACAACTTTGTGGGGTATCAATATATCATCATAATATCCTCCAACCTTGCTGGATTTTAATAAATATATATATACTCATAATCGGTGGAAAAATCAATAACATAAGCAATCATATAATAAAGTATCATGATTTTCATCATAATTAATAGCATAACTTCCCAATATAATCAATAGGCATACCTTCTAGCATCATTAACATCATAGTTTCTAACATCATTAATAAGAATGATTTCTAGCAAAATTTTTAAGCATGATCACAAGCATGAGCAATAGCATAGTCTTCCCTTCCAAGGCTACTGCGATACCCATATTGCACCATTGTGCTTTGGGTCTAAAAATTACATCAAAACCCCATGTGGGTCCCATTTATAAAAATCATATTTTTAAGACCAACCAACATTCATACAAGTTCAAGGAATCATTACCCTAAAAAATGGGTGATACCAAGATTATTTGGGGCTAAAATTAAGCTCTAAAGGTTTTGGGGTTTTGATCAATAAACCAAAATATTCAACCATGAATTTAGAAGATTCATACCTTAAATCAGATGATAATCACAAAAATATATGGTACTCTAGCTTCTCAAGCTCCCACAAGCTTCAATTTTAAGCTCCCACACTATTTTAAGGCTTTGCTCTCAAGGGGGAAGATGAAAAATGCCTAAACTCATGGAAAAAGGCTCAATTTATTCCCAATCTAGGGCCTCAATAGTCACTATTACAACCTTCAGGTATGCGATTGCACTACCTTCTGCCTATTATTAGAGTCGCAAGCGTGATAGGCCACTGCAATAGCACTATCTTCCCTTCTAAGGCTACTGCGATCACGCTGGCGATCGCCGCTACACCAGATAGTAGTTGTTTCCAAGTCTCTGCCAACCATTTAAAATTTATTTAGAATCCAGTCTGTGCAAACAAACTATGTAATCTCACTAAATTTAATATTTAGGATGTGATGGCACACTTAAATTTTCCATCAGAGGTTGTTTCGACCAAATTTAGGTCCCACACCCATATTTCAGTTTCTTAACTTTCCGACCAAAAGGTCAAAATAAGCCTAGGTGCCTCAAGACCCAAACCAATGGTTTAGCTGTGGGAAAGCTCTATCGATGAAAATAAATGGAATATGGAAAATGACCTGAAGGGTCATTACAATATCCATTTCTAAAGGAACTTTCATATGCAAAAGTTAAGGATTAGAATATACTTGAAGTCTGGAACAAGTGAGGATGCTGGGCCCGCATCTCGCTCTTGATCTCTTAAGTAGCCTCCTCTATTGGGTATTGCTTCACTGGACCTTAATGTCATGACTCAAATGAGGGCCTAGTCATGAAGAGTATCTCAAGGCTCACGTGGACCAAAAATCACCCCCTTCACCTAACCGAACATATACCAAATCAAATGTCGGATGAATTTTAAACATATAACAAGATAACGGAAAATAAAACTATTAATGGTTCATCACATGTCTATACCACCAACCATAAACCAAACAACCATCCATCACCAAAATAATCAACTAAATCACCTAAGTCCACAGTAATCCAACAAAGCCTCTACAAAATCTAAAATTAATAAAATATCGGGACATACCCTCGACAGTAGCCAAAAATAAACTCTAAACAAGGTATAAGACATAAGATACAAGGACCATGAAATGAAGCCTTCTAAAGTATGAAAGATCACCACTAAAATGTTAACTCAGAAACTAACTCGACCACTTGGTAACAATGCAGGAAAAATAGAAGAATTTTTGGTACCTGCATTGCATGGGGATACACGTTCGGAGGCGATTAGCGGTTGGAGTGCTAGCATGTAACTCAGGGATAAAGGAATAAAATAATTCCATCGTTTAGATACCACATGTCTAAGGAATATCGCTAAAATATTAGCAAAACCCTCGACGAAGCATCTACAATAACCGGCCAAACCAATAAAGCTACAAACCTCAGTTGGATATATAGGTCTATCCCAATCACGAATTACCACAATATTAGTTGGGTCTAACATAATACCATTCTCAGACACCACATGTCTAAGAAATGTCATCGACTCAACCCAAAACTCACAATTGGAGAACTTGGAAAAAAGCACATAATCTTTCAAAGTCTGGAGCATAATCCTCAAATGCTGCGCATGCTCCTCTCTACTCCTCGAATACACAAGGATCTCATCAATGAAACAATCATGAAATAATACAAATAAGGCATAAATACTCGGTTCATGAAGTCCATGAATGCAGTTGGGGCATTAGTCAACCCAAATGACATCACTAAGAACTCAAAATGATTAAATGGGTCCTAAAAGCTGTCTTTGAGATATACTCAGCCCAAATCCTCAACTGATGGTAACCCAATCTCAAATCAATCTTAGAAAACATTGCCGCTCCCTGAAGCTGGTCAAATAAATCATCAGTATGACGCATAGGATAATGGTTCTTTACCATTACCTTATTGAGTGTAAGACCCTACAAAATCCTCAGCTTAATTCTATTCTTTAAAGCTTGTTGAGGGGTCCCAGACTTAGAAAACTTTAGCTAAATTTCATACTTAGAGTTATTTTAGTCTTCATAATGGTGATCTTATTTTGTGACCCTTGTGACCATAAAATATTGATCTTTAAGTTGTTCCATGATCAGGAATGTCAGCAGGTGTTCTCGAACAAGTTTTAGATTTTTTGAATATCATTTGAAGCACGTTTAGGAGTCCAAACCAGTGTATCGACGCGATCTCGATGCGCCATATTGCCTATTATATCGATGAATATTTTTTCCCAGTTTTTAGTGCAATTTCTAGTGAATAAACGTGGACTCGATATGGTACATCATCCATCGCATCAATCCCTCTGATGTGGTGAATCGGTCTACGTGTCACTAGGCCAGTTTTTAGTCATTAAAAAGCCACACCCTTAGAGGTATTTGGGCCATTTTCCCACATCTATCAACCACTAAAACATGATATTTAGTCACTTTAGAGGCAAAATCCATTCACTATTCTCAAAATTACTCAAGAACAAAACCCTAGGGTTTCTAATACAAGGTTCAAGATTCAAGAGCTCACTACCAACCTTCATTAATTCAAGTACTCAGGTATGTGAAGTGTTCATCCAAGGGTTCCTGCCACTCTAGGAGTCCAAGAAACTCTTTAAAACTTCAAGTAGATTGATTTCACAATTTCCATGATTGGATTTAAGTGTATTCATGATTATAGTGTTAATTGGATTTCTAATCCATGGTTTATTACAATATTCATGTGAAATTAATATCATGTGTGTAGTATCATGTGAATTCATGTTAAAGCCATTAAATTTGTGAATTGGGAATTTATATTATGATGCCTACATGTTGATTTAGTATTAAGTGCAAATTTGTGTTCCCCAAGTGTTTGTTAAATTAATTATGTGAACTAAATGGGGGAAAATCATGACATGCTAGTATTTGTGTAAACTTATGCCTTACAAGTGTTTGATAAAATGTCCATATAGATGAGTTATGAAAAAGTGCACAATGTTATGCTTTTCAAGTTTACTCTATGCTTTACTTTCCATGCTATCGAGTCCTGGGGGTATTCAATACCTAAAAAATTAGCTGTTTACCTAGAGCTATAGTAGTTATAGAATAGTATCAGTAGTGTTACAAATAGTAGTACCCAAAAATCAGTCATAGTCTTAATTCAGTATTCAGTCAAAAATTTAATAAACTCAGTCAGTTAACCAAATTCAATAGTCTTCCATCAGTTAACGGAACCCAGAGAATTTAGTTCAGTTCAGTTAGACAGTACGATTAGTAATAATTTAGTCAAGCCAAGTATTTATAGAAATTAGTTCAGTGTCTATTCAGTTGGGAGTAAGATTCAGACCGAGCGAACCTAGAGATGGGGACATTTATACTAGTATAGAGTTTGATCCTTAGAATCAATCCCTGCATTATAGAATTATGTATCCAGCATAGGTTGAGATATCTTCCTACCATACTAGGGTTGATACATTTCGTATGAGTTTTCCTACTAGCGAGGGTTAATGAAAGAGCTTTCTATCAGAGAGGGCTAACTCACTGCTTGTCTTTACCCATGACATGGTACTGACACCCTTCCAACTAAGGTTATAGGTTGGACCCTAGTCCATTCAGAGCGGGGTATGTTGGTTAGATGATTACCTACCATAGTTTTAGTTTCAGTTTCAGTCTCAGTATAGAACTCAGTACAGTTTTACAGAATTAGGATTGTCAGAAATAGTCACCTAGTTATCAATTAGGACTGTCAGAAATAGTCACTCCATTATTAGTATTACAGTATCAGTAAACTCAGATATCAGTTAATCAGTATTCAAAACTCATTAAATAACGTTGACATGATCTTAGTTATAGTTTATATATTCATGCATTTACTCTCATTCAGTTATGTTCAAGATATTCAGTCTATTATTGTTCATGCATACGAACCATGCATATCAGCCTACCTCACTTAGCATACTAGTACATTCAAAGTACTGCTATATACTTTTCCTTTGCACTATAATGTCTTATATCATAGGTTTAGACGCACGGGCTCCTAATCGCACTTAGCAGCCCAAATTATTAGCAACAGATTTATTGGTGAGTCCTTATAGTTTGAGGATAGAGTTGTAATTTTATTATTTTTAGTTATTAGTACTTCAGTAGTTGGAGTTAGTTGGGGACTTGTCTCATCAACTCCATCTTACAAAATTTAGAGGATTTTAGACTAGAGTATTTATAGGGAGATGTTTAGATTTCAATATTGATTTTTAGTGTTCTATATTTTGATTTAAGTTTTGAACCTTATGGCAATTTCTGCCTAATTTTTGCAATATTATAGTATTACTATTCAGTGATTTCAACAGGTATCATTCATGGGTTAGCTTATGGTCCTTTGGGATCATGAGCATCGTTTAGCATCTAGGGTACATACTCGGGGCGTTATAAACTTGGTATCAGAGCCTAAGGTTCAACAGAGTCCTAGGAAGTCTAAAAGCTGCATCTAGTATAGTCTTGTGTATGGATGTGCAGCGCAGCACACTTATGGATAAGAGTCTACAAGATGTTTTAGGAAAAATTTCCCTTCTTTTAGTATTCATGTCGTGTGAGTGAGCATAAACTCACAATAAACTCTCAGTCTAATTCTTTTATTCTTTCCATTTATAAAATATGCCTCCCAAGAAGAATGGAAGAAGAACAGGAAATCAGCCAACCTCTCTACCAACCTAGGCAGATCCTCTTGATGAGTATGTCTCCCATGCAAAATTCAGAGAAGATTTCACCACTGTAGCTCATTCTATGGCAGTCCATAATAAACGTCCATCCGCCGTTCCTACCAACCCCTTGGCTAATACTGCTACAGCTAAGATTTGACATTCCACCTGAATGAACCCTCTCTTTTTTATCGGGTTAAAGTCAAATGAGGACCCACATAGAATTAATTTCTTAATTAGGTGCAGAAGGTTGCAGCTATTTTAGGGGTGACTTCTAGTGAGAGTGCTGAGTTGGCTGCATATCAATCACAGGATATGGCTCACTCATGGTTCAAATAGTAGAAAGCAGAGAGGGCCATAGATGCATAGCCCATAGAATGGGAGGAGTTTGCTATTACTCTTTTAGATAGGTTCTTCTCGCTAGAGTTGTGGGAAGCAAAGGTTTTAGAGTTTTTTAATCTGAAGAAGGGCAACAACATAGTACAAAAGTATTCTCTCAAGTTTACTCAATTAGCTAGATATGCCCCTCATGTGGTAGTAGATAGCAGATCTAAGATGAGTAAGTTTGTGTCTGGTGTGTCCAATAGTGTGGTCAAGGAGTGTAAGACTGAAATGTTGATTAATGATATGGAAATATCTAGGATCATGGTCCACACTCAGTAGATAGAGAAGGCTAAGAATAAAGAGAAAAAGAGAGAGAATAAGAGAGCTAGAACAAGTAACTTCAACTTTCTCAGCCTAAGTCAGAGGGTTGGAATCATTCTCAGTACTGCCCAAAATCTTCATTTTTAGCTCTGTCTTTAGTCAATGCTCTAGTTCTAAAATTCAAAAATGGAAATAGAGATAGGGTACCAGGCTCTAAACCCTAAGGTAGTGTTAACAATGCCCAAATAAATTCTTTCTCCCAGAAGTATGGCAGAAACCATTAGGGTGTCTGTAGAGCTGGCAATGATGCATGTTTTGGATGTGGCAAGCTAGGACAAAGGGTTAGACAGTGTCCTCAGGTGGGTTTGTAGAGTCAGCATACTCGTCCCCCAGCTCAGTTCAGCCAACCAAATCAGCAAGGTGCCACTTCCAGCGCCACCAGTGGGGCAATGCCTAAACCGAATCTATGCACTTTAGTCATGATAGGATCAAGAGATTTATCCTGATATGGTCACTAGTACATTAAAATTTTATCATGTACATATTTATGCTTTGCTAGATCCAGAAGCTTCCCTGTCCTTTGTAACTCCTTATATAGCTGTTGACTTTAGAGTAAGTCCTAAAATCCTAACAGAGCCTTTCTCAATCTCTACACCAGTGGGTAAATCTATCATAGCCCGGCTGGTATACAAGAATTATCTGGTTATGGTATCTCAGAAAGTCACTTCAGTAGACTTAGTATAATTAAAGATAGATTTTGATGTTATTCTTGGCATCGAATGTCTTTATTCATGCTATGCCTTGGTTGACTGCATAAATAGAATTTTCCAATTTCAATTTCCGAATGAACCTGTCCTAGAATGGAGGGGTAGTACCTTAGCACTCAGAGGTTAGCTTATTTCTTACCTAAGGACAAGAAAAATGATATCTAAAGGATGTGTCTATCTTCTCATTTGAGTTAAGGATTCTAGTTCTGACACTCCTTGTCTTGAGTCAGTCCCAGTAGTATGTAAATTCCCAAATGTGTTTCGCGAAGATCTTCCCAGAGTTCCTCTGAGAGGGAAATTAACTTCAGAATAGACCTTCTTCTAGATACTCAACCCATATCTATTTTGGTATAGAGAATGGATCCAGTAGAACTCAAAGAATTAAAAGAATAGTTGAAGGATATCCTAGGTAGGAGATTCATCTGGCCCAGTGTATCCCCTTGGGGTGCACCAGTCCTATTTGTACGCACGAAAGATGGTTTTCTCAGAATATGTATTAACTACCATCAGCTAAATAAGGTCACAGTCAAGAACAAGTATGCATTTCCCAAAATTGATGACCTATTTGACAAAATTCAGGGTTCCAGTTACTTTTCTAAGATAAACCTCAAATTAGGCTATTATAAGCTCAAAGTCAGAGAATGTGACATTCTAAAAATAGCTTTAGAACTCGATATGGTCATTTCAAATTCCTAGTCATGTCCTTTGATCTTATAAATTCCCGAACATCTTTCATGGACTTGATGAACCATGTGTTCAAGCAGTGCTTGGACATGTTCATCATAGTATTTATAAATGACATTCTTGTCTACTCCCACAGTGAACATGATCATACAGACCATCTTAGAATAGTGTTACATAAACCATCAATTGTTCGCCAAACTTAGTAAGTGCAAATTTTGGCTAAGGTTAGTATCTTTCCTTGGCCATATCATTTTCAGTGATGGCATAAGAGTTGATCCCCAAAAGACCGAAGTAGTGAGAAACTCGCCTAGACCCATCTCTCTATCAGATATCAATAATTTCTTAGGCGTGGCAAGCTATTACCAATGGTTTTTAATGGGATTTTTATCTATTTCATCCCCCATGTCTAGATTGACTCAGAAGAAAGTCAAGTTCAAGTGGTCCAATTCTTGTGAGAAGAGTTTTCAAGAGTTAAAGACTCGACTTATTACAACTCCAGTTTAGACTCTACCAGATAGTTCTGATGGGTTTGTAGTATATTGTGATGCCTCCAGGGTTAGTTTGGGGTGTGTTTTGATGCAGAGAGGTAAGGTCATAGGCTATGCCTTATATAACTTAAGCCCCATGAAAAGAACTACCCTACCCATGATCTTGAGTTAGCAGCTGTAGTATTTGCCTTAAAGATTTGGAGTCACTATTTGTATGGGGTACATGTTGATGTGTTCCCAGACCATAAGAGCCTCCAGTATGTGTTCTCTCAGAAAGACCTAAACCTCCCATCAGAGAAGGTAGTTGTAGTTATTGAAAGACTACTACATAATTGTTCTGTATATCTGAGCAAGGCCAGTATAGTGGATGATGCTCTTAGTAGGATGTCTATGGAGAGTGTTACTCATGTGCATGAGGATAAGAAGAAGTTATCTCAAGAAGTTCATCAGCTTTCCCGACTAGGTGTCCGCTTAGTCGATTCAGCAGAAGGTAGTGTATGGGTGCAGAGTAGTTCAGAATCATCTCTGGTCTTTGAGGTAAAGGAAAAGCAGGACAGAGATCCTAGTCTAGTTAAGTTGAAAGAGTCAGTCAGAGATCATAAATTGGAAGTTTTTTCCCAAGGGAGAGATGGCATATTGTATTGCTAAGGTTGGCTATCTATGCCAGGTGTAGATGAATTGAGGCAGCAGATTCTTGCAGAAGAGATAGAGTGCACTACTTTATTCATCCATGGGCCACTAAGATATACCACAACTTGTGGGAAGTCTATTAGTGGAGTGGGATGAAGAGATATATTACAGAGTTTGTAGCTAAATGCTCAACGTGTTAGTAGGTTAATATTTAACATCAGAAGCCTAGTGGGTCCATACATGAGTTTAGTATTCCCACATGGAAATGGGAAGAAGTGAACATGGACTTTGTGATGGGTTTACCTCGTACGCATCATCAACATGATTTCTATATGGGTTATGGTAGATAGGATGATCAAGTTGGATCATTTCTTACCAGTCCATATCTCTTATTTTGCTGAGGATTATGCCAAGCTCTATGTTAGAGAGTTGGTTAGATTGCACAGAGTTCTGTTGTCCATCATGTTAGATAGACTTACGCAGTTCACCTCTCATTTTTTGAAAGCCTTCCAAAAGGGTCTTGGTACCCAAGTTTACCCCAGTACAAATTTTCACTCTATGATATATGGTCAAGAAGAAAGGACCATCTAGACTCTAGAAGATATGCTAAGAGTATGTGCTATTGACTTTAAAGGTAATTGGGATGATCACTTTCCTTTAGTTTAATTTGCGTGTAACAACAGTTACTATTCCAGCATTCAGATGGCTCTATTTGAGGCACTCTATAGGATGAGATGTATATCTCCCATTTGTTTGTTTAAAGTGAGTAAGGCTATAGTGGTAGGTCCTAACTTGGTATTTGATACCCTATAAAAAATTAAGTTGATCAAGGAAAGGCTTAAGATAACTCAGAGCCGACAAAAATCGTATGCTGACGTGCGCAGAAAAGATCTGGAGTTTGAGATTGATGACTATGTGTATTTAAAAATCTCTTCTATGAAAGGAGTTAAAAGGTTTGGAAAGTATGGTAAACTTATTCCCCGATATGTCGGTCCTTATTGAATTCTTAGCCATTTAAGAAAGGTGCTTGTGAACTTGAGTTGCCTTCAGACTGAGCTTTAGTTCACCCAGTGTTTCATGTCTCCTTGCTAAAGAAATGCATAGGTGACCTAGCAGTTGTAGTCCCTGTAGAGGGTATAGATGTTCAGAATAGCCTCTCCTATGAGGAAATTCTAGTGAAAATCCTTGATTATTAGATTTTGATTCTGCGGAACAAAGAAGTCCCTTAAGTCAAAGTCCTTTGGCGAAATTAGACTGTTGAGGGAGCTACTTGGGAAGTAGAAGCATATATGCAGACCAACAATCCTCACCTCTTCTCCGCAAACTCAGACTTAGCTCGAGGTAATAGTTTTCCTTAAATTACCCAATTTCATGTTCAGATATAGTTACCAACTTGGTATCAAGTGACGTTGCATACTCAGTCATGCATTTATGAATCAGTTCAGTCATGTACTCATGCATCAGTTACGCATATTCATTATAAAAACTCATCTTATCAGTAATATCAGTTATAAAATCATGCATCAGTTATGCATATTCAGTATAATAATTTAGTATATCAGTAGTATCGGCCATGAAATCATGCTTCAGTTGTGCATGTCCAGTATGTACTTTTAGTCTATCAGTTCTCCCATCTTAGTCAGTCTTATTCGAGGATGAATGTTCCCAAGGGGGAGATATTGTAAGACCCTGCAAAATACTAAGCTTAATTTAGTACTTTAAAGCTTGTAGAGGGGTCCCAGACTTAGAAAACTATAGTTAAGTATTCACACATAGAGTTATTTTAGCCTTCATAGTTGGCGATCTTATTTTGCGACCCTTGTGACCATTAAATATCTATCTTTAAGTTATTCCAAGATCAGGAATGTCAGTAGGTGTTCTCGGATAAGTTTTTTATTTTTCGAACATCATTTGAAGTACATTTGGGAGTCTAAACCAGTGTATCGATGTGATCTCGATGCGTCATGTCTCCTATAGTGTTGATGAATATTTTCCCTAGATCCCAGCACAATTTCCAGTGAATCTACGCAGACTCGACGCAGTACATTGGCCAATGTATCAAACCCATCGACACGGTGTGTCAGTCTGTGCTTTGCTAGGCTAGTTTTCAATCATTAAAGAGCCGCCCTCAAAGATATTTGGGTCATTTTCCCACGTCTATCATCCCCCAAAACACGATATTTAGCCACTTTAGTGGCAAAATCCATTCACTATTCTCAAAATTACTCAAGAACCAAACCCTAGGACTTCTAATTCAAGGTTCAAGATTTAAGAACTCACCACCAACCTTCATTAATTCAAGTACTCAGCTATGTGGAGTGTTCATCTAAGGGTTCCTTCTGCCCTTGGAGTCCAAGAAACTCTTTAAAACTTTAAGTAGATTGATTTCACGATTATCATGATTGAATTTAAGTTTATTCATGATTATAATGTTTATTGGGTTTCTAATATATGGTTTATTATAAGATTCATGTGGAGTTGATTATCATCTATGTAGTATCATGTGAATTCATGTTAAAGCCATTGCATTTGTGAATTGGGAATTTATATGATGATGCCTACATGTTGATTTAGTATTAGGTGCAAAGTCGTGTTCCGCAAGTGTTTGTTAAAGTGCTCACGTGAACTAAATGGGGAAAAATCATAACATGCTAGTATTTGTGTAAACTTATGCCTTACAAGTGTTTGATAAAATGTCCCTATAGATGAGTTATGAACAAGTGCACAGTGTTATGCTTTTTAAGTTTACTCTATGCTTTACTTTTCATGCTATCGAGTCCTGGGGGTATTCAATACCTAAAAATTTAGCTATCTACCTAGAGCTATAGTAGTTATAGAATAGTATTAGTAGTGTTACTAATAGTAGTACTCAAAAATTAATCACAGTCTCAGTTCAGTATTCAGTCCAAAATTCAGTGAACTTAGTTAATTAACCAGATTCAGTAGTATTCCGTCAGTTAGTAGAACCCAAAGAATTCAGTTCAGTTCAGTTAGACAGTACGATCAGTAACTGTTAAATTAAGCCTAGTATGTACTAGAAATTAGTTCAATGTCTATTCAATTGGGAGTAGGATTCAGCACCGAGCGAACCCAGGGATGGGGGAATTCCTTCCACTATACGGTTTGATCCTTAGTATCAATCCCTATATTACAAAACTACATAACCAGCGTAGGTTGAGATATCTTCCTGCCAGACTAGGGTTGATACATCTCGTACGAGTTTTCCTGCCAACGATGGTTGATGAAACAACTTCCTATCATAGAGGGTTAACTCACAGCTTGTCTTTACCCTTGGTACGATACTGACACCCATCCAACTGGGGTTACAGGTTGGACCCTAATCTATTTAGAGAGGGGCACGTTACTTAGATGATTACCTCCCACAATTTCAGTTTCAATTTCAGCCTCAGTATAGAACTCAGTTTAGTTCTACATAATTAGGATTGTCAGAAACAGTCACCAAGATATCAATCAGGACTATCAGAAATACTAATTCAATTATTAGTATTATAGTATCAGTAAACTCAGATATCAGCTAATTAGTAGTCAGAACTCAGTAACCCGCATTGACATGATATCAATTACAGTTTATGTATTCATGCATATACTCTCGTTAAGTTATGTTCATATTTTTTAGTCAGTTATTGTTTATGCATATGAACCCATGCATATCATCCTACCTCACTTAGCATATTGTTACATTCAAAATACTAGCACATACTTTTCTTTTGTGTTATGATGTCTTATATAATAAGTTCAAATGCACGGGCTCTTGACTGCACTTAGCAACCTAGATTATCAGGAGCAGATTTAGTCGTAAGTCCTTATAGTTCCAGGACAGAGTTGTTATTTCATTATTTTCAGTTATCAATACTTCAATAGTTGGAGTTAGTTGGGGACTTGTCCCATCAACTCCACCTTCAGACAGTTAGAGGCTTTTAGACTAGAGTATTTAGAGGAAGATGTTCAAATTTTAGTATTGATTTTCGGTATTCAGTATTTTGATTTCAGTTTTGAACCTTATGGTAATTTCCACCTAATTTCTGCATTATTACAGTATTACTATTCAGTGATTTCAACAGGTACCCATCGTGGGTTAGCTTGTCGTCCTTCGTGATCATGAGAACCGTGTAGCATCTAGGGTACAGACTTGGGGCATTACATTAAGCTACCTATAATCAATACGCATACGCATTAAGCCATCCTTCTTCTTCTTCACAAACAACATAGGAGCTATCCTAGGGGATACATTTAGTCTAATAAAACCTTTACCAAGGAGATCATGAAATTGAGAATTTAGCTCATTAAACTCAACAGGAGCCATATGGTAAGGTCCATTGAAATAGGTCGAGTTCCAGGATCCCGATCAATATCAAACACAATCTCACGGACAGGGGGGTTACAGGCAGGTCGGTAGGGAACACATTAGGAAACTAACAGACAGTAAGAATAGAGTCAAGCGATGGACTCTCCACACTAGTATCACAAATAAAAGTGAGATAAGACTCATAACCCCTTGTAATAAGACTTCTAGCATGAACATATGAAATAATCCCTAGAGTCTCGGGGCTAACTACTTCCTGCCACATGACTGGGGGTACGTTGGGCATGGCTAAGGTAACAGTCTTGGCAAAATAATCCATGATAGCATAATAGTGGGATAACTAGTCCATGCCCAGAATCACATCAAAATCTATCATATCCAAAATAATAAGATTAAAATAAGTATCAACATCACTAATAGTCATAAAAAATGATCAGAAAACTCGATCCACTACTTAAAAATCACCCACAGAAGTAGATACATGAATTGAAATAGATAATGTATCACACGATAACTCCAACCTTGGTGCATAATAAGAAGATATATAAGAATAAGTGGATCCCAGATCAAATAAAGTAAGGTCCAACTAGCGGCACACCAAAATCATACCTATAACTATAGTATTCGAAGTCTCAAACTCGGGTTTAGCATGTACTGCATCCAACTAACCACGCCCAATACCTGGCTGGGCACTTGATCAACCTCTTGTATTGTCTACCTAAAAACCTCTTTAAAGATCCTGGTAACCACCCCTGTGACCATGAGAATTCTCTCTAGCTGAGGGATGAACAGCTCAAATAGGGGGAATACTCTTAGCTAAAGCAATAATCACCCCACAAAGAGGGAACTCTTGATAATAGTGATCAAAACCCCCAACAACTATAACATAAACCTAGAGCAAAACCATAACCAACAAATTCATCAGACTCAGGATAACCACCATGACTAGAATGAACAAAAAATAAACCCTTCAAAGGCTGTCTGCCAACCTGACAAGGACAGTCACTAGCACTAGACTCACCTCAGTGAGTAATTTAAAGTGTTTCTTGAACTGGTCGACTAGTCTAAATCTGAGACTGGTAGGATGGAATGAAGGATACCTACTTAGAGAACTACTATCTCTAGGTCAAGAACTATGATGACTCCTACTGTATCTACCCTAAAAACTAGTCCTCTTATCACGACCCTCAAAGCACTCATAGTGGATCTCCTCCATCACCCTAGCATGATCTGACACCTCATAAAAAGACCTACCCATAGAAAATAAACTCTCAATAGCCATACAAATGGGAAATCTTAACCCTCTAACAAAGCAATAAACTCTCTCATACTTAGTACCCAGGATAGAAGTTACATGCCTAGCCAACTTATAAAAATGAGCTTCATACTTTGTAACTATCATGGAGATCTACTCCAATCTAGAGAACTGATACCTCAAAGATCTCTAAGGCTATGAGATATGTACATCTCCAAAAATATTTTAGAGAACTGAGTCTATAATAAGGGAGAATATAAAGCTAGTCTAGAATCCATAAAACCTCTCCACTAATGGAGAGCAGCCAAGTCCAAATAAAAAATAGCATAATCCACACCATGAGTCTCAATCAGGCCCAAATTATCAAGCCTGTCCTCACAAGCAATTAGAAACTCATATGCATCCTCTCCTAGAGAACTAAAAAATCTAGGCAGAGCCAATCTCAAGAATCCACCCAACATCTTCTACTCGTTAGAAGACATAGAAGGCTGAGTAACCACTAGCTAAGAAACTACTGACTGAGCAACTATCAATGCATAAGGAACCTCAATTCTTGTAGCCTTAGTACCACTCTGATCTGTAGAATGTTCACCATCAAATGGTGCACTACTGTAACACCCCGATTTTCTAAAACCAAAATGCCACACAATGTTGATGATCCTGAAGGATCACAAGCTAACCCTCTTACGATATCTATACCTGAGCACTACATAATATAGGTAATAAATGCTGAAAATTGGTAGAAACTTGCCATAAGGTTCAAAACATCTAAAATAATCAATATTGAGAACTAAATACTAATACATCTGTCAAAAAAGCCTCTAACTATTTGAATTGTAGAGTTCATGGGATATATCCCCAACTAACTGTGTCTACTATAAATAAACTGAATCTAATGCGGTAATAAAATAAGGATAATCCCTGAATAAAGAGGACTCACTATTACCTCTACTTTTGCTTACTGAGTCTGTACTGCCAAGGGTGCTCTGGATCTTGTTCTTTTGAACCTATGGGATAAGACACCATAGCGCAAAAGAAAAGCATGCATTAGTACTTTGAATGTACTGGTATTCAAGATGAGGTAAGGCTAAATGTAAGGGCTTATGTATAAACATAGCTCAACCGAATAATCATAAGAGTACTAAATATGGACATATGCATGAATGCACAACCATAACTAAAATCATCGTGACTCTAAATACTGAGACTCGAATACTGATTTACTGATGTCTGAACTCACTACTAATATTGAGAAACTAAATAACTGAATCTTTTAATATTGATAACTGAGTACTAAAGTTGAGATCAGTCCTATCTAATGAGTGATCTCTGAATCTGATGATATTGAAGCTAGTTAACTGAATCTACTCATATCAATGACTGAGTTCTGAGCTTACTACTACCGATAGACTAAATATGTGATCAACCTTTCTAACAGACTATCTCTGAATCTACTAATAATGATAAAGAATGATTGTATCTGAGATTAGACCTATCTAGCAGAAGATCTCCGAATCTACTAATAATGATAAAGAATAATTGTATCTAAGATTAGACCTATCTAGCGAAAGATCTCTGAATCTTTTTATAATAGAATAATGGACTGAGTTTGAGATCAGGCCTACTTGACAGGTGATCTCTGGATCTATTAGTACTAATTCTGATTAACTTTATGTAAGACCAGGCCTATCTAGCGGGTGGCTTATGAATCTATGGAACTATCTAAATTCCTTACTGAGATGGGTGATTATATCTGACAGTCCTAATTTTGAGTTCTACTCTGACGACTGATACTAAAACTGCAACTGTAGGAGTTTTCACTTAATCAACATATCCTAAATCTGATCTGGTGGGGTCCAACCTATAACCCAAGCTAGAAGGGTGTTAATATCGTTCCACGAGTAAAGACCTCTACTATGGTCAGCCCTCTCTAACGGGTGACCTTGAATAGGAAGTCAAGCCTAAGGTAGTATGATAGTCAAGCCTTAATAAAATGAGTAACTCCTTGTATTGCGATGGCTATGCAGTTCTGGAGTTCACGGATTGCTGCTAATGACTCTGCCTCTCTAATGGGAAAGTCGTTATCCCAGTACTCGCTCGGTCTAGCTAATACTCCTAACTGAAGGACTCTAAACTGATTCTTATACTGAACTAAACTAAACCGAATCTATTACTGATTTGATTATCTTACTTGACTGATCTAATTGAATTTACTTGATTCCGTTATCTGACAGAATACTTTTGAATTCTATGTTCTGCCTAAATATGACTGAGTTCTGTAACTTACTAAGCTTTACTAAAATTTTAACTTAGTACTGAGCTTGATTAGACTGAAACTAAGATTTACTAAATTTTCTTAACTTCTGTCACTAACTAAAATATACTGATCATATCACGACTGAGATTATCTTGAGAGTGACTCAGCTCTAGACAAGTAGCTAAGTTTTTGGGTATTAAATACCCCTAGGACTCAATAACATAAATAAATAAGACATGACAACTCTTGCATAATAATCATAACAATAGACTATCATTCGCAATATAACCAGTGAAGCATCATTTCGAGCACTTGGGAATCTTAAACATGTAATTGTAATGGGAAGCCTGCTATTGTCTCATAACTCATCCAACAAGAAGTTCACATGAATAGGCAGACATGTAACATATCATAATTCATTCGTTTAGTCCTTTCAACAAACACTTAGCATGCACTAGTTGACACGTGCTTGGGGATATTATACTTCATGTTACAATGACACTATTTTCTTCACATAAGCAATTTATCAAGCATGTGGGAGGCACCCTTTGGTCATACAATTTTCAATACACCAAATTAACATAATTACATAATTCAACATGCTTCTTAAAGGGACTTTATCCTGAACATCACATAACCAACACATACTAAGGTCAATACTTGCATCTTTACGATCACAACATGAATCCAACTCCATGTCAACAAGGACTTCAACTTCAAACCAAATAAATCATGAAAATTCACAAAAATATAATCTCTGAACTTCAAAAAGGATTCTTGAATTTCTTGGGTGGAAGGAACCCAAGAATCAACATCAAACAAACCTTACTATGTAATTCTTGAAAGATTCATCGTGAAACCTTGATGATTTGGGTCTTGGATTAGAAACCCTAAGTCTTGCTCTTGAAAAAAGTTGAGAGAAAATAATGATATTTGGGTGAAATAATGAGAAATCTTGTGTAAAGAAGTATATATATATAGGTAGAAAAATGACCATTTTGCCCTTGGAATAAAAATCCAAAATAGAAAAAATCTCAATTTTACATGCTGGTGCGACGTACCATAATCGTGCCAGCTTACTAGAAATTGGACAATTGGGAAACTGCTTGATGGCGCATTGCGGTGGAAATCACGTTGCCACCTTGATTGCGAACTGGAAAGTCACCGCGATGTGGTAGAATCGTAGAGGCTTACTGGATTTGACAATTGCTATTTTGGCTGGCTCCGCGATGCGCTAGGGTACATTGTCTCAGTAAAATGGCTCTAACTTTTCACCTGAGTGTCGGATTTAGGCGAATTTGGTATCAATAGAAAGCTTATTTAATTCTCTACACGGTTTAAAATATTGCTCACTTGGGAGGTCATTACTTACTCTTATTAAGGATGAAACTCAACTTAAAGAAAAACTGGGGTATTACAGCTATCAATTTAACCTAAAAGCTGAACCATTATATGTCTGAGTACCAAAAAGGAAATAAACCCTACTAGAGCCTGGGCTTATCCCTGGTCCACCGCTGGATGGCATGGAAGAATTTTTGTCTCACGAGTAGGAATAGGGTTTGGGGAAGGTGGCCTATCCTATACCTCTATCTTAGCCTCTAGCTGGGGAAAGATCACCCAAGAACAAGAAAAGGATCCCTAGGCTCAGTCTTGGGACCCTCATCTTGTATAGAAGTAGTATGTGTCCTGGCCATTTGTGAAAGAGTAAAGTCAAGGGAATACTTGATGTAACCCATTGGGGTTGCTCCATACAGTAAGGAACCAGGTCCCTCAGAATCAATCACCATCAATTAAACAATAGAGTGCAAGAAAACTAAAGACAAAGTAGAAAGAGTAAAAGATACACGAATTTTTTATGTGGAAACCCAACATGGGAAAAACCACGACTTGCCCTCACAAGCTCTAAAGAAATCTGCTATAATCATTCCCCTAATTACAGTCTAAATTTCAGCCTAACACTAGGTTCCTTGTGCTAGTAGCAACTCTACTACAAACTCATCTTGGTTACTCTACCAAGGACTATCTTTACACTTATTAGCTCTAATCAGTGTTAAACTTAGGAAACTCTACCAAAGAACTTATCTCAACAAATGAAAGAACTACTTTTATAAGATGAGTAGTCAGTTACAAATCAAAGCGCACTCAAGAACAATTTCTATTTAATCTTGCATAAACAACTAAGAACTCGAGTACTATTGAAATGGAGTTTTTGCTGCCTCTCTTCACTCTTTAGAATTTTAAAAAACCACTTGTTGAAGAGACATCTCTTTTTTTATAGATGTGTGATAATTAGGGCTAGAATATCATTGGACCAATTATCTAAGTCAGTACAATATAGCACCTATAAGTTTGTTACACAAGAGGACAAAATTGTACAGATACCGTGTGCTAGCTGTACTAAACGTTGCACATCCAGGATACTGGTCCATTATAGTTTACATGCTCATCATCAAAACTACATACAAAAATTTCTTCCTTTTTGCTGATGACAAAACAAACCATATAATATGAGCATTAGTGCACATTCATTACATTTAATAAGAGTGATTACTACCTAAAGATAAATGTTTCCCTTATCATCATGCTTTCTCTTTCATCATGCAACACAAGGACCTGGTCCTTTGTTGTCATCTTTTAGCAAAAACTTCCTCCTATTAGTGTGAACCTTCAGTCAGTGCATTTTCTATTTCTTCCCTCTGTCATCATGACTCCATTCATTCATATATCTGGCATATCACATATTTCCCTCTGTCAGCATGCCATTCATATTCATGTTTACCTAGAATATATGAACATATAAATACCTGATACCTGGTTCATCCCTACTTAGTATTCCCCTTTTGGGAATTATTGAAAAGGATTAACAGTAAACCAAGAGTAAATTAAACACAAATTAGTTGACTCATTCCCACTGGAGCCACACTACCATGAAGAATAACTTTGCAATTTAAAGAGAACAAATGTAATACATAAATCAAAGATTAATTCATAAGCAGGATAAGTATTATAGAAGTGCATAAATTAAATGTTCTTAGGGAAAAAGCCACATGAATTAAGGATTATTAACAAGTAAAGGACTAGGAAGGAGATCTTGAAGGAGTAGGGTCAGGTTGTTATAGAGATGCCTTATCTCTGCATTTTACTTAAGGACCTCATCAGTTATGATTGACACCTTCTTCTTTAGTTAGGATTCTCAATTTTGAGTATTTCATTATCACATGGGCTTTCTTTGGAGAGATGCTTGATTGTCTACTGAATCTTGCTGATTTGTTCATCCTTAGTAGCTAGATTGCCCTTTAGTTCCTCTATTTCCTTGCCGAGCTTCTTTTGTTAAATGCTACCTGACTTGACACTTTTAGTCTTGACCAATGTATTTATGCCAAGCATTTGAAGCACTATCCCTTTGGTTCTATTTTCACAGTCAATACTAAACTAGTTAAATACCTTGTTCAACCAATATCCATAAGGCATGCCATGCTTTCCATTCTTTCCAAGAACCACTTTGTAAATGTGTTCCATCATCAATGTAGGCAAATTAATGAATTCAAAGCTACTGAGGTATTCCATTACAAACAAATTAGTATATAAGGCAATGCTTTTCTTTTGTGACCTAGGAAGAATCACCTTGTTCACAAAGTCAAAAACCAATTAAAACTCACTCTTGAGTGATTTCTTATTCACTGCAGCCACAGATTTCCCATTGATCTTTGATGCATTTGCTAAGAATTGTATTGAAGAAAGCTACTTTGTTAAAGTTCTCACCCCATATATAGGAACTTCCAAGATCTTTCCCAATGTTTCCTTATTTAGTTTTATATTTTTTCCTTGGACTTGTGTAGTCAGATGCTTTCAATCTTCTGAGAATTCCAAAGTGGGATAGAATTCCCTGAATATCTCATAAAAAATAGTAGGAGCAGGTCCTTTCATGAGATGCATCCACTCTTGATGTTTAACCAGCTAAACAAGTTCCACCATACCAGGTTCTGCTAGCACGTTTGAATAAAAAATCCTTCCAGTTAAAACCTTTTGATTCTTCAAGAACCTATTTCTTTCCTCCTCTGATACATCCTTATTTTCCTCCCTTCTTTCTTCTGGTGTAAGTGATCATAGATTTTCTTTCAACTACTTTTCTATTCTTGGGACCAGGTACCTCAAGAGTCAACTATTTCTCAGTAAAATTCTAAACCATTCTTCAGAAATTTTTGGTGTTTTACGTACATCAGTTTTCTTGTGATCAACCAAGATCTTTCCTGGGCTATTTTACAATAAGATGAGATTTTCAGCAACCCAGGTATCATCCATCAAAATATCATCAGCATAGTTTTGAAGATTCATGAATGATTAGTCATTGACAGATAGAGTGATGAAGGAGTTAAGCTTTGGAAGAGTAAGGGAAGAAGGATCTTTTTCAAAAAGGTTTAGAATTTTTTTTTCACAATTCTAAGCTTAGAACCCTTTCAATGATAAGAAATTGGAGAGTTGTAGCCATCAAAAAGGTCTTTTTCTTTGAAAGGCTATTTGAAATTTGGATTTCCCTTTTTTGGTAAGAGAAGGAGTGGGTGCAACAAGTTTTAAGGGAGAAATAGGTATAAGGAAGGGTTTTCTAAAGGAACAAAATATGATCAAAATCAGATTTTTAGGTGAATCACCTTCCTTTTTCGGAATAGGAGAACTTTGTTCTGACATAAGGACAGGAGGACACGACTTTTTCTTTACATCATAGACAAAATTTGTACATTCAAGATACTAACCTGAGAGATGGGATCAGGTTCCTTTTCTAGTTTAAGTGAATCTCTATCTTTGTTCTTGTCACATATATCTACCTCCAAAGTTGTTCCCATAGGTGTATAACTGCAAGGGTATGCTATTGATTTAGACCAATATGTACGTAGTTTACCAAGGATACCTGCCTCCTACACATAGCCAATCTTGTAAAGAGACACTAATTCACTTAATAGTAGGTCAGGATAATTTGATCATCACTAACATCAGTTTTTTTATAATAATTATACCACATGATACCTCTCTCATCTGCATTTTTTAGCAATTCACCATCATCATCATGAATCCATTCTTCACTTTTTAAGCTTTACTACCACTAGGGATGAATAACTCCATGCACATCTTGCTCTAAAATTTTCAGCTTTGTTTTGCAAGTGACTGGGTTCTTGGAAATCAAACATTTCAACATATGACATTTCCAATTGAAATGTTCTGAGAAAAAGGTTAGTTAGATCTTCCAGATTTAAACTTTGAGACCTTATCAATGAACCAATTCTGACAATAATCCCTTTTCTTATTCCAAGAATCATGATCACTTGTCAGATTTGGGAACCCACTTGACTCTGAGTTCCCAGTAGTAGGATAATAGAGTGATCAAATTCTTCTTAGTCTACCTAGGCATTGATGGGTTTCTCTTTACTTCTTTTAGAGACTCAAAGTCCTTAGGATGAGTACTCTCTCATTGAATGTATTTAATATTCCTTAATTTTACCTTAGTCTAGTACTGATATCCTTCCTTCAAATGTCTATTTCTTCCACAATGAGTGTACAAGAGTTTGTACCCTTTGCTTCTATCATCATGAGCTACCTGACTAGTTAAATCAGAAAGGATTAGTGAGGAAGTATTCCATTAAAGAGAATTCTTAAAATCTTCTTTTAGGTGAACCAAGTCCCTCTCTAATTCTTTATTCTTGTAAAGTGCTGCCATGAGGTATTGTTGTGAAACTTTTAGTTTCTTATCAAGATAAGTCTGAATCCTTGAGGCTTCCTTCTTCCCTTTACCATCAATATCATTAACTTTTGTTATATTCCTTATTAGACTCAGATTTTTAGAGTTTATCTCTGTGAATAACTCTTCAATTTCAAAAATTTTGAGAGTTAGAGCATCTAGCTCATACTCTTGATTCTCTACTTTTTCTTCCAAGGAATTCTTCTCAGCTATTAATTCACAAACAAAGTCTAACAACACACTTGGAAGCCTTTTTATCTTCCTAGCAGTGTAATTATCTAGATTTTCCTTAATATCGAATAGAGTTACCTCCCTTTTTTTCATCTCCGGTGTTTATCCTGAGTGCAAACAAGGAATCATATATAACTAAACCATCTTCCATCACTAGCGTAGAAACATCTCCAGTCTTCTCAACTTTATCTGAATCACTAGAAGAATCTCCCCATGCTCCTCGAGTTTGATTTACTGCATACTCATCTGCTTTCTTCCTTCTTGAATTTTCAGGGACCTGGTCCCTGATCTTTTGTTTTTCACCTACAGTCTCAGTACTGATTCCATTTTTTTGTAACTAACTACTCATATTTATGGCTCTAACTATTCTTTTTTCCAAGTAGCAACATCAATGTTTTCTTTCTTAGATTCTGATTTAGATGCTTTTAGTGCCAAAGATTTCCCCCTTTTACCTCTATATTCTCATGTTCTCGCTGCTTTTTAAGTTGATTAGTCTTCAGATTCCAAAAGAGTTCATCTATATGAAGGTCTTCAGATTTCATGCCTCAGTTATGGAATCTACTTTGCTTTTCCATGACTTGGGAAGAACAACCAGAATCTTCCTCACTTATTTATATAAAGGAATCACCTCTCCTAAGCAGTGTATCTCATTTGTGATGGAATTGAATCTTGTATGCATTTCTTGTATTGTCTCTCCTTCTTTCATACTGAGTTTCTAGCATGTCAACTTTAGAATCATTCACATCTTTTGTTCCCTTATGAGTAGTCCTTAAGCAGTCCCAGATCTCTTTAGTATTTTCACAAGCTGAGATCCTATTGTATTAATTTGGGCCTATGCCACATACTAACAATTTCTTGGCTTTGTAATTTTTTTCAATCTTCTTTCTATCTTCATCATTAAACTCCCTCCTACTCTTGACAACTATTCTTGCCATTTCTCCTTCCTTGACTTCATTCACTGGAATATGAGGACCATCAAGGATTATTTCCATCAGTTTACTATCTTCAGCCATAATGAAGTCGAACATCCTGGTTTTCCACCACCCATAATATTGTCAATTGAATCTTGGTTGTCTAGTTGTGGATTTCCCTTCTTCTAGGTTAGGTGGAGAAGCCATTCTAACCAAGACACTCTAGGTGTGAACTTTTTAGAGTGACTAGGCTCTGATACCACTTGATATAACCCTTGGGGGTTGCTCCTCATAGTAAGGGACTAGGTCCCTCAGAATCAATCATAGGCAATCAAATAATAGTGTAATAAAACTAAAGGCAGTGCATAAAGAGTAAAAAACACGAGTATTTTTTTACTTGGAAACCCATGATAGGAAAAACTATGGCTTTCCTTCACAAGCACCAAAGAAATCCACTATAATCATCCTCCTGATTACAGTCTAGATTTCATCTTAACTCTAGGATCCTTGAGCTAGTAGTAACTCTACTACAAGTTCATCTTGGTAACTCTACCAAGGACTCTCTCTACAATGGTTAGCTCTAATCAGTGTTAAACTTAGGAAACTCTGCCTAATCACTTCTAACAAATGAAAGCACTACTCTTATAATATGAGTAGTTCAGTTACAAATCAAAGTTCACTCAATAATAATTCTATTTATGCTTACATAAATAGCTAAGAACTTGAGTAATGTTGAAATGGGGTTTTTGTTGCCCCTCTTCACTCATTAGAATTGCAAAAACCCATTTTTTGAAGAAGTATCTCTTTCCTTTTATAGCTGGGTGATGATTAGGGCTGAAATATCATTGGACTAGCTATCCAAGTCAGTACAAAATAGCACCTATAAGTTTTTTTACACAAGAGGACAAAACTGTACAGATACCATATGCCAGTTGTACTGTACGTTTCACACCCAGGGACCTGGTCCCTTGCAGTTTAGCTGCTCATCATCAAAAATACATATAAAAATACTTCCACAAACCAACTTAGACTTTTAGCACGATATGAGGGAAAGAAGTGAAGAACTCTTAAGAATGTCTCATAGCTTCTCGAAAATAGGAAACAAACCTCATTGTTTTGATCTGCATGACTTTACTAGAAACTTGCTCTTGTTCCAGCAATACCGGTGAAACCTAGGCTCTGATACCAATTTTTCATAACCCAATTTATGAGTCATGATTGCACTTATTAAATCTCATCAGTAGGTAAGCTAAAATAATAACTTAGAGCTAACACAATGGGTTAATTTGGTAGGAAATACTGATCATAGGTAAAATTTAAGGACACTATTCATAAATAAGCAAGGGGTTATAAATAAATAAAACCGTCAATATAAGTTACCAATCCCACGACCTGGTAGAGACAGTACAAGAGCATATAATAGAATTAATACAACTCACAAGTCAAGAATAGTTAATACATATTTCTCAGAACAAAAGACTGAAATAAAAAAGTGGGAAATGGGTGACTCAAACTCCAAGAACCCACTCTATCTTTGAAAATAAATTACCACACAAAAAATGATCAAAAACGATAGGTAGTACTCGAATCTGCACCAAAAAGGTATAAAAGTATAGTGTACTCAGTAGGCATCATCAACCGACTGAGATAAAATATGATATAGGTATAATAAAATGTAAGATAATCATAAAGTAAGTCAAGGTACAAAAAAAATCGGAATCATCTCCAGCATAGTTGTTCATAATAAGTAATTAAACTGGAATAATAATATAACATAAGGCATCAACACATGCCAATCATCTCTTGAAAATAATGAGTAAACAATTAAGAATAATAACATATCATAAAGCATCATCACAGTCAAACACAACTAAAAATTTGGCTCCCGTAAACCAATTGGTACAAAAAATTAAAGAACTCACCACAACCTCCCATACGACAGGAGATTACACTCAAGATAAGAATAAAGCAATAAACCAACATTATAACTAACTTTCATCATCATTTAACCATTGTTCCACAATTATCATTAACCGGTCATTTTCCAACATTTCACAATTCATCATCATTAGACAATGTACTCACATTCCATAATATTATCATCACTTAACAATCTTAGCATCAATATACACTAGTCACCATTTACTATTTAACCATCTTTTATTAACTAATCTTTTTGACTACTAGTCATCATATCACCTCTAATCCTCTTTCAATAACTATTTACCTCATAGCCACTAATTATCATTTGTTAGGTAGCCATCAATAATCACTTACATCATTTATCAACTAACAGTATTTACTTACTAATCATCATTACTAACTAAACCTCATTTATCATAACTAGTCATTATTTGCCACTTAAACAAATATCCACCGCTAATCCTTATTTAGCATTAATCATCCACTATACCATTTTATAATATTTATCACTTACAGGATGCAATTGGCATCCCTAATATCAACATCACCCAAATTACACATGAGTATATACATAAGCATATAATTTCCATACATAGAGCTAGACGTACTCAAACTAGTAGATATACACATAGGTACATCAATATAATCATCTTTCGGCCTTGTCGGGCATCAACGCATCATCATAATCATCCTCTAGCCTTGCCAGGTAAATATATTTATGATTATCCTCCTTCTTTGTCGGGTATATATCATCATAATCATCCTCCAACCTGGCCAGGTATATATTGTCATAACCATCCTCCAGCCCTGACGGATATCAACATTTCATACAATATCCTCCAGCCTTGCCGGATATTAATATATTATCAAAATGTCTTCCAGTCTTTTCAGGTATTAATATATCATCACAATGTCCTCCGTCCTTGCCGGGTATCAATATATCATAATAATATCATTCGGCCTTATCGGGTATATATATATATATAATTATAATCGGTGGCAAAATCAATAGCATAAGCAATCATATAATGAAGTATCACAATTTTCAACATATCATAACTTCCCAATATAGTCAATTGGTATGTCTTTTAGCACCAATAACATTATAATTTCTATATCATCAATCAGAATGATTTCTAGCATTATTACTAGCATAATTATTAAGCATAATGATAAGTATGAGCAATAGCATAGTCAATGGACCGAATAATATTCTAATCAATAGCTTAATTAATAACATAATCATAGGCTAATTCAATAGCATAATCAATAATATAGTCAATTAGACTATGAACATTAATTCTAATCTCCTCAACATAATTCATTACCATGGTTCCTCAATATTGACTCAAAAATAGCATTATCTAAGCATTCAGCAATAGCATAAGGTTTTCAAGAGAAATACATCAATTTGGCTTAAGGTGGTTCAAAAGCCCCCTTCTAAATCCCCGAAATACATTCTAAGTTAAATTCTACCCAGAACAGGCTAAGGTATCTAAATCAACTCTTAGATGTATAGCAAACCACAATTAGTCCTAAGGTAGAGATTGTACTCAAGCATTTTAACTAAGTCGAATGGAACTAAGGTAACCTTCATTAGTATAAGAAACTACGGCCAAACTTACCCTAAGCATGATTAATTAGAGCCTTTTACTAAATTTAGAGCAAACTAAGGCATTCTCATTCTAAACATGAGTAATGAAGTATAATACACTATAGTTCAAGGCAACAAGCTAAGTATTTCAACTCTACGGTTTCAATTTAGCCTAAATGATCCAACTAAACACAAGTCTTGCATTTCACCAATCCAACTCCTTAACCCATCCAAAGTTGAGCACAATATCATAAGAATACTATCACATAGTCAATCTAACAAGGGATAAACCTAGCCTACCTCGATGCCAAAAAAAACTCAATAAACCACTAAACCTTTGCATTTCCCATTCAAGAAACCTCCTTAAGATGCCAAGCTATCAAAAACACATTCTACTCGTCAATACGAGAATACCGATACCCATATTACACCATTATGCTACGAGTCCAAAAAGGACACCAAAACCATATATGGCTCCCATTTAACAAAAATCACATTCCAAGACCAACCCAACATTCATACAATCTCAAGAAATCATTACCCTAAAAAATGGGTGAAAACCAAGCTAATTTAGGGCTAAAATCAAGCCCTAGATGTTTAGGGGTTTTGAGAAATAAACCAAGAAATACAACCATGAATTTAGAGGATTCTTACCTTGAATCGGATGATAATCACAAAAATAGATATTACTCTAGCTTCCCAAGCTCCCACAACTTCAATTTTAAGCTCTCACACTATTTGAAAATTTAGATCTCAAGGGGGAAGATGAAAATTGCCCAAAATCATTGAAAAGGGTTCAATTTATACCAAGGCCTTAACAATCGCTATCACGATTTACAGGTGTGCGACTACTCTACCTTTCTCCAATCATTAGAGTCGCAATCACAATAGGCCACCACGATCACACAATCTTCCTTGCCAAGGGTTCCATAATCGCGGCACTTGGCTTGTGATTGTCGCTGCACTTCATAGCAACTGAGACTTGGAAACTTTTCCAAGTATTCACCAACATTTTGAAATTTATTTAGAATTTCATAAGTGCAAATGGACTATGTAACCATACTAAATTTGACATTCTGGACCTTATGACGCATTTAGATTTTCCATCCAAGGTCATTTTGACCAAATATGGGTCCCACACCCATATTTTATTTTCTTAACTTTCTGATTAATTGGTCAAAATAAGCTTAGGTGCCTCAAGATTTGAACCAAATCTCTACCTAGACTAGAATTAATATTCTAGAGCTACTGGCTTAGTCTGAATTTGCATAAAAGATCATTTTACTGAATTTTTTTCCCGGTGGACATTTGGAACCAATGAAGACGTCTAAATAGGGAATTGGCTCTAAAAACCAAACGAACTATCCGGTAACCAATTTATCATTCGCAAAAGTCATAAATGACTTGGGCTAAATGGAAAAGCTCTAACGATAAAAATTAGTAGAAATATGGAAAATTACTTGAAGGGTTATTACAATCCACCACTAAAGAGTCTTCTAGGGGGTAGATTCACGAATAGACATGGAAACAGGCTCACTAGTAGAATCAAAACCTGGTGCCAAATATGCATATATATAGGAGAAAGTCAATCCCAAATCAAATAACACAAATTTTGATCTAAAATAAATTGGGAAAATATCTCTGATAATGGTATCAAAACCCTCTATCTAAGGTCTAGTGGGTATAGCATGGCACTATCCACATCCATTATCAGACTAAGTAACCCAACGACCACTATGACTGGCATCACTACCTTTGCTTTATGCACCTTAAGTAGTACCTTTACCCCTCTAAGGGTCGTCACCTCTTACTACTGATATAGGAGTAGGCCTGAAAACACTATAGGGACATTCCTTATCCAAATGGCTAAACTCATCATACATATATCAAACTCTGTTGACTTAATCAATTTGAGGAAGAACTGAGCTAGAATGACCACTATGGGATGACACTCGACTACCCAAATTCATTGAACCAGAAGACCCACTACCTATACTTGTCTTCCATGATACCTATGGAAATATCTAGATTCTCTGCGTCGAGTAGTATAACCACTGAACTTGCCCCAATGGCACACCCCTCTTGGAGCCTCCCTAAGATGCTCAAAGAATAGGCTCAATTATCTTGGAATGATCCACTATACTCTAAATGATAAACCTAACACTACCATTTAGGAGGTAGCCAATTGAAGAGAAACATCCAACCCCTTCATAAACTTTTGAATCTTCTTCGACTCGATGGCAATACTGGCAATAGATATTGGGACAAGGCATAAAAGCGAGCCTCATACTCAGCAACAGACACAGAGCCTTTCTCCAGGTGATCCAACTCGTCTCTCATCTGATCCCTCAAACTGAAAGGTACGAACCTATAAAAAAGGCCTAAAAAAATAATCCCAAGTCATCTTTAGAAAACCAAGAGGTCTAGAACTAACAAGTGATCTCCAAAATTCTATGGATACATCCTTCAGCTGGTAGGTAGTGTAAGCAACTCCATGTGACTCAAGCGATCCAAGGTTATACAACTTCTCCTAATAATTAATTAAGAAATTATAGGCATCTTCACCTATTGTACCATAAAATATGGACAGACCCAAGTGAATAAATCCCTGGAACCTCTTCTAATCCTTAGAAGACATAATAGGACTCGAAGTAATAAAAGACATAGTAAATCTGGCATGCTGTGATCCTACTTAATGAGATAACATAGATGAAGGCTGAATCCCTGGGCTTGAAATACCATGCTCAGACATTGGTACAAAAGAAGAAATAATACTTGGAGCTTACTGAATACCATAAGTAGATTTTGGTATAAAAAAAACAACACTTAGAACTAGAGGAACACATACTATGGGTACTTCACCTATAATTAAAAAAAATCCCAAATGGTATCCCATACTATCCTCACTAACAATTTTAAATATATCACGTACACCAAATACAAGTATAAAAAGGAAATAAAGAATAGATAAATATCAAATTAAACTACAACATATAAGATGTATAATGTATGAAATACAATGAGAATAACAATGATGATGATGTGATATGTTCGAGGTTATCACATAACCTTTGTATTCACCTATCGAGCACTTCTATCAAGGTAGAACCCATAGGGGTTTGAAACCCATATATAATCTCAAAAACTAAATCAAGTCTTAATATCCATATATCATCTCTAACTCATGAACTACGACAAAGGGTTTTTCAAGGTGCCATATTTCTATCAGAAAATAAGTATTTCTATAATGGTATAAATGTCTCATGAATATATGTATAATATGAATATCTAATGATGTCAACTAAACCAGAATGGCCAAATCCAATCAATATACATGTATGTAATCTAAAAAATCACTCAATAGTTCAACCATCCATGATCCAATATAAGCCATGTACCATTAAAGTGAAATATATGGGTAAGACATCAATAATACCAAAAGAACCCCAACTTAGGCTTATTTTAACACAAAAAGACAATACAATGGATACCTAAGGCCAACAATGTCAGATAAGGCCCCTACATGAGCCACACATTGCAAATATCATCTCACATTTCCAATATATCAACATAAGCCCCCACACGGGCACACAACATTAGTAACATCATTTTTATATTCATCACTCATACCCATAGCATGCTTTTATATATGATATTAACTACCCAACTAAGTCTACAAAAATTTAAGCCATAACCTACCTCGTGATTCTAAAATCCAAGAAAAAAATCCCTTTACACAGAGCTTTTACCCACTGGAATAGACCTGAAATCAACTAAAATATATAAATATAGAATGTATATGTCAAAAAGAAACTAATGATTCCCATATTTCCTATTTTAAAATTAGGGTTAAAATGGACCCCCAAAATAGGTTTTTAAATTGAAATGGTAAAACTCAAATTTTGGTTCATAAACACATTACCCATGATTAAAGGAAGCCATAGAATAAAACACAAGTGAAAATAGGTTAAAAATAAGGTTAAAATTAAAGTATAATCATTTTAGACCTTTTGGGCCAAAATCTTTGAATTTCACTTTTGAAATTACGAAATTATGGATTTTAGATGATAAAAATTTAAGTAAAATAATTGAAATTGTTATTTTGGAGCTTACCCTTTCTTGGAAATAGAATAAATCGCTCAAAAACTCTAAAATTCGAAGCTTAAAGTCTCAAAAATGGAAGAAAATCGAGAAAAAAAATAGAATTTTATACTATCTTAGGTATGACTGCTTAAGCAACCACTTGACCGCTTAAGCGGTCAGGTGCCACTTTAGTTGTATCCGTGTACAGATTAGTTTGCTTTAATGGACAAGAGGAGACTTTAGTGGCCTTCACTAAAATAGACAATCTCATCTTTAGCGTCCCCCATCTAGTGAGCTGGATCACTAATGCAATCGGCTGACTACTTTAGCAGCCATCACTAAAGCGACCCAAGAACCACTTTAGCGGTTTTACCAGCTGCGTGGTGCACCAACTAGAACTTTAAAAAATTATCAAGTCTCCACAGATCCTTCAAAATTTATTTAGAACCCTGTGAATGCAAATAAACTATGCTATATTATCAAATTCAATGTTCCAAGCACCATGTTGATATTTAATTTTAGAAAAAAGATTGCTTTCACAAAATTGACCACCGAGATCCAATTTCACAATTTTTCAAAGCGAGGGTCAAATAAGATATAAAAGTTGTGAAATCAAACCAACGATGCAATCAATTCATAATCAACATTCTAAATCTGCTAGCGCAGTCCGTTTTGCCATCCAACACACAGAATAATAAATGTTGGCCGAAGTCAATTATAAAGCAACTTTAACTTCAAAAAGTACGAGCTCATACAAATTGCACCGAAATGTATTAGGAACCTAATAATGCTCAAACTACACTCTTGAATGGGTGTAAGTGATCATTTTCAAAATAAAACCCAACTAGGTTGGGGTCGAATCCCACGGGGAATAAGGTGCAAACTTTGATTTGTTTATGAAATATTTTACTGGTAGTTTACTGTTTCCAAAAATGGGGGTTTAAGTTTCACTGAGAGTCAATTGCCATTTCTAATATTTTAGTGTTTGTAACCAAGATAAATGGGAGACTAGAGTTATGTTCACCATGAGTTTTAGGAATTAACAGATATAAGGTAATGCTTAAGACTCTTGGAGTAAGTAGAAACAACAAAATATCCCTGACGATGATACTATCTGACTTATCTCTTGACCTCAACAGGCAATTTATCATCTAATTCTCTCAAACTTAGATAACTTATCTATTTCCAATAGGATTTTATCTCAGGTAGATTAATCCAGTTACAACATAAATTATTAAACAGAAGGATGGTAGCTTCCGAGTCCCTATTGATAATTCACATCCTCTAGTTTATTTTTCTGTTAAAAGCAAATAAGCCTAAGGCATAACCTATTATTTGTAATCAATAGATTCAAGTTAAAGCAACAGAATTTCAAGATGTCCTACTACTCTTTGAATCCTTTAAATGCCTAGCATCATATCAAACCCTAATCCATAGATCCCATAACTCGAGCTAATAGAATTAGCCGCTCATGATTTGATGTATGAAATAACAAGTTGAATTCATGGTAATATGGATAAACTTACTGATAGATGAAACCCAATAATTATTTCTTCAATTCAACCACAAGATGGAAACCATAATAGTTGATAAGTGTTTGGAAAGAAAACAAGAAAAATATTTGATGAAAAAGATAAAGTAATTTTACGTGCCACCCTCTGAGTTAATTGTCTGATATCTTCTCAATCATAAAAATCCTAAAAAGAGATCCTCGATCATCAAAATCCCAATAATAGATCCTCGATCATCAAAATCCCAACTAGAGATCTTTTGTTAAAAAACCCTAAAACAAGTCTTTAAATAGTTAATTCTAAATAAGGAAACAAAAATTAAGATTTCAGTTTTCTCTTTGGAATAGTCGACGGTGGTCTTGATGGTGTGTTAGATGTCGTATGACGTTTGTAAGATATCATCATAGATTCTAGTGAATTTTTATCTTCTGAGCCTTCTGACGGCAAATCTGACGGCGTGTCAATTAAATGACAGTGCGTGAAAAATGTCATCACATCTTTATTGGAAATCATCATGTTCTTATTCGAGTTGACATCAATTTTGATGCCTTATCACAGTTGTGATGGCGCTTCAAAAAAGTCATCACACGTCACTTCAATTCTTCAGATTCTGTCTATGCTTGAAGGTGAATTTGACAGCCTTTCACATATCTGACGGCGCTTCAGAAATGTCGTCAGCTTTACTTTAACTTATTTGCACCAGATTCTAACTGATTTGTTCTTCTTTCCTATTATTTTCTCCCGTATTTCTCACATCTGCATTAACACAATAAAAACAATCAAAACTAACAAAAGTTGCTTAAGGCTTTGCAATTATTCCGAGTAAAAAGCCTCAAATGTGTTAGCATCTGTTGACACTTCAACACCCTCAACTTAAAACAATTGCTTGTCCTCAAACAACCAAAACATAACTAGGAGTATACAAAGTACAATTCGGCAGCTAATTACTCTTATCAGGTCAGAATACGTGCACCATCTCCATGATCAATCAAAGTAAAATAAACTATGTCTAGTATTTGAAAACGACCATGTAACTCACAAGTATCTAGATATGGCAAAAATATCAGCTATAACAACCTAGCACATAATCAAATTACATTATCCGAATAAAGCAGTTATTACCAACATACCTAGTGTGCCCTCACAACAAAGAAATCCCTTTTTTCACTCAGATTCACATATATAGACATAGGGATGAACATAAGACTCTCTCTTAGAATAAAGTTCCAATGTTGCACATCAAATGCCATAGGCTTGGCCTTATAATCAGTACCTAAGTCTTCAGACAAGTTAGTTAGTATTATTATAGGGATTTTCTTAAGCTTGTAACATAGGCTAGGGGTTGGTATGATATTCATGGGTATTTCATAATGACCTCCTTCTTGGCACTACATTCAATCTTGGGGTTTCAACTTTTGAACTTCTTTTCCTCCCTCTTTTATTTGTCAAGCTTGCTTAAGATGGGTACTGTCTGTCCAAACATTAGATTAACTTTTTCAGTTTTTCTCTTTTCCTATGTTATTTGTCACTGTACCCAAATTGTTATTCATTTTTCTTCTTTTACCTCTCTTTATACTCATACTACATCACGCACCCCTATAATAGCCACCGTCAACTTAGGTTATTTTCTAAGTAAAGGTGCATAGTGTCCAAGGAGGGATAGGGTCAAAAGAGGTTCATTGTGATGTAATGGGAAGGTGAAAGGTGTACAAAAAAAGCTAGGCTATTTAGGCGCAAAAAGGTATCCAGGGATATTATTCACAATTGGATGGTCATTTAAGCTAAAATGGGTTAACATGAAAAAATGGCCAATGATCTTTTCCTAACGCCTATCCAATGACTATGGCATGACTAACTCGGAAAGTTCTGGATTCAAGGCACAACGGGAACTGAGTAAGACCTTAGATGCACATGGCACACAAGTATATCGCGTATCACTACTCATCCGTTTAATGCATTTATTTTCTACAGGTTATTCATTTGCCATATTAATGCCACAAATAGATACACAGTGGTCACAATGGATGCAATCCATACAGTACACAACAGATCAGACCACTACAGAGGTACTCAAAAATTATAAAACGAGCTAACTGCCTCAAGTACTTGTACTACTCCTAATTATCTACAAAACATGTTACAACAACAGTTTACCTACACCCTCACCTTAAAATCAAGAAATAAAAAGTATTAAGGGTTAGGATATACCTGAAGATAGTCAAGCCTGTGGATTCTGGGTCTCTGACCCTGCTACTACATCATCTGCTGTCTGCTCCCCACTCGAAGCATCAGCCTTTGCAGTGGCTGGATCCTGGCTCAATAAAGCACCTTCAGCCCTAGCTCTAATGGCTGCTTCCCATTTCTCCATGTCAGCTAGAGACTCCAATCTTTCCTTTTCCACGTCTTCCTTCTCTGCTTTCTTCTTTGCTTTCTTTTTAGCTTTTCTCTTCTCTTCACTATCTGGCTCATTTCCCTTGTTCTTGTCTTTTTCCCCCCCTTTTCTTTTTTTTTCTTTGGGGAATTAGCAGTAAGATCAAGGATAGGAATTTCTTTCTCTACACTATGCATGGATAATCCTGTTGGCACTATAATTTGGTGCTGCTGCAGCATCCCAACCTTATCCTTCACCTTGTTTAATGCAACCCTGAAAGTGGTAAGATCAGCACCTATCATCTCTTTTTCCCGAGTATCAAATCTGTTCTCTAGATCTGTCACCCACCCAGGAAAAGTTATGAAAGGTTCAATTGTAGCCTGGATTCTTTTATCCATAGCAGCAAAAAATGGCAAAGGCCTGTAGTTGTACCTTGCACCAATTTGCTTGCCTAGCTACCTTCCTGATATCAATCAGCTGAAATGCAGAACCTGTTGCTGCTGGAGGAACTGAGGTGGTCGACTCACTTTGAGGCACTGAACCTGCCTGAGCTAAATATGTTGGTGGTGTGGATACAGCTTCAGAGCTTTGCACCCCCATATCTAGTGCTGAAATAGTCTCAGTGACTGGAGGATCTGCTATGCCAACTGCATCTTGATCAAGTCGCAAGCTCGGATGAATTTCATCTTTTCTGATAGAGTTGTGGGTCTTCTTGGCATGTAACTCAACATCAATACCTTATCTCAGGTACATTAGCTGCTTCCCACAACCTAGTGATTAGACATGAGAATGGATATGCAGCATCGGGTCTTGCGAGCTGAATCTTGATCTTTTCCACAATAATTTCTCTGAAATCCAAGAGAGTTCTATCTATCAATCTTCCAACCAATATTGATTGATCAACCCCTAATATGTTGTCTCCCTTAGTGGGTATAAGATGAATCCGTACTAAATCGCACAAAAATCTTGCCTCTGAATTAAGAGACATTTTGGTTATCTTTTCTGTAGGATTATTCATCCACTCAGGTTCCCCATGTGCTCTGAGAGTCTCTAGCTATTTGTGCTGATTTTCCTGAAGCTTCAACCAGGCATAGAAGGTAGGTGACGTGACTCGTGGGACGAAGGATGGCCCATAAAAAAACTTTTTTATGGTGGTGTCTGATACATCTACCCTCACTCCACGTACTGCAGCTTTGGTAAGTAGAGGCTTATCTAAAGTTCTATCCCCTTCTTTGCAGATATTTTCCACCATAGCCTGGTAGTTTGCGTAGAACTCCAGGACTAACGAATTACAGTAAACACCGCTTCCCCTAGAGTCCACTCCAGGACATAATCCTTGAGTTTTTGCATTACCTCAGGGTATCTGATCAACCTTGTAGTGATAATTTTCTTCTCCTCTCAAATTGGCCTTCGAGCACTTCTTCCATTTGTTCTGCGAAGTTCGTCCCAAAAGATTGTTTCAGCTCTAGGGATTTGCCATCTCACATTGTTCCTAATCTCGATGTTTTTCCATTTCACCAAAGTTCCCCATACTGGAGTATCCTTATCACCTTGATGCTTTGATGATGGTGATTCAGACTCAGTTTCTTCAGATGCAGGCTTCACAGAACCCTCATTTTCAGATTTTTATTCAGTGTCCTCTGGCTCCTGCTCAGTGTGTTTTGATCCTTGTTCCTCCAATGCTTTCTTGGATGAGGTTTTTACCTCAGTATCATCAGTATCCTCTACCTCAATAGGCTTAGGTGGAGGTGGTGTCTTTGTACCAGCCCTCTTTTTAGTCCATTTGAGCAATGGTTCATCTTATTCATAGTTAGAGTCCTTATTGAAAAGTTGCCGATGTACACTCTCTTTAGCTGCTTTCTTTGGTGTAGTTGGAGTGTTTTTCTTGTGTTCAATGCTCAGTTCTGCAACAATATAGAAATCCTCAATTAGTGTCCATAATGAAACAAGAGAAGAAAAGGATCACCTCAGTTTAACCTCATTACTGTTTTTAGTTCGAAGGTTTAACAGCCTTTCTGATTTACCATCATGAGTGTTATGGTGCTTCAAAGATGTCGTCAGCCTTATCCAGAATCTATAATATTTCCCAACTTTTGATGGAATTTTTGAAAAGCCGTCACATAGGTGCAAGGCTATAAAAGTTATCGTCAGACAAAATTACCACTTCCAATTTCTTTTTACTTGATTTTTCATCTACCATTATTCTCAATTTCAACTTAGGTCATGTGATTCAACTAAAATTTCAATGAAATTGTACAGTATGACTCTACAAAACCTATTTTCTAAAGGAGCTTGAAACATGTTGATGGGTTTAACTCATTTCTTTGAAACTAAGGTTTCTTGTAGTTCAAAATTTCTCCAGAGAAAGATGAAGTTGAAGTTTTTCTCATACCTAAATGTCGACTCATAGCTGATATACTTCGAGCACTTAGAATTATGAGTGGGAGAAGATTGTAATGAGAGAGAGGGAAAGTTTGTTGGCTTAACTCTTAAGCTTCGACTTACAAGGAAAGTATTAAAATTTTGTGTTAGATGGAAATAACTTTGAAAAAGGAAGGGAAATAATTCACTAAGGAAAGAAAACCAAAACTGAAAAAAATATATCTGTAGTAAGCGGGAATGTGAACAGCTGTTGCTGGGTCGGGCTAGCTCAAAATTTTAAACTGGGCCCAACTTATTTGATAGCAGTTTTTATGGCCCGTCAGAGATCATACGGTGCTTCAAAATTGTCTTCAACCTTAATAGTATAAGGCTTTGACTTGATTGTTTTGACGATATTTCTCACGGCTTGTCATACTTGTGACAGCCCGTCAAAATTAACATCAACCTTCTCAAGCGGACTGGAACCAGTTCGCCTCCTTTGTATAACTCTTAGCTACAAATATTAACAACACTAGTGCAACAAAATTAAAACTTTATGTTTCCTCCCAAATAGCACCTGATTTAACATCGCGGCAGGACTTGGTTATCTTGACTACTCAGACTTTATCAAAATGCCGTATCGATACCTTATTACCATTTTCCTGGAATACATCCACAACCGAGAAGATATTTATCTCTTCTACTTGTTTGATAAGAGGATGCATTTTGAATTTGGCCTCTCTTTTTTCATACCTGAACCTTAGTTCATTAAGCTCCATATCAACTAGTATTCTTCCCGTGGCTAACAGTGGTCTACCCAAAATGATGGGTACCTTAAAAGCAACATCACAATCCAATATCATAAAATTTACAGGCAGAATAAATTCATCCATCCACCTTTACTGGTACATCATGCAATATAACAACTGGTCATTTCACCAATCTGTCTGCCATCACAAGATGCATCATTGTGGGGGTAGGTTCCCCTCAATCCAAGTTTCTTGTAGATATCAAGTGGCATCAGATTAATACTTGCTCCTAAGTCATTTAAAGATTTGGTAAACTTCATAGACCCAACTGTGCACGGTATAGTAAATGCTCCAGGGTCAGGCTTTTTCTGCACTAAAGATTGTGAAAAAATAACACTACAGTGGTGGATGTTGTCCACCGGCTCACAGCTTACCTTTTGCTTCTTTGTTAACAATTCCTTCATAAATCTAGCATAGTTTGGCATTTGCTCAAGCACCTCTATCAGTGGTACATTCACTGTTGTTTCAGTATTGCCATTAATTTGCTAAATTTTTTGTTATTTGCTTTCTTCCTCAATCTCTGAGCAAAGAGAGGTTGTGGTCTTGGCATTTCTTTCAATACCACTTCCCCTTCCTTCTCGTCTTTTTTCTCTGAAATATCAACAAAACCATCCAGCTTCTTATACTCTACTGGATTTCTTCCTTTTGATTCATCAATACTTACCTTATTCCCCACAGATTTTCCAACAGGAGGACCATATAACATCTTACCACTTTGAGTGGTAATTGCCATATAGGATCCATTAGTCCATGGGTTTTGAACCGTATCACTAGGTAAAGTACTAGCTTTTCTCTAGTTTAGTGTAGTAGAAAGTTGGCTCATCTGTTGCTCCAACTGCTTAATAGAAGTAGAGTGTGAGCTAACCAACTGACTAAGGGTAAAAAATTCACTCTTCATAGTAGTTACCCCCGAGTTGGTAGCTTTAACTCTCTTTAACAGCTTTTCCATCATGTCCTCCATGGACATCTTGCCAGAACTAGTTGTTGCAGTATCCCGACTTCCAGGAGGAACATACAAACCACTCCTATCATTATTGTTTCTCTAGTGTCCCTGCTCCCAATCTTTATAATCAGGCTTGCCATAGAAATTCCAACCTTGGTTCCCTTAGATATTTCCTAGGAAACCCCCTGATTACTCACATAGTTTGCCTCCGCATCAGCATCTGCAGAAATAGTACCCGAGATTCCACCGCTTTAACTATTTTAGTCTTACCGAATAGCAAGTGCTGGCTAGTAAGTCCATTTGTGTCTTCAAATAGGCAATGTCCTGATCTCGCTCCTCATCCCTTCTACACTATTCTGCAGTTATACCACCAGCAACAGTCGAGCTAGCCACCACAGAATCCCTAGTATGCCAAGCTTGACTCTATTTGGCCATTCTATTTAGCATGTTAGAAGTATCTAGAAAAGAGAGGTTAGTAAATGGACTACCTGTAGCGTTGTCAATAATTGGCTTTGTCATAGAGTTGAAAGCTTGGTACAAAGTCTCCATCAAGTTCAAGTCCGTCATGTTATGGTTTGATTATTGTGCAAGTTATTTCTTAAATCTTTCCCAGGTTTCATGTAATGCTTCAGTAGAAAGCTGTCTGAAGTTACTAATTTTATCCCTTAACTATACCCTTTTAGAGGGTGGAAAGAACTGTTCTAGGAATGCATCTTTCAACTGTCTCTAGTTGGTTATAGAATCAGGTTCTAATTTATTTAACCACATTGTTACCTCTCCAGACAGAGACAATGGAAACAACCTCAACCTAATCACATTTTGGCTCACTCCCAGATTGTTAAAAGATTTGGAAATGGTGATAAAGTTCACCAAATGCATGTTCGGATCACCACCAGGCAAGCCTCCGAATAACCCCTTTAGATTCAGGAGTTGGATCATGGTGTACTTGTTATGCTGAATTTTGCACCTAGTGCCAATGGTGGAGGAATGATAGCACCCATTGCACCAGCTCCGTCTATTCTTTCATCATCTTCATTAGTCTCATATTGAATAGGCGGTTAACCATATCTTCCTCGGATTGGACAGTTTCTATTGACGTTTCACTACGCTGGTGCAGCAATTTGCTCAACTCTCCTTAGGTTTTTAGGATTCAGCAATTCCTTATCACCCAAGTCTTCATCACTAGGGCTCTAGTGATGTTCTTGTTGACCTAAATTCTGCACATTCACCAGAGCCCTGGCCAAAGCAGCTAGTCTCTCTGCTTCCTATTGTTCAGCCATTCTCCCTATAAGCTGAGGTTCTGGGTTGATTGGTAATAGCGGTTCTCCGAAACTTTTTGGTTTTGGAATAAACAACATAGCACCTAAAATAGACTAAAACAACAAATAAACGTAAATCAAGGAAACTTAACTATCAGCAAATTTTCACACACAAACTTTTAGACTACAATCGTATTCCCCGGAAATGGTGCCATTTTTAATAATGCTTAAACTACACTCTTGAATGGTTGTAAGAGATCGTTGTCAATATAAAACCCAACTAGGTTTGGAATAGGGTGTGAACTTTGATTTGTTTACGAAATGCTTTACTGGTATTTTACTATTTTCAAAAAGGGGGTTTAAGTTTCACAGAGAGTCAATTGTCACTTTCAATATTTTAGTGTTTGTAACCAAGATAAATGGGCGACCGGAGTTATGTTCACCATGATTTTTAGGAATTGACAGATATTAGGTAATGCTTAAGGCTCTTGGAGTATGTAGAAACAACAGAATATCCCTAACGACGATACTATCTAACTTATCTCTTGACCTTACCAGAAAATTTATTATCTAATTCTCTCAAACTTAGATAACTTATCTATTTCCAATAGGATTTTGTCTCAGGTAGATTAATTCAGTTACAACATCAATCATTGAATAGAAGGTTGGTAGCTTCTGAGTCCCTGTTGATAATTCACATCCTTTAGTTTATTTCTCTGTTAAAAGCAAATAAGCTTAAGGAATAACCTATTGTTTGCAACCAATAGATTCAAGTTAAAGCAACAAAATTTCAAGATGTCCTACTACTCTTTGAATCCTTTAAATACCTAGCATCATATTAAACCCTAATCCATGGATCCCATAACTCGGGCTAATAGAATTAGTCGCTCATGATTTGAATATGAAATAGCAAGTTGAATTCATGATAATATGGATAAACTTACTGATAGATGAAACCCAATAAGTATTTCTTTAATTCAACCACAAGATGGAAACCCACAATAGTTGATAAGTATTTGGAAAGACAACAAGAAAAATATCTGATGAAAAAGATGAAGCAATTTTTTGTACCACTCTTTGAGTTAATTATCTGATAGCTTCTCAATCATAAAAATCCCAAAAAAAGATACTCGATCATCAAAATCCCAAAATGTCATCAAAATCCCAACAACAGATCATTTTTTAAAAACCCCTAAAACAAGTATTTAAATAGTTAATTCTAAATAAGGAAACAAAAATTAAGATTTTAGTTTTCTGTTCGGAATAGTCGACGGCGATCTTGAGAGCGTGTCAGACGTCTAACTACATGTGCAAGATATCATCACAGATTTCGGTGAATTTTTCTCTTCTGAGTCTTTAGATGGCAAATCTGACGACGTGTCAATTAAGTGATGGCATGTGAAAAATATCATCACATCTTCATTGGAAATCATCTGTTCTACTTCGAGTTGATGGCAATTTTGACTCCTTATCACCTTTGTGATGGTGCTTCAAAAAATTCATCACGCGTCACATCAACTCTTCAGATTCTGTCTATGCTTGACGGTGACTTTGATAGCCTTTCACATATCTGACGGTGCTTCAGAAATGTCGTCAGCTTTACTTTAGCTTATTTGCACTAGATTCTAACTAATTTGTTCTTCTTTCCTGTTGTTTCCTCCCCTATCACTCACATTTGCATTAACACAATAAAAATAATCAAAACTAACAAAAGTTACGTAAGACTCTGGAATTATTCTGAGTTAAAAGACTCAAATGTGTTAGCATCTGCTCATACATTAGAACTGTGTCAATCATTTTCATACCCCAGAAATATCACGTAGGAACCACAAAAAGGGGTAAAATGGTCAGATCACATAAAAATGATTAATTCACAAAATCAAATCCTTAATAAACCCAAAACTATTCTCTTTTCCCTAAAAGTTAAGTGGAGGTGTGGGTTAATTGCTCCAAGGTAATAGAAGAATGCATAAGTCTTTCTTAAAACTTTGAGTTTCTTCTTGGGAAAAAATTCAGTCTATATCCTATTTTAAAATTTAGTATTTTCCCCTTTTTGATTCTATGCTATTTTGATTTTATGAATGATTTTAGCATAATTTAAATACTTTACTTCTTTTTGGGGGATTGTATCATTAAATTTATATAACAATTCCATTAAATGCTTTTGCATCCTATTTGATATTCTGCCTTTTGAATGTTGTGAAATTCCAATGCGGTGATTGTCGATTAAGCTATCTATATAATACATAAGAAGCAATCCAACCCAAAGAAAGAAACATGTAAGTGCATGCTTTTCAAACTAAGGAACCTATACCTCTAGAGATGTAGATTCAAATTCATATCGTCGACTTAGATATATCCTTATGGGTCTATTCGAATAGAAAGATAGAAAAAGGCACATGGGTTAATGAAGAAAGGACTACTTGAATAAAAAGATAGAAAATAGAATGAAGTTAATAATATGGAAAAATAACATAAACACACAACTTAACTTACCTTCTTACTTAAATTCCTTCCCTTATAAATTAATTACAAAAATCTCTAAAAGTACTTTCTTTCCCTACAAATTTGATACATGGCTGTTACATAGCATAAACCATCATTTTTGACAACAATAGTAGCACAACCAAAAAATTTGATACTTAGAGATAATGAGCTAAAAATGGCTAAATTAATGGTATGTAACAGAGGTTTTGAATATTTTTAAATTGAAGTAATCTTCTTCTTCACTTCATCTACAATTACAAGTTTTTATTGTTTTTCAGTCTCATTCTCCCCAAATCATTAAAGAGGTTAGTTTATTTTTGATTTTTTTCAAATTTAGTACATTATGAATTTAGTTTTATCAAACATATTTTTGTTAGTTAATAAAATCGACACCATCATTTAGTCTTGGTATAACCCATTAGATGAGAAAACTTCAATGGAGAAATTAGAATTAGAAAGTGTAATTCCTAACTTTGATGATATTAATGCACCAAAATGTTTTATTCCAGGCCATTTTGATTCAAAAGATAAACATTTTTGTGAAAATAGATCTAAGAGATCACAATGATCCTCCAACGATGAAAAAGTTACAGGAGAAATTACCTGCAAAATTGAAAAATTAGTGGTGTCATCTTAAAAAATAAATACTAAAGAGGAAATATCACAATGGCCTCCCCCAAAGGTATACCTTTATGTATCATCAGTAGTATTATGCTTTCTAACCTATTATGTATCTACTACTAATTTGTGCAATCTGATACATTATTTATGTATCAAATCACATCTTAGCCATATATATTGATATGTATGTAAAAAATACATAATATTTATGTATCAGATTACATTGTTGCCTATCGGATACATAAATGATGAAAAGATACATAAATATTTTGTACTAGGTATCAATATTGCCTTGCAAATACATAATCTAAACGATAGAGACATAGTATATGTTATCACATATTTATAAATCTCGTGTTACAATTCGTAAAAGATACATAATAGTTTTGATGATTAGCTTGTGTTTTCAGGGAATGAAATATGTTGTCGGTGTATTACACCTTATCCTTTGAGGTTCAGCAACTCATGTAACCAACATTTGCTAACTGATTTTGCTAAGATTCTATGAAACAAGGTAATTGATTTATTTTGAGAAACATGTTTTGGTGTTTATCTTCTGTCAGATAATCAAATGCATTTTAATGCTAGAGTTACAACACGAAAATCCTCATGAAATTTATGTAAGGTTCAATGATAATATTCTCAGATTTTCCATATTTGAATTTGCGATTATTATCGATTTGAAATGCTCCAGTAATATATTAGATTTTGAGTACCCAAATTCAACTCCGAGTGTGTTGATGAAAAAGTATTTTTATGAAAAAAATATTGTGAGTAATCTAGATTTGGTTTAACGTTTCAAGTTTGGTAATTTTGACAATGTTCAGGATGCGCTACAATTGGCTGTCTTGTACTTTCATATTTTTATTCTCTCTTAAGTAAATGATGCACCTGTGAGCGTTGCAAATTTTAAAATGGTTAAGGATGGGAGAAATAGATATTTTCCATGGGAAAAGATTGCCTTAAACAAATTGATGAATACACCTAGATAAGATATGAATATTGTAAAAATGTTATATAGATTAGGAGGCTTGCCGTACATATTTAATGTATGGATGTACGAATGTTGTTCTATAGTTGAGGGAAAGGTTTTTGTCCATTAGAGTAATATTATTCCAAGGATACTTAATTCAAAAGTTATCAGAGCCTACCCACAATATGAATATTTTATGGGAGCAATGTTTATCAAGGTACATATCGCATTAAATTCTATTTTCTTTTGCTTTAAAGTGATTTTTTGTTACATTTAGTACATAACACATAATAAACTAATAGTTAAGTATATTTTGATCAACAACAGATACACACACTTTCAAAAATCATAAAAATATACATACCTAATACATTTTTTACTGTTGAATTAATGTTTTATCAGATTATTTGCTGATACATAGTGCATTATGTTATCAAAATCTATTTTTTCATGATATTTTTTTTAAAAAAATATACTTTTAAGTGTGTGCACACCAACATAATTCCTATAAAAGAGTAAATCATCAATCTTTACTTGCCAACCCTTTCAAGTATTCCATTATTTAATTAGGCGATGTCATTTATACCCATTTTTTGGTATTATGCACGGGAAAATAATTAATGAAGTTAAGGGTCTTGCTGTTGTGTTAGAAGATGATGATTTTGATGATTTTAGTATAAAAACCACCTACTGTTCTGCTGAAGATGGTGATTTTTGGTATGAATTTGACCCACCGCCAAAGAGAAAAAAGATTGATACACCACAAAAAAAAAGTTATTCAATGACAAACATGTAAGACAACAAATTCTACCAAAGAAAAATAGACCGCGAGTCCTTCAAAAGGTTCTCATTTGCACATAGATAATTCTACTATTGACATACTACCTAGGTTTGTTCAAGATAAAGTGGCTTTTGTTAGTGGAATTACATCCCCTAATTTTTCAAGTGTTCATCAACAATTATTAGGAGGTAGTTCTCAGTCATGCATACCTGAAAATTTACAAAAAACTACTCCCAACTGTCATTATGAATACTTGGTAAAACAGTTGTAGATATATTGAAGACCTATGTAAGTTTTCATTGAATTTTATTACTTACAATAAATAAAATAAGATTCAAATTTAGTCTATATTTGTTTATGTTATAAGGTTGACCAAAAATTTATCCACCTTGATACTTTAGTCATTAAACAATACATAAACATCATAAAATCTTTGAAGCAGAAGAACCATGTTGAGGGGAAGGTAATTATGTTTCAAATTTAATATTTTTGCACTAGTTACAAGTTGGTGAGCATGAAATTTTTGGTTTAACAAGTTTCTTTTGAAACTGACAGTACGAATAGGGATGAGCATATGTATAAAAAAGGAGACCCTGATCGATCTCAAAAATCCAAAAGTTCAGAAATCAAAATAAGTTAATGATCAGGATAATGTGAACCTTAGATATATTTTGGTAAAGGTAGTTGATGCTATTAGTGAGCATAAGGTAAAATAAGTTAACATTAGTAAGTATTTTCTAATGTAGTTTCATATGTAGATTATGCATATTAGTTCATTAATTATGTATTTTTTTAAGATGTTAGGTATCTTTTCACATTAATTATGTATTTATATGATAAATTATGCAAAAAATTATATCTTTTCAAGATGATGTCTCTATACTTTCCACTGTTGAACATGATAGATTCACAATTTGGTACTACACCAACTAATTTCAAAGTGGTAGAAACCTTTAAGATTGTCAGTCTAACCCAAATAACCTATAGTCAATTTTACCTTCTTGACAGTCAGCGGCCAATAGATTTAAGAACTGAGGTTATTGGTAAAGATGATATCAAAATTCCTGCTGCAAGGATTAGGCAGCCTTCAGAAATATTTCTGTCTCCATACATTATGATGTTTGTTTCATCTTCCAAAGGCAATATGGATGTAACTTTGATTGTTCTTTAGAATTATCCATTTGAAGGTTTCAACATTTTAGATGAGGCTTCAACACAGTTGATCAATATTTATTTAGATTGAATTGCAGATGGGCTGTTAAAGTATCACGCTAATAGATAATATAAATTATTTTTAAGAATTCTATTTCATAAAATTCTTCTTCTACAAACATGTTTTGATACATATAAATCATGCCGAAAACAACAGGATGACCACTACAAATTGAAATCCTTGGGTATTGAATTTGATATGGCCAACTTTCTTGTTGCATATTTCAAAAGGAAGAATTGATTCTGCTTGATGTCACAACTCAAAACTTGTTAGAATGAAGATATATAAATACTATTTTCAAAATGAATTAGCAATACTATCATTTTACCTGACATATTTTTTTGGTAAATGTATCTGTTAGTTATTAGTTCTAACTTAGATAGTAACGATTGTTACTTTGTGCAATGATGTGCTATAGAAATATAGAACTTTCGACGCTTAAAACAATGAAATTTGCATGTTTCTTAGGTTGTTTTGTTAGATATGATGTGTTTTGGATATGTTTTGTAGAAAACTAGGTTTTGGATACTAAGTTCAATAAAAATATGAAAAATGGAATTTTTGGACACTTAATCATTTTTGGGTATTTGTGACACTTTCCGATTGTACATTATCAAAGCATGTGTTGAAACTAGAAGTTTGGAAGCTTGGTTGCAAGAACTGAAACTAGAAGTTTGGAAGCTTGGTTGCAAGAACTAGAAGGCCTGGCACATGTCGATGTTTACATGTGGACCACATGTAGCACATGCGGTTCTTATGTGACTTAGGTAAGTACTAGAATTGAAGATCCAGAGAGTGAAAGAGCAGAAAAAGAACTTTCGACACTTCCCTATGTCAACATGAAGACCACATGTGGGTAAGGTAAATGCTAGAAGACCAAAGTCTAGAGATTAGACTATGCAGGAAAGTTTTTTGGCACTTATCCATGTCTACATGGCCCTGGGGCAGGCTTAATGTGCCATATGCGCCCACTGGCAGGCTGCTGTAGACACTGTTGAGTGGCCACCGACCCTTTTTTCCTTTTTTGTCCAGGCTTTGATTTTTAGGGTTTTCTCCTATACTATAAATACCCCTTATGTGTTTTTTTAGTAGAAGTTATGCACTCTTGATACTTACAAATATTTTTAGTAAATTAGGCTTGAGCCCTCCCGAACCAACTGCAATGCAGCTATTAATGGTTTCCTGCCCTCTGAAGAGACCTGTGGGAATTTCTTTTGATGTGATTGTAAGAGTTGATAACTTTATCTTTTTGGTTTACTTTGTCTTTAGGGACTGTGAGGTTAATGCCGAGATGCCCATCATATTGGGGAGACCATTTATGGACACATATATCCAATGGTTGACACGAAGAAGGGAGAGTTAAAGTTTAGAGTCAATAGTGAGGCAGTCACATTCAACATCACAAAAATAATGAAGCAGCCGACCGTCTTGAGGGTGTTGTTGGTGATAGACTGTATTGATGACCCAAGAGGGTATTCCTATGGGTATCTTGGTGAATTTTAGTAATCAAGGTACCCACATTATGTTGTAATATTAAATCAAGCACTGCATAAGAGGAAACCCATGGGCTTGTTGGTGAAGTTTGAATAACTAGCTTAACTATGTCATTCCACAATGTTACATCAAGCATTGGTTTGGAGGCAACCCACTGGTTTAGTGTTTATTTTTGTTTGTTTTTATTTTTTAGGTTTATAGCTTATGGAATTACCTGGAATATGGTGGGATTGCTACATACATGACTTTCTAGGTAAGGGGAATTTGTGACCAATCCATCAAGGTCAAAAGTCTCACTCAAGCCAGGTAATGTTGAGCGATAATTGAAAAAAATGAAATCTTGAGGATAATAATGAAAAGTTCTAGATTTTGACACATAATCATACTTTTGGATCCATAAATTTAAGTTATTAAACCATAAGTAGATGGGCAAACACTAAAATACAAAGTCCAGGAAGCAGGAAGTTGGGCCAAAAAATTAGGCCCACCTGCGCCCAACACATACATGCGTCTACTGGCAAGACACATGTTGCTTATTTATGGGACCTAATTTTCATAAAACTTTTAGGCCCACCAATGCTTAAATAAAAACTAATTTTCCCTTATCACTATTTTAACATAATTTTCCTCATTCTAACCCATTCAAATCCTCAAAATCTCATTTTTCTCCTTAAATCCAAACTTCCCTCTCAAATTATAAACTAATCCCATACTTAGAAAAAGGCTAAATTGAAACTTATTTGGGGTACCAACTTGTCCTACCACACAAAATACAAGTTTAATCTTTTGTTTAACTTTGTTTATTCATAGTTCACTTATGGATTCTCAAAGAAGAGGTAATTTTCTCTGCTCCTAATAGTTAAATTTTGATTTAAATAGTAAAAAAGCAAATTGATATGTGTATTTTGATAAAAAAATATATAGAAATAAGCATGCTTGTGTGTGGGAGCCTTGAAGTAGCCTTAAATCTTGATGTAGGGCTTTGTTTCAAATTAAATTCTAAGGTTTGGCCCTAAACAAAAGTTGAACTTGAACAAGTAGAGGAATACCAAAAGTTGGGCTTGTTAGTTTGCATTGAAAATCATGATTATTGATATATGTGTGCACATTGGACTTGTTGGGATTGCAAATAAGTTGTAGAGGTGTGACAATTGAGGAAAAATTCAAACTTTTCAAACTTTGATGTTTGTCTTCAACTTTTGCAATCCCTTATTTATGTTGGAAACTGACAGCTAGTTTTTCAGGTACACATAGCACCAAAAGCTGCTAAGAAGAATTTTGATACATTGAGAAGATGAGATGAATTCCTCGAGCCTAGTGGCTTGGTGGGGGAGTAACCTATTTAACATCTTAGAAAAGATGCAGCCAGGGTGACATGTAGAGTGACTAGTGGCTACGGGAACCAAGCAGCTAAGACTATTATTTTTGGCACTATAGGACAACTGCTACCCTAGCATTTACTGTAGGATGAAAGGCCAGTCTTTACCCGACATATGTCTCGAGTGAAGGATATTTAGGTTTTTCAGGCTACCCAGATAACTTTAGCTCAACTAAGGATGAAGTCATCCTAAAGATCACCTCTATTCAATTTTCAACCGAGTGATGATAATGATGAGGATGAGGAATATTCTGATCTAGTTTCACAGGGTGTATATCAGGAGTCACAATCTAATAAAAGGTCTCAGGATTCTTCTAAGGCAATAGATCAAGAAGAGTAATCAGTGAAACCCTAGTCTGAGAAGGGTAAGGCAACCTATTATAGCCATCAGGTGCCCCCTAGTCCGAGGAGTGTACAAAGAAGTCTTCCCATGAGGTTCCCATTCCAGATGAGGAGGAACTAGAACAAAAGGGACAACGTTTTGCTGCCCCTACATATGCCTTAAAGATATCTCTTAATGAGGATAACCCGAGGTGGTGTGTGGAGGGAATGTAGATGATATATGATATAGACAGTCATATATTAGAGACTGGCAAGCCTAAAAGTCTTATTTTTTAGGAGTGCAGGATCGATCTATCTGGGCTGAGTAGGGTACCATAGTTGCAAGCTTTCTTTGATCATTATCAGTTGGAGTGGATGACTAAACCACTCGGTTCTTACTGCCTGACTTTGGTATGATATTATTATGTATTATATCATGACACAGTAGTTCTTTTGATGCACATATTTCTAAGTCTGATGAAACATATGGAGCAACCACAACTTAAGTAGACTCTTGTGAGAGGGGTTAGGGTTTACATTTCAGCATTAACTATTCGCCAAGTTATTTTTGTCCTAGAATATATTACTCCAGCATCAACAATAGAGTGTTACTATAAATTAAGAGTCGTACATGACAGACATAGATGAGGGAGATGGAGAATAGACATGAGAGAGTTGAGTTGGCTAGGTGGATAGCTGACTATATTTTATCTCTTAGTGATAAGGACCCATGGATCGAGGGACATAGTGTGATAAAAAAGACCTCATTGATGTTTGCTGCTGAGTTTTAGTGGTTTCTCATCAGATATAAATTGTTCTCAACTGCTTTAGATAATGCATTAAATTAGAGGGAGTCGCCCTGATTGATAGAATGATGGCCGGGTATGATATTGATTTTGTAGCCATTCTCTGACATGAGATTCATCACATAGCATTTAGAAAGGTGGCGAATTCGCCATTCTCATGCCTTATTTAAAGATTGTGTGATGAGGCAGGTGTACCAAAGATACTAGGAGTCGATGAGAGAGTACTTATGATAGCCACCGCACAGACAAAGACTATGAAGGATCTTCATGTCCGACACTTTCCATGAGACCTAGTGGGCCTACAATAGTAGCTCGAGTCCAAACTGAGGGCCCTTTAATTTCCACAAAGCCTAGTGATGTGCATGGAGGCGATGTGGGAGTTAGTGTTAATATTGAGATAAGGGAGCAGAGAGAGGCATTAAATTTGAATACTCAAGATGAGAGGACACCAACCACTTCTTCATCGGCCCTAGCTTTAAGTTTAGAGTTAGTAGGTGCTTCTTCATTGCCCCCTTTCCCATCCACTACAGATGATGTTACAAGTATAATATTGGTATATCGTGAGTTCTTACAAAGCTTAGTAGATAGTCATAAAGTGTAAACTTTCTATGGACAGATCTGAGTGTGGGTCCAGATTAGACTAGAGATAGTATAGGGCAGATGGGATGTTGCACACAGAGTTGCTATGTTAGAGTTACATTCTAATTTATAGGCATGTATTGATGCTTTTGAGAGATGTGTTGCAGCCTGGTTTGTAGAGATTGAAATACCAGGACGAGATCATATTAGGGAAGATATGGATATATTACAAGCTGAGGTACGCTCTCTCACAGAGAGCCATATAATGGCCACTTCTCCAGTCAACCCCTAGTGGTTTGGATATCACCTCCATGCGGGATCATATATTTTGATTAATTTGTAAAGGATAATAAAGAGGTCCCAGCAGTTGGGACCAAGAGAGGACACATAGAGGATCTGTAGGATCCAAATCTTCCATATAATCGGGCCTCGAAAAAGGCCAACCATAATTATGGACTTTGCAGGTGTTGAGAGAAAACCGCATGATGATATAACATCGGGTGCATCTTCTAGTAATGCACGGTCATCACCACCACCTCCGTCAGTGGATATACTTCCATCTGGGGATGCCCATGATACATACGCTTAATGCATCCTAGGTATGTCCTTATTCCCTTAGTTTTATATTATTTTAGAGAATTAGGGGCAATGCAAAAGTTTTAGTTGGGGTGGGGTATACCATAACTTCTGTGGGTTTTTGTTACCATTATTCTTTTCCTGTCGGCCACGGTATAGTCCTAGAACTGATATGTCTAGGGTTAATTTATGTCGTATTGTATTTTATTTCTTATTATGTTGTGTTTTTGTGTAATTATGAGAATTTTAAGTATTTAGGGCAGTTGCCCAATTTTTGATTGATTTTTGAGAAAAATGATACCCTTCTAAAATTTTATAGTTGTGTGAATGTATATATGTGTGTGAATATTGTGGATCTTCTTATGGCATTAGGATTAGGGACATGACAATCACTTTCTAACAATTGCATGAACTGAATAGGTAGTAGATTGTGACATGACTATGTGCCAATGTGTGTGTGAGATGCTACTTAGTTCCCTTTATGTGTTAAATTCAAAACTTGCCCGATTAGTCTTGCCTAGGTTATAGGATAGTTGGTTAGGAAAGTATCATAGGCCATTTTTTATTATAGAATACTTTTAGCCAAAATGACCTTCCCATTGTGAAATAGTATCATTTGATCTCTGTTTTGAGCCATATAGCCTATTTTTCTTATTTTACCTGTCCCCTTCCCATTTGTGCTGTAGTAACCTATTTTGGACCGTTCCTCCTGAGACATTGTACATCTTAACTCAGGAAATTGCCTAAGTTGAGAGTGGCTAGCATAGAGGTGTGTAATGTATAGTGGGCATGTAGATGGGATAAATGGAAGAAATATTAGTAAGGCTGGGTGTGGTAGCTAAAAAAAAAAAGAAAATATGGAAAAAGTGAAAAAGAAAGAATAAAAGACCAAATCTAACTTGAATGTGAAATAAAGAACAGAAAGGGAGAAATAAGGGTTGAATAAAAAGAAAGATGGTAAGTAAGTGGAACCCCAAAGTTAACCTAGTGCCAAGGAGGATTAGTCACTTGATATGTCCATATGTACCATACCAGCCACCAAGCCTATATTACAAGCCTAGAAAAGTCCTATAGTAATCCTAACTTCACTATCTGAATGATAAGGTAAATATAATAAGGGCAAGTCTATGGTATTTGATACACATTGATTGGAACTTTTCTTTTAAGTGTGACTTTCTCTTGATTGTCCCTACGTTGACATGTATTATTTCATATGAGTGGGACTTCTTTGTTGTGATAGCATATGGGTCATATTACTAGCTGCTTACTTGTTTTGGGTAGTGTAACTTGTCTATATATGCATGGTTGTCTATTGCTAATGTAATGCCATACCTTGATTCGATTGTGTCATATTATTGTGCTTCATGTTTATACACAATTGGTTTTGAGAAACTGAGATAGGAGAGAGTACTGCGATTTGAACTTAAAGTGGTGATTGACTGCCTTGGATAGCTTAGATTTTCCTAGTTAAGCCTCATGTTTTGTTTTGTTGTGTTGTGTTACCTAAGGACGTGCAAAAGTTCTTAGTTGAGGGTGTTTTTGTTCTATAGAAATATAGAACTTTCGACGTTTAAGATGATAAAAATATACATCTTTCTTAGGTTGTTTTGTTAGATATGATGTGTTTGGGTATGTTTTGTTGGAAACTAAGTTTTGGATTCTAAGTTCAAGAAAAAAATTAATAATGGAGTTTTTGTCTACTTGATCATTTTTGGGCATTTGAAACACTTATCGGATGTACGTGACCAAAGCATGTGCTGAAACTTGAAGTTCGAAAGCTTGGTTGCAAGAATTAGATGGCCTAGCACTTACCTATGTCTACATCTGGACCGCATGTAGCACTTGTGGTCCGTATGTGACTAAAGTAAGTACCAGAATTGAAGATCTAGATAGTGAAAGAGCTGAAGAATAACCTCTAGCATTACCTATGTCTACATGTAGATCTCATGTAGCACTTATGGTATGTATGTGACTAAGGTAAGTACCAGAATTGAAGATACGGAGAGTGAAAGAGCTGAAGAAGAACTTCTGGAACTTACCTTGGTAAGTAAGGGAAGTGATACGTTGTTATGAATCGATACCCACGAATGCATTGTATTATTTTCACTTTAATATCTATCTTAACGGTTGCAAACGATAGGATCCCACCTAGATTATTGCTACTCACTCTAAAAAGTAGTGACTAGGAAAAGATAATTACAATAATAATTTGAAGTTTAACTATCAATCCACGCTACTAGGTATTATATAAGTAAGATGGTTAGCTGTCATCTAATAACTAGAGATTCAAAAAGTAATAGTTAATTGGGTTCTAGGATAAGGGTTAGTAAGGAGACATCCTGAAACTCAAAAGGTAAAGGGTGAAATCTGTTAGCTAGTCCAAAAGATGGTTGATGTTATATAACTTATCAGATTTTGCATGCAAGTTATCAGGTTGGTTCCATAAAGCATGATAAGTCTACGGAGTTGAGAAGCCAGGGTAAAGACAATCATAGTGTTCGTCGACGATTGATTACAACCAAAGTTGGTATTAGCTACTTGTTCGATATTGATACTTCAATCCCCCCATTTACTTTTCCTGTTTGCTCATTAATTGTAGCAGCTGAAAGCCGCAATTCCATGTATTCCCTTGGGATTCAACAGCTTATTTGTTGGGTTATTATATTTGATAGTCACTGCATAATCTTCAGATTTAATCTATAGCTTGGGCATTATCACGCAACATCTTGATGTTATCTTTTATTAACTCTAAAAGAAAGACAAATTTCAAGACAACAACAATACAAATACATATCAACCAACTAATTTTTTAAAGTCTACATTGATAAGACATACAAAAAGTATTATCTACAACACAGAGATGAAGTGTTGTCATCTCAGGAGGATTAGCAACAACATCTTCTAATAACTCAAAAAGAGGAAGCTTTAAGCAATATAATTAAAGGTTTTAGCATTCCAACTGGCCCACCTTCCCATTTGATCAATGGGATGTACTATTGCGCCCAAGCGTACACGTACGTGTACATGGTCCACCCAAGTAATATAGTGGCCTCAAGGAAAGCCAAGTGTTAATCCCACAGGGACTAATTTTAAACAACTATCTTAATCTAACCTCACTTCGAAGGTTAAATAAGTGCAATAGTAACCATAAAAGTTTGGTAGTTAAACTGACGTAAATTAAACAATGCTGTAATAAAGGTTTGGAACAATTATGGGGATAAACCAGGGCTAAGGTACTGCAAACAATCATACTGAACTTTATAACTTTGTTGGTTTCATTAATTTTCTTGGTTTTTGGTTCAAGGGATTAATTATATGATTACTGGTCTTCCGACCTCTAATCAACTATCTAACTTAGCCTTCCAACTATATCATTGAGCGGGGATGCAAGAATAAGAAAAATGCCTTTATATTTCCTCCTGTTAATGAACCAAATAGGGTGTATTAGGTATATTCCTATAATAAAAACAAATTCCAACTTAAATTAATGAGAAGATTACAATCTTCTTCCCTACATCCCCTATTCTATTCTATCGTTCCTACTTTCAGGCTCACAACAGAATTCAATATTTATCGTAAGGGTTGCAAATCCATAAGATAGTTAAAACAATGATATAAGAGCAACCATAAATGATAAAAACAATATACAACTCAATTAAGAAACATATTTTTCACGTTCATGGCCTTAACTCCAGAAAAGGGTGTTTAGCCACTCATGGACATAACAAGAATCATAATGAAATAATTCATGTATAAATCCAAGAATAGAATAAAGTGAAAGAGTAAAAACCCTAAGAAAATCTTTTTCTAGTGTATTTTAAATTCTCAAGGTCGTTCAAGGTGAATACATAAGAGTTTAGGTGTCCTATTTGTAATAGGAACAAAGCTTCCCGATTTTGCCTAGCCAACATACCACACCAATATCGCATGGCTTAGGGTCTGTGGCATGTTGGAATAGTAGAGGCTCACTGTAAACAAAAATGTAGAATGCCACCAAGGGAGTCCTACACCAGTATCATGCCATATAGGCAGCGTGGCATGCGATGTGTCCAAAAATTCCAGATTTCGTCAAGCTTAGTCCAATACATTTGTGCTTCAAGTCCAAGCTTTGTGGTGACTTTTAATCTTATTTTACATCTTGTATATCGTCTATTTATCATATTTATGAGCTCACCAAGCATCTTATAAAATCAAACACCGCAAATTATAGCTCAAAAATAACATAGAATCCAACACAATGAACTAGAAAGAGACATAGCTCAAGCTAAGAGTACTAGTTTTCGCATTTAAACTTTAACTTAATGCTTTGATTAAAAACTCATTTTGAACTCACGTTAAACCCTGTAAAAACATAACTCAACACTTATATGCTCATTTATCCAAAGATTAACTCAATAAGCATAAGAGAAGTCTTCAAAACCAAGCTAAGTAAGCATACATAACAACACTTACGTGCATAAATCCACCTACGATAATCGCCCCACACTTAAAGCCTTGTTCATCCTCAAAAAACTCTTCTCTTAAGAATAAAGTTCATGAAAATAATCCAATACTAATACTAAAAGAAAGACACTCAAGATAGCATTACACTGACTACACAGATAGCAAGTTTCACACATAAGCATGTTGTATACAATTGAAAGCTCATGAACACTACCTTGAAACATCCTAGAATCAAGAATTGACTCACCATGTTGTCAAACTCATGAATATTACTCAATAAAAGAGATCATACAAGTAACCCTACTATCATCAAACATTTTCCCTCACCACAAGAGAGTTACCCATAATCACTCACATAGATGCAATTTATCATAAGAATAGGTGTAAGAATCAAATTACGCTCCCTCTCACAAAGAATTCACAAGTTACATAAGATGAACCATAAGCTTTCCCTTAGTTTAGTACTCCACTAATATCAAAATGTTGAAGCTTAGGATCAATTAGGACTTTGAGGGTTGTAATATAGGCTATGGGACACGTAGGAACTAGTTTGGCCAAGAATAGTGACTATCTTCCAAGGGACAGGTAAGAACTATTTTGACCAAGAATAGTGACTATCTTTCCTAAGCACTTTAATACATCACGCATACATTAGATCAATCTCTAAATAACCACACTTTTAAATGCCTCTACCTATACACATCTCTTTTGCTTTTCCCTATTTCATTAAGCTAGTTCACATTTACATAGTAGGGAGTATGCTCTATCACATGCTTAGATTTTTTCACTCTTTTCTTTCTTTTCATTACATACCTTCCCCTAAAACACATTAACTTTTCCAAAACCAATAGCTAATATTTTGGGGGCTCATATTCACCTATTTTTTCTTCAATTTTACACTCCTTACCCTTATTAATTTTTAAAATATAGTTCTTAGGAGCTTTGGATCAATTTAAGGTCGATCAAAGAAGGGGAATAAGATACATATGAAACTATCAAAGAATATAGGCTAAAGAACCAATGGGGCTAACTAGTATTATGCACAAGGGTAGATAAAAGAGGGTATAAACATGAATATCAAAGAAATTCCTATATCATCTCCTAAACCCTCACTCTTTGTTTTGCTTTACATGCATACCAGGCAAGTTATAGACATCAATATGCAATAATAAATACACAAAAACCTAAATCACACATGGCACATGCTCACCTCAAGTAGGATCATTATAGACTTTCAACCTGGCTATCACACGAATTCAACATTAAGCCAACAATGTTTAATAGTTATATTAATGAGCCTCGAAGTATCAAAAGTAGTTATTAACACAAACAACATGCTTTTATAACCAAAACACTTGCATCTTGAAATCACATATAGCCCTAAAAAGAACATCTCACTTATCTGAAACAATTTTGTTTTTAAATTTACTCCTAAAAAGAAAAAAAAAGATACTGGGTTCAAAGGGTTTCCCATGGAAAAGAATTGAAAAGAACAACAACGAGGTGGGTAAAATGTGCACCTACTAGACTGACACCACAACTACTAAACTAAAATGGAAAATCTTTTTGTAATTTTTTCAAATTCATCCAAAAACTAGAAAACAATTAAGAATGAAAATCCTATAGCTTCAGTTCACCCGAAACCATGGAAATTTCCCGACCTCACACTTGAAAACATACTTTGTCCCTAAAGTAAACTTAAAAGTATAAACTTAAAAGTAGAGATAGAAGTACTCCTTGAAGACTTTAGACCTAGCTAGTAGAATCTTTTAACTCCAAGAGGGTCCAAGGATCCCACACCCAATCTTTGCCATGCTCCTTAGCTCAAATTTCCAGTACTCAGACTTCCCATCAACCTGTGACTCAACTAAAACAAAAACTAAGTGAAAGAAAAACTAAAAATACTAAAGTAAAATACCTACCTTAACTTAGGTTGCATCCCTAGTAGCGCTTCATTTAGTATCACATCATGACCCATATTACCGTATCTCAAATATTTTTCCTTATCTTTTTCCTCCTACTTGGTGACGACCTTCTCACTCAATTTTAACCTCTTAAGTGTGTACTCTCAAGGTTGTCAATCTTCACCCCAATAGCTTTTTCAGGCTATTCTGTCAACTTCACCATTTGGGAAAAATTATGGGCTTATGTAACTCTGTGAGAGAGTCTAAAGAGCTTTTTTGTGGTGCACTTTTGTCATGACTCAAATCAGGGCCTAGCCGTGAAGTATCTCAAGTCCACCGAGGACTGGAGACCACCCCCTATACCTGTCCAAACAGAACATAACGCCTAGCAGTGGCAGAAATTCAAACATATAACAAGATAGAGAATAATAATTCGAGACAACTAATAGTTTCAATCATCATAACCCAATCCACAGTAATATCCACAAAGCCTCTACAAATTTGAAAAACAATCTAGGTCAGGATATGCCCCCAACTCTGAAAATGATAATGAAAATGATAATGTGAACCCTTCAATTCTAGTCTATGAAATTAAAGTGATGAAATGACCAAGTCTTCTAAAGAATGGAAGCTCACCACTTCACCACAATGATCGATGAACTGTGCTGATCCATATAATACTGAGCAAGAAAAGTAGAAGTATCTCTTGTTCCTCAATCCCGTGGAGTGATCACGCTCATCTACATCATAGTATTAAATTAGAATCTTTGCCTTTTTCTTGATCATGGGGAGGCATATATAGATCATATTCCTTTCTTTATCTCTCCAATCACGATTTCTATTAGATTAGTCTAATCCCACTCTTTTTCACAACCCATCCAACATTGGTTCCTAACTTTCTTGTGATAAGCTAGGCGGGAACCCACTGGATAGTTAGCCAACTACTTAATTTCTCTATCACGTCTTTTGGGCTCTTCTTCATCATATCCCTTGGATGCCATGGCTTTTACCTTTTTTGTGGGTGTACCGATCACATATTTTGTTAGAAACTCTAATTGTGCATTATTTTTGCCATGTTCTCCTCCCTCTCTTCATCTTTCTTTCTTTGTTCATATCAACAAAGAAGGTGGTAGGAGCCACTTTAGCTACCTCGGTGTCTCGAGTATGCTATCCTCGATGTTGCTTTGTGAATTCCTTAAGCAAGTTTGTAGCCATATTATAAAACAACTTCATAAATGAACCCCTAACCATATTATACACCACGGTTTTGTTTAGTTGATCAATAGCTCGATAAAAGATTTGGAGAAACATCTTTTCTGGGACCTCGGGGTTAAGACATTGCATCAGCATCCCATTAAATCTCTCCCACACCTTGTAAGGAGGCTCTCTACTCAATTTAATAAAGTTTGTGATTTCATCACGCAATTACAACATCTTGGATGGTGGGAAGTATCGATCTAAGAATGCAACGGTAAGTTCATCCCATGAAGTAATTGACCCGAATAGAAGATATCAAAGATAGAATACCACCTTACCCATTAAAGAAAATGGGAAGAGGCACAACCATATAGACTCTTGTGAGATGCGAGCAATGTCATAGGGGGCACAAACTTCCACAAAATTCTTCAAATGCAAGTTGGGGTCTTCATAAACTTTCCACCCAAAGACACCCTTCATTTGAAGCATGTGCAACATAATGCTCGTGATGTGGAATACATTATTACCTTGATTAGGTGAGATACGGATGGCACTGCACATCCAAGATCATGGAGTTGCTCGTTGTCATCAAGGAGACCATCAATAGTCTCGGAATTACTTTCATGGTCGCTAATGGTGTCGTGGACTCTATTGAATTCACCTAAAAAGGAACATAAACAATAAACAAAGTAAATCAAAATCACCACCTAAAATCAATACCACACAAGTGAAAAATAAGTCTCACTCCTTGGAATTGATGCCATTTTAATAACACTCACCTATACCGTAGTTTTGATATAGGAAGATCATTTTCACTAAAGCTCAACTCACGTTGAGGTCAAATCCTCAAGAAGTAAGTCTAGTCTTCAAACCCTATAGGTGTTGTTAGCATCTAAGTGTGTGCCCGTAGTGTAAACAAAATGAAATACATGAATTAAAATAGGGGTATTGGTTAGGAAAGTGATTTTCCAAATGTCTATTCAAACTAGAAAATTAAAGGCAACAATTTTGAACAAGATTTCAATATGAGACAACTCTTGGTATTATGTCTTCCTAAGCGCAAATAATGCATGGGTTAATAATCATTGAGGGTAAATTCTAATCAACAACTACATGGGTAGGCTAGGTTAGGAGTTCTTGAGTATAGTTTTTCAACTAAAGATCAAGATTATAATCTATGGACCCTTTTAGATACCTCATGGATATGGAAATCAAATCCACCTAATGCCTCGATTGGGCATCCCTATTCCTGTGAAGATGCCCAAGACCTAGAAAATTCTCAACTCACCTTAATTTTTAAGATAATGAAAAAAGAATAAGTTATATCTAACTATTGTTCACTAATGCCTTGTAACCCATATCCCTCTTTCAAGGATGATATAGGATCAAAAGGTGACATGACATGACTGGGGGCCTTGTCGTAATGGGCATCCCAAGTCCAACCAGGATCGGGGATCACCCCCTGTTACCCAACCCAACCACCATTAGCATACCTTGAGTCGACTGAATTCCGAACAACTAGCAAGATAGCATAATTGTACAAGGAGTAACTTTGGGATAGGTCTATTCCTAGACCAACCCTACAAAGTCATCCTGTCATACCAAACCGTACTAACCAAACCACCGAGCCACACCAATACCAAAATAAGGGCCGTAAACCAGGCCATAACCAAGTAATTTTCGAAATATAATTTAATTAATCCTAAAATGAAATATGATGGAACATTGAGAAATTATGTCCAATAATGTTAGCCCCAATTCAAATGCCAATATTAAGGTCGACACTAATACCGATCCCGCCGATTCCAACCTATAGCAGTACCACAAAGCCACTAAACAAAAGAGTAAGAATATCCAGTTGGGACATGCCCCAAACCATAGCTGAAACCAATATCCAAACATAAATTAAAATGTCTAAAACTATCCATATCATGAAATGGAGCCTTCCATTAAGATGAAATCTAAACACTTCAATGCAGTAGCTATCCCTGAGTCAATCACTATGTAGGAGGAGTAGAATGGCTAGTTCCTACATAGAGAGGGTATAAAACCGCTCGTAGAGGGGTTAGCAAGTTATAGCTAGCATGAACTCAGGATAAGGATAAAATAATGCCAATTATAAAACAAAATAAAACTATCCATATGCAAACAACCATACATATAGATATAACCATGTTGGGAAACGGGGTCGGGTTTACCCTTCCATTAAAACCTTCATTTGGTTATGTAGCTTTGCCATCCTAAACCATCCATGGGCTATACGGGTTTAGCTTTCCTTGCTGAAAGGGTCCCATTGTGTGAAGTCTCATGACTAGGGTATAAAAACCTGGGTTGACTTGTACATGCCCCAAATATAAAGTGTGACATCATGTACACAGTCATTAAGTCCAACCTCGCATCGGCACATATGAGTTTCTAGTTTTGGTCCTTCCCGGGACCTCCAACTTCTATGACTTTGCTACACACCCCACCATTATTTCCTAATTAAACCATTACCAAGCAACCAACCAATCCATTAACCATTTATTAACCAAGGCCATTAATAGTGGTATCGTCATACCAGTAATAACTTTCAAGATTTGTCCATAGCTAGCCATATGTAGGTTTAAGGGATTCTATGTACTCTTCATGATTTCCAATTAACAAAAACCATGGCCACCAAGGCCTTCCCAATCCATTTAAAATGATTTAAACCATTCATACCCTTTAGGGTTAGATTGCCAAGTTTAAATCATGCATAATTTCCATTGAAAAACAAATATTATAATGAAAACATTTTTAAAGGCACTTTATCAAACACATTGGGGGCATAGAAATTCCAAAACCAAAGTTCATTACCAAAGAATCATTCCCATACAACCAATTATCCAAAATCACCATTAATATATATAAAAGCATAATTAAAACATGGGAAAACCATAACCAAGCATTTTTAACCAAAACCCCCAGATTATATTTAAAAAATAATAAATCATACAACATTCAAATCATAATATCATCATACAAAACCATGCCTTTAGTTTGAACTAACAATGAGGCAAGAGACCATACCTTCATTGACAAAGTTGATGAAGAGAAACCACCAACAAGATCCCCAAATTACTCCTCTAGTTAAATCCTAACTTTCTGTCCTAAAATATTTTGAGAGAATTATAGAATGTTTAGGAATAGTTTGTAAGTGTTAATAAATAGAATAATAGGGTAAATAGCCTCCCAAGAGATTAGAAATCGTGGGACCTTATTAGGATAAGTGGGGAAGTATCCAAATACCCCCACTTAAGTTGCAAAAAATCCCATCATAGGGTTACGATTGACCCTCACGAGTCATACCCTTCTATACTAGCAGTAATCGTTACTCATATTCTAAACCTTAACCCTTGGACCCAACACTATGCAGTATACGGCTCATCCTACCCAAGTCATACTGACAGCATACGATTTGTACCCTTCACCTATATCCTTGATAAGATAGAAACAAAGATGGTTTGAATATTGCCCACCATATGAGTCCTGGGTAAGACTTATACCCTAGCTCACGACTCTTGGTGAGCCACTTGTACTCAAATCCAACTTAAGTTACCAAGTCTAAGGTTAAGTAAAGAAACCAAATGATCCATATCAGACTATACAACTCATTTCAAAAAGTTGTATCTAATCCAGTGACCAAAATCCATCTCACCAACCAATACTGGTCAATATACGATTGGACCATATCATCCGTACCCCAACATATGGATTGTACCCATGAGTCGTATTGGGTCTAGATACCAGAATTCTAGGAAATTTCTATGGTTTAGAAACCAAGGTGTTTTATTCTCCCCTACTAGGAATATTTGTCCCCGAATGACGGACAAGGTAGGGGTAACCACATGTATGACTCCTTTGCATTATCAAACATATTCCCAATCATTAACAAAGTTTGAAAACAAAGAGGTGAAGATACTAATCTTTCCTATAAGAAACTTAGAAAATAAAGATGTCTTGAAGACACATACCTTCCACATGAATCCCAAGAAAAGAAAATAGATGCTGTTACTTAAACTTCATGTCCTCTTTCGCTTCCTATGTAGCTTCTTCCACATTTTGGTTCTGCCATAGAACCTTAATTGAAGCCACCTCCTTGGTCCATAATTGACGAACCTTCCTATCAAAGATCTCAATCGGGACCTCTTCATAAGGCAAAGATTCGGAGATATCCAACACCTCCAAAGGAAAAATCAAATAAAGATTAATAAGACACTTCCTTAACATAGAGATATAAAATACCGGATGAACCAAACTTAAGCTATAACATAGCTCTAACTCGTAGGAAACATTACCAACCCTCCACCAAATCTCATAAGGACCAACATTCCAGGGATTGAGCTTCCACTTCTTACCAAAACACACTACTCCCTTTATGGGAGATAACTTGAGAAAAACATTAACCCCAACCTCAAACTCCAAGTCTCTATGCCTAACATCCTTATAGGACTTTTGGCAACTTTGGGCACTCTTAAGCCTCTCCCGAATCACCTTCACCTTGTCCATAACCTGGTAAACCAAGTCAGGATAAGACATATCGGCCTCCCCAAGCTTAAACCAACTAATAGGAGATCTACACCTCTTACTATATAATGCCTCAAAAGATGCCATACCAATACTAGAATGATTGCTATTATTGTAAGCAAACTCTACCAATGGTAGATGCTCAACCCAATTGCCACCATAATCAGTCTCATAATCTCGAAGCATATCCTCTAATGTCTGAATAGTTCTCTTTGCTTTTCCATCCATATACGGGTGAAAAGCAGTACTCAGACTCACTTAATTACCCAATCCTTATGAAAATATTGCTATAAATGATACGTAAACTGCGTGCCACGATAAAAATTAATCAAAACAGGTATTCCATGTAGCTTTACAATCCCTTGAAGATATAACTTCGCATAATGCTCCATTGAAAAGGTAGTCCTCACTAGTAATAAATGAGAGGACATTGTCATCCTATCCATGATAACCCAAATCGAATAATATTGATTTTGAGACCAAGGAAGACTAGTAATAAAATCTATATTGATTACCTCCCATTTCTATTTGGGCAAAGAAATCTCTTGACATACCCACCAGGTCTTATGTGTTCAAATTTAACTTGTTGACACACCAAGCACTTGGCCATAAAACCAATCACATCCCTTTTCATACAATTCCACCGATACATCTCCTTGAGATCATTAAACATCTTTGTGGAACCAGGATGAACAACATAGCACAACTCATGAGCCTCAGCCAAAATTCTTCGTCTCAAATCATCGACATCAAGAGCACAAAACTTTTCTTGGTATCGTAAAGTAACATCACTTCTGATCTCAAACACTATCACCTTTATCCCACTAACATCTCCCTTAATTTTTATCAAGATAGGATTCATCACTTACTTCTTCTTGATCTCTGCACCAAGAGACAACTGAACCATCTCTTATACCATTACACCTCTATCTTTAGAGTCAAAGAGGCGAATTCCAACATTAGCCAAGCGTTGAATATCCTTCACCAATTCTCGTTTTCGTTTCTCCACATGAGCCAAACTCCCCATGGACAACCTGCTAATAACTGCAACAACTATATTAGCCTTACCTGGGTGATAGTGAAGACTCATATCATAGTCCTTGAGAAGCTCTAACCATCTCCTCTTCCTGAGATTGAGTTCCTTCTGATTGAACACATATAGTAGACTCTTATAATCAAAAAAGATATCCACGTGTACCCCATAAAAATAATGCCACTATATTTTTAAAGCAAACACAACCGCCAATAGCTCTAAATCATGAGTAGGATAGTTCCTCTCATGTATCTTTAACTGCCTAGAAGCCTAGGCAATCACCTTCCTATGTTACATCAATACACAACCATCACCTACCCATGATGCATCATAATAGACCACAAACCCATCATTGCCTTCAGGCAAAGTCAGAATTATCGCCGAAGTCAGCTTATTATTCAACTTCCCAAAACTCCCCTCAAAAGCATTCAACCAGGAAAACTTTGCCTTTTTCTGAGTCAACTTAGTTAAAGGAGCAACTATCTATGAAAAGCCTTCCATAAACCACCTATAATACCCAGCCAAACCCAAGAAGCTCCGAATGTTGGTTGGAGTCGTGGACCTAGGTTACCTTTTAACCACATCCACCTTTTGTAGATTAACTATGATCCCCTTGGTAGAAATAATATGACCAAGAAAAGTCACAACATTCAACCAAAACTCACACTTGGAGAACTTTGCATACAACTGCTGCTCCTTTAAGTTCTGCAATACCACATGGAGGTGATTAGAATGATCCACTTAACTTTTAGAATAAACCAGAATGTCATCAATGAACACAATGACGAAGAAATCTAAGAACTGCCTGAAAACCTTGTTCATCAAGTCCATAAATACCATCAGGGCATTAGTCAATCAAATGACATCGCAAAGAATTCAAAGTGCCTATACCGAGTACGAAAGGCCATCTTTGGGATATCCACCTCACTAATCTTTAGATAATGATACCCTTACCGAAGATCAATCTTATAAAAGAACTTGGCACCTTGCAAATGATTAAACAAATAATCTATCCATGGAAGAGGATACTTATTCTTGACCATCACCTTATTCAACTGCCTGTAGTCAATGTAAATCCAAATGGAACCATCCTTATTATGCATGAACAATATTGATGCACCCCATAGGGATACACTAGGATGAATAAACCCTTTTATCTAGAAGATCCTTAAGGTTATCCTTGAGTTCCCTCAACTGAGCCAGAGCAATTCTATAAGGAGGAATAAATATTGGATGAGTGTTCGGAACCAAGTCAATACCAGACTCTATTTCCCTATCTAGAGGAAAACAAGGAAGATCATCCAAAAAGATCTCAGCAAACTCATTTACTATTAGAATTCAATAAAAAGATGGACCCTCTATGTTAGAATATTTAACTCGAACAAAGTGATAAAGACAACCTTTAGAGATTAACCTCCATTCTCTAAGATAAGAAATAAACCCCCCTTAGGAGCTAGGGAACCACCCTCCCACTCTATAACCAGTTCACCACAGAACCTAACGACAACCTTACGGGTCCAACAATCCAAGGATGCAAAACAAGAGTATAACCAATCCAGCCCCAGAATAACAACAAAATCCATCATATCAAGTTTAAATAAGTTCACCTAAGTCTGCCTACCACCAACATATACCACACCTCTTATAGACTATCTTAGAAATAATCGAGTCATGTACCAAGGTAAAAATAGAAAAAGGATTCAAAATAACCTAAGGATAAAAATACATACAGCTAGAAATGGGGTCACAAAAGAAAGAGTGGACCCTGGATCAAGCAGATAATACATGTCACAAGAAAATAATTACAACATACCAGTAATGATATCAGGTGATAACTCAGATTCTTATCGGGATGCCAAAGCATAAAACCTATTCCAGCAGACACTAAAACCAGGTTCAATAACAGAAGTAGACATAATACCACTTAGTGTAGGAGCAGAAGATAAAGCCATCAGTACCTTATTTGGTCCCGTAGCAACCTTATTAATTGGATAATCCTTGAGCTGATGGTCTAACTGGACACACTTGAAGCATTTGTCCCTTCCTTCATCACATTAACCCCAATAAGTCAACTACAAAATCAATAAAAAGGGAATAAAGAAATTATCTGACCCCCGCTCGCTTGAGATTATAAACTCTACGCCTGAAAATTATCACCACCCTAGTGACGCTGTCACCCGACTGCTTAGAGTAAGGAGCACTAGCAGTAGAGAAGGAACCAGAACTCCCCAACTTTTTTTTCTATCATTTTCTGCCATCCTGACTACCCAGAGACTAAGAACCTCCCTAATAAGAAAACATACTCCCCTTACCTTGCTAATATCCAAACTCTGTCTTTTTCTTCTTCTTATCCTCTACCTACTGCATATGAATAATAAACCTAGAAATATCCATATCCTTAATCAGCAAGGTAGTCTTGCTTTCCAAGATAAAATCTCGATTCAAACTAAAGCAAACTTTCTCATCCCCACTCTCATATCTGCCACCAAATTAGAAACATATCTTGAAAACTAATGAAACTTCAAGGAATACTCCTTGAAAGATATTCTCTCCTCCTTAAGATTCACAAACTCCTTCATCTTTTCTTCCCTGAGCACTTGAGGAAAGAAATGATCAAAAAGATCTCCAAAAAATGCATCTTATAAGGATGACTCCTCCATATCACCTCTGTCTCTATCCCACTTTTTGTACCATTGGTACGCAATATCCTTGAGCTGACAAGTCATAAAATTTCCACCTTTTACATTAGTGGCCTGCATTACCTTAAATATCTTCTCAATTTAATCCAAGAAACCCTGAGGATCATCTTCCACCTTTACACCAGTAAAAGTAGAAGGATTTAGTTTCATAAACTGACCAACCCTTGTGGCCTCAACAGATAACCAACCAGACACATTCCACTCAGCCTGAGTAGCAACCAATTTAGCAATAGTATGAATAGACTATAGAATTCTTTATTAGTCACCTCACCCTGAGGAGGACTAGTAGCAACCAGAGGAACTCTATAACTATCCAGAATAGGACCCTAAATCGAAGATGAACTCTAGGCGTAAGACATACCGCATCAACATTGTTCCCAAATGGAATTGAAAAGTTTTCTTGCATTCCAGATCATCGAGGAGTGATATGAAAAGTGAACATCCAAGGATTAGAGAAGAATTCCAAGACTTAGAATCCAAGCTTGAAAATAGAATACTAAGAAAGTGAAACATTCCTAAATACCTTGTAGCCTCTCTCTTATAAGTGTGGTGCACTACACACCCCTAAAAAGACTCTACAAGACACGACTCTGTGGACTCTCAATTGACCGTGGACCTAAAGCTCTGATACTAACTTGACTCGACCGACCGTGGACCTTTTAGTAATGAGCATCCCAAGTCCAACTTGGACCGGGGACTACCCCTTATTCCCCAACCCAACCACCATTAGCATAACTTGAGTCGGCTGAATTCCAAACAAATAAGCAAGAAAGCATAATTAGATAAGGACTGACTTTGGGATAGGTCTATTCCTAGACCAACCCTACTAACTCATCTTGTCATACCAAACCATACCAACTAAAGCACAAAGCTACACCAATACCGAAATAATGGCCATAAACCAGGCCATAACCAAGTAAGTTCCAAAATATAATATAATTAATCCCAAAATGAAATATGATGGAATAATGAGAAATTATGATCAATAATGTCAACCTCAATTTAAATGCTAATATTAAGGACAACACCAACGCTGATCCTGCCCATTCTAACCCATAGAGTACCACAAAACCTCTAACCAAAAGAGTAAGAATATTCGATTGGGACATACCCCCAACCATAGCCAAATCAATATCCAAAAATAAATCAAAATGTCTAAAAATATATATAGCATTAAATGGAGCCTTCCGAAAAGATAGAAGCTCACCACGTCAATCCAACAATTGTTCTTGAATCAATCACTATATAGAAGGAGTAGAATGGTCGATTCCTGCATAGCATGGGTAAAAAGTTACCCGTAGATGGGTTAGCGAGTGATCGGTAGCATGAACTTTGATAAGGATAAAATAATGCCATCTATAAAACCAAATAAAACCATTCATATGCACACAACCATACATACATACATACATATATATATACACATATATATGTATATAGAACCATGCTAGGAAAAGGGAACGGGTTTAACATGCCATTAAAACCTTTACCTGGGCTGTGTGGCTTTGCCGTCCTAAACGACCCTTGGGCTATATAGGTTCAGCTCCCCCAGCTAAAAGGGTCCTAGTGCGTGAAGCCGCATGACCAGGGAATAAAAACCTGGGATGACTAGTACATCCCATAAATATAAAGTGTGACATCATGCACACGGTCACCAAGACCAACCTTAATCAGCAAATATGAGTTTCCAATTTTGGTCCCCCCAAGACCTCCTCCTTCCATGGCTCTGCTACACACCCCACTATTATTTCCTAATTAAAACCATTACCATGCAACAAACCAATCCATAAACCATTTATTATCGAAGGCCATTAATAGTGGTATCGCCATACCAACAATAACTTGCAAGATTTGTCCATAGCAAACCATATATAGCTTTAAGGGATTCCATGTACCCTTCATGATTTCCAAATAACTAAAATCATGGACACCAAGGCCTTTCCAATCAATTTAATACCATTTAAACAAATCATACCATTTAGGGTTCCATTACCAAGGTTAAGCCATGCATAAGTTCCATTGCATAACCAATATTATAATGAAAACATTGTTAAAGGCATTTTACCAAACACATTAGGGGATTAGGATTTCAAAAACCAAAGTCCATTACCAAAGAACCATTCCCAAGCAACCAATTATCCAAAACCACTATTAACGCATATAAAAGCATAATTAAAACATGGGAAAATCATAACCAAGTATTTATAACCAAAACCTCCAAATCATATTTAAAAAACCCAAAATCATACATCATTAAATACATACATCATTAAAATCATAAAACCCATTGTATAAAACTATGCCTTTAGTTGGAACTAACAAAGAAAGAAGAGAACATGCCTTAATTAACAAACTAGACAGAGAGAAACCACCAACAAGATCCCCAAATTGGACGTCTAGTTAAAACCCTAGCTTTCTTGCCCAAAAGCTTTTGAGAGAATTATAGAGTGTTTATGTAACGCCCTAAAATATCATCCCGAGATGCCACATGGTTCCCAAGGCTACACGTAGCCTCAAGCTAGCCCTTTAAGACAAAACACTACCCTTGGGTTCACACACAACAATGTACACGCTACGCTAAGGATATATATATAAGTACATATCATATCACATCGCACATGGCACGAAATATCGTTAGAATGTACATATGTGGAATATCTATACACAAACCAACCCAATAATATACTAGTCTGACATAGCCTCTATATAGCAAAATCAATGAGCCATTGGGACAAACCCCCAACTGACTCAGCAGACCAAAGGGATCACAAATCAACAACACCAAAACTAGCAACTTGGTCCTCGAACCATGAGGACTCACTACTGAAGAAATGTAGATGCGACACTCGGATATCACTGTCGTGGCTGCGGCTGAGTACTTGAACCTACATCATGGTAAGAATGTAACCCATAGAGAAATATATGGGTCAACACAAGATACGTACTGAGTATGTGGGGGCAGATGCAAAATATAAATAATATCATAAATTTTGTAAAAACGTACATACGGACCATAATGACACACTTGGCTTGAGTGACATTGAATCATGCAACTCATAACATCTTAGATAGGAAATGTAGGAGAAAAACCTCATAAATCATTATAGATCATCATAGGTAACTTGACTTACCACATTAAAACTTAGAGTGACTCGGTATTTCAATAAACATGACTCTTATAGACAGGGGAGTTTTCTATAACCGACAACCCCACGTGATCTAAGTGGAATACCAACGTTTGAAACCCCTGTTGGTGGGAGCGTCATACTCTTTACCAAGGAGTATGACCTTGAAACTGCAATAATCATAATCAGGCCCTCTGGCCAATAATATCATCATAAAACAACCCTACGGTGGCATATAGGTTTGGGGAAATACCAAATTTCCCTCTCGATGCTAAGTACTACTCCCCGACAAGCTCAGAACGCGTTAGGAAATCCACCACAACATCACAAGGGTCTATCATAAAGATCAAATCAAATCTCTTTCTCATTTATCAAATCATATCAATTTGTGGATTCCTAACTCAACACATTTTAGCTCAAAATATTTTAATCTTCCTCAACATCAACAAGGTATCAATGCATTGAACCATAACCGACTCGACATTTGGATAAGGATATGAAGACTCAATACATAATATTTTCAACAATTTAACTCATCAAAATCATTCGGAAAATACAAAGACTCATTGCAACTTCAATATCAACATTTCTCAATTTTCCACCCAACTCTCATTTAAAGGTACTTGAGACATCAACCCATAGTAGGGATATAGAATTTCCAATATCAATTATACATTCATAATAATAAAATAGTGGAATGATAGTATAAATTAAGGCTTACGAAATTAAATCAACATACTCTCATAGTTAAATACTTTTTGGACATAATTCCATCTCAACATCATACACATATGGGATGACATAATCTCATAGCTCATAGACAATAATATAAGATACAAAACCATATTTCTAATTCATGGTAAAATATGTAAAATCTCATGTCAATGTAATTCAACAAAAATACCGGGCACAAGATTGAAAAGATAATTTTGTTCTAAGCACCACATACCTAAAAATGGAAGATGACTATGAACTTCCAACTCTGGAACTTTATTCATGAAAATAAAGGGTGCTTCTCAAAGCCCTTAACATGATTAACTTGAATCCCAAATCAATTTGAAATTTCTACGGTTCAATCAAGAGACATAGAAGGATGAAATTTGGAGTAGTAGGGTTGGGGTTTGAGCTTTAGGAAATTTTTGAGAAAAATGAGCTATTGAATGCTCTTAATGGACTTAAATTCATGGTTTACCCAGATGGATTGGAGTGGAAATGACCAAAATACCCTTAAAAATCAAATAATGTAAAATCTGTCATTTGGTGGACTGTTTTGATAGGCTAAAGTAGATCGACCATAACTCTTTTCTCCGATGGACAAATTGGATGAAACCAATTTCACTGGAAAGAGGACTTTTAGAGCTTTCTGTTGATATATAGTATCTCACCCAGATCATTATGTACAAGGACTTGTGATAGTTTGAAGTTGACCCTAAAATTCGCCTGGCCTCAGTAATTTTTCCTGCACATTTATTGTTCACCACTATTCACGGTTAGATCAGAATGATCATAACTCATCGCTCGAGTGTCCGTTTTGGATGATCCACATATCGTTGGAGAGATTATTCGATGCTCTACGCGATGACAGGTTGCATATACAGAAATTCCACACAAAAAAATTATTATTCATGATAAAGAATAGAATTTAACATATTTTCATCCGAGATCTTAACGGAGAATTTTTTCGAGGCATCACAACATCTCCCCCTGGAAACATTCATCCTTGAATGTTGATAGGTAGGTGAAGAATACTATGAAAATAATTATATATAGAAAAATCATTTTGCTCAAGTATATACTCCATTCTAGATTTTTTTGGATATCGTAGAAAACACACAAGCCAAGATAAACATAGCAATAAGGATTAAATCAAAAGAGAACGATACCTTTGACATGCTCAGGATTCGTAGGAAAGAGGTGGGGATATTTGGCGCGCATATCCGCTTCGACTTTCCAAGTAGCACTCTCCACGAATTGTTTTTGCCAAAGCACTTTAACCAAAGGAACTTCCTTGTTTCTTAGCCTACGAACTTGAAAGTCAAAAACCTCAACCAGAATTTCTTCATATGAAAGACTATCTTGAATACCCGATCTTTCGGAAGGATCAATCACAACAGAATCACCAATAGACTTCGTTATCCTAGAAACATGGAAAACCGAATGGACGTTAGATAACTCCACGGTCAATTCAACCTTATACGCTACCTTCCTAATGCGATCCATAATCTTATAGGGACCAATGTAATGGGGACTTAGTTTCCCTTTCTTCCCAAATCTCTTCACCCCTTTCATGGGTGAAACTTTCAAGTAAACTAAATCACCAACATCAAATTCAAGGTCTTTCCTTCTTACATCTACGTATGATTTTTGATGACTTTGGGTGGTTTTCAACCTTTTCTGAATTAACTTAACCTTCTCCATGGCCTCGAACACTGCATTCGGTCCAGTCGAGGTAGCCTCACAAAATTTAAACCAACCAATGGGTGATCTACACCTTCTACCATACAAAGCTTCAAATGGGGCCATTCCAATAGTAGCATGAAAACTGTTACTGTAAGCAAACTCGGTTAATTCTAAGTACTTATCCCAACTACCTTTAAAATCAAGAACACAAGACCTCAACATATCTTCTAAAGTCTGAATGGTTCGCTCGGCCTGACCATCTGTTTGCGGATGGAAAGAAGAACTTAAATGAATTTTGGTACTGAGACCCTTCTGGAAAGATTTCCAAAACTTAGAGGTAAACTGAGTACCTCTATCAGAAATAATAGCCAAAGGGATTCCATGAAGTCTAAAGAGTTCTCGAATATATATACTAGCATAATCTTCAGCTGTATACGATGAATGCACAGGAAAGAAATGAGCTGATTTCGTCAGCCGATCTACGACAACCCAAATCGAATCATGATGGCGATGAGAAGGAGGAAAACCAACTATGAAGTCTATATTCACTTCTTCCCACTTCCAAGTAGGAATGCTAAACTCTTGAATCATGCCACTGGACCTTATATGCTCTATTTTAACCTGTTCACACGTGGAACACTTTTCCACTAATTCTGCTATGTTCCTCTTCATACCGTTCCACCAATAGATTTCTCACAAATCATGGCACATCTTGGTAGCACTAGGATGGATGGAGTATCGCGTACCATGAGCTTCCGCCATAATCCTCTGCTTCAAGTTATCAATATCAAGAACACATAATCTTTCTTGGAGTCTCAAAATGCCATCTCCTCCTTGGGAGAAAACCTCCACCTTTTGGTCTATAACTGACTCTTTTAACCTAAACAAGGTAGGATCCCTGTCTTGCTTCTCCTTCACTTTCGAAACTAAAGAGGATTCAGAACCTCTTTGCACTCCTATACTACCCTCAGTATCACCAAACAACCTAACCTCTAATCTATCCAAATGATGTACCTCATGGGCTAACTCCTTCTTACCAATCTCCACATGTACTATGCTACCCATGGACTTCCGACTAAGGGCATCTGCTACTACATTGGCCTTGCCCGGATGATATAGCACGCTTATATCATAATCTTTCAACAGTTCTAACCATCATCTCTACCTAAGATTCAACTCCTTTTAGGTGGATACATACTACAAGCTCTTATGGTCCGTGAAGACGTCGACATGGACACCATACAAATAATGTCTCCAAATTTTCAAAGGAAAAACCATGGCAGCTAATTCAAGGTAATGGGTAGGATAATTCTTGTCGTAAGGCTTTAGCTGCTTGGAAGCATAAGCTATAACCTTGCATTTTTGCATCAATACACAACCCAAACTGACTCTGGAAGCATCGCAATACACCACAAAACCATCAACACCGTAAGGCAAAATCAACACATGGGCTGAAGTGAGTCAAGTCTTCGACTCCTAAAAAACTCTTCTTGCATGATTCAGACCACAGAAAATTTACTTTCTTTTGGGTCAAATGGGTCATAGGAGATGCAATACATGAAAATACTTTAATAAAACGATGATAATAACAAACTAGACCCAAGAAACTTCTGATATCAGAAGGAGAAATAGATCTAGGCCAACTCTTTATAGCCTCTATCTTTTGAGGATTAACTCTAATACCTTCGGAAGAAACAACATGACCTAAGAAAGCTACAGAGTTTAACCAGAACTCACACTTACTGAATTTAGCATACAACCGATGAGTTCGAAGAGTTTCCAACACTATTCGGAGATGATTCGCATGATCACCCTCACTTCGGGAGTAAATAAGAATATCATCAAGGAATACTATTACAAATAAATCTAGATATGGACGGAATACATGGTTCATAAGACCCATAAAAGATGCTGGAGCATTAGTTAACCCAAAAGACATCACTAGAAATTCAAAATGACCATAATGGGTTTGAAAGGCTGTCTTGGGGATATCACATTCCCTAACCTTAAGTTGGTGATAATCGGATCTGAGGTCTATCTTCGAAAAGCAGCTCGCACCTTGCAATTAATCAAATAAATCATCAGTTTGAGGAAGCAGATATTTATTCTTGATAGTAACCTTATTAAGATGCCGGTAATCAATACACATCCGCAAAGAACCATCTTTCTTACTCACAAACAGGATAGGTGCACCCTACGGGGACACACTCGGTCTGATAAAGCTTTTGTCTAAAAGATCTTTCTATTTCTTCTTCAATTCTTTAAGTTCTGCGGGTGCCACGTGATACGGAGGAATGGAAATATGCTGAGTATTGGAAAGAAGGTCAATCCCGAACTCTATCTCTCTATCAAGAGGTACTCCAGCAAGATCTTCTGAAGAGATATAAAGAAACTCATTAACAACATTAATTGACTGAATGGTCGGGGTTTCAGACTTAGTGTCTTTGACCCGAACCAAATGGTGGATGCAACCCTTGGAAATCAACTTCTTAGCTTTGAGATAGGATATAAAATGACCCTTACGAATCACAGAACTCCTGAACCATTTGAGGATAGGTTCATCAGGAAATTGAAACTTGACCACACGAGCACGATAATCAATAGATGCATAGCATGAGTGAAGCCGATCCATACCCAAAATGATATCAAAGTCAACCATATCTTGCTCAATCAAATCAGCATACATAGCCCGATGAAAGACAGTAATGGGACATTTCTTATACACCCGCTTAGCAATGACAGACTCTCCTACTAGAGTAGAAACCAAAATAGGCTCAGAAATTAGTTCAGGATCCATTTCAAAATTTACAGCAACCAGAGGTGTCACATAAGAAAAACTCAAACCAGGGTCCATCAACACATAGATATCAAAATAGAAAACACGAAGCATAATAGTGACAACATCGAGAGAGTCATACTGCTCCTAACTAGGTGGTATAGTATAAAAACTATTCTGGCATTGACCGCCAGCAGTACTAGATGAAGCACCCTGAGGAGGAACTGGACGGGCTGCGGGAGATGGGGCACTGGTAGCCTGACTCTGGGGATAGGCATCATGACTTCGTTGTTTAGCATACGGGCAGTCTATAAGTATGTGGCCCAACTTTCCACAACCAAAATAGCCCCGCTGCCCTATATAACACCCCCCAAAATGGTCTTACCACACTTAGCACACGATGGAGGATGAGGCCGGTTGCTTACAATATCCTGAGATCTGGAAGGTACCGACCTATTCCAGAGCTCCTGCCTACCCCGATATATGGGAGCATTAGCTGAGGAAGGCACAGGTATAAATGGAAATCTCTGCAACTGAGGGAGACTCCCTCCATAGAATCTAGTTTGACCAGACCCCTGTTTCTCTGATCTGACTCTCTTATTCCCTCTTACTCTTTCCCTTTTCCTTATCTTGTTTGATTTAATCTATTGGGCGTGAATCATTAACCTAGGAAGATCAATCTCCCTGTTGATCATAGCAGATATACATTCTTTCACCACATAACTCGACACCCTAGTTAGAAACTTGCTCATACTAGTCCTTGAGTCATCTATCATATTAGGAGCGCACTTCGATACCTGATTAAACTTAAGACAATACTCCTTAACCGACATGGATCCTTGTCTCAAATTTATAAACTCCTCTATCTTAGCTTCCCGTAAGTCAAGAGGAAAGAATCTATCCAAGAAAGCATCTTGGAATAATTGCCAAGTCACCGGAGCGGTATCTTCCGATCTACCCTTATTCCATATCTGTACCCAGTCATAGGCAACATCCTTCAACCGATAAGAAACTAACTCCATACTTTCTTCCGCGGTCATATGCATAATCTGTGTAATTTTCTTCATTTCATCAGCATACATCTGTGGGTCCTCACCTGCTCTCGACCCATAAAACTTTGGCAGATTCATCCACATAAAGTCACGAATTTGTGTTGCTGCCGAATTATTTTCCTACGAAGGTGGGGAATTTTCTTGAGTATTGGTAGTAACTGTCTGGGCTAGTTTCTGAAAAGCTGCCCAAAATTCGGCATGGGATACCGTCTCATGTAATGGATTAACGGGTTGAGGTTGGTTGTTGTTTCTGCGAGATTGATGTGGAGGCATTTTTTGTCATAAGAACGCATGAATTAACAGCGAAAGGAAATAGTCGTAAGCATGATAGACTCTTGTAAAAATAAGCAAACGAATCTACCTAGAATGCCCCGCAGCCTCTTGATCAAAGGTGTGGCGCGCTACACACCGATGCTCAAGACTCTACGCAACGCAGCTTGTCAGATACCCTAGGACTCTTCACAACCTTAGGATCTAATACCAAGTTTGTAACGCCCTAAAATATCATCCCGAGATGCCACACAGTGCCCAAGGCTACAGGTAGCCTCAAGCTAACCCTTTAAACCAAAACACTACCCTTGGGTTCCAACACAACAACATACACGTTACGCTAAGGATATATATATAAGTACATATCAAATCACATTGCACATGGCATAGAATATCGTTAGAGTATACATATATGGAATGTCTATACACAAACCAACCCAACAAGACATAGCCTCTATACAGCAAAATCAATGAGCCATTGGGACAAACCCCCAACTGACTCAACAGACCAAAGGGATCACAAAACAACAGCACCAAAACTAGCAACTTAGTCCTCAAACCATGAGGACTCACCACTGAAGAACGTAGATGTGGCACTAGGATATCACTATCACAACTGCAGCTGAGTACTTGAACCTACATCATGGTAAGAATGTAGCACATAGAGAAATATATGGGTCAGCACAAGATACGTACTGAGTATATGGGGGCACATGCAAAATATAAATAATATCATAAATTTTGTAAAAACGTACATACAGACCATAATGACACACTTGGCTTGAGTGACATTGAATCATGCAACTCATAACATCTTAGATAGGAAATGTAGGAGAAAAACCTCATAAATCATTATAGATCATCATAGGTAACTTGACTTACCACATTAAAACTTAGAGTGACTCGGTATTTCAATAAACATGACTCTTATAGACAGGGGAGTTTCCTATAACCGACAACTCCACATGAGCTACGTGGAATACCAACGTTTGAAACCCCCGTTGGCGGGAGCATCATACTCTTTGCCAGGGAGTATGACCTAAAACCTACAATAATCACAATCGGGCTCTCTGTCCAATAATATCATCATCAAACAACCCTACGGTGGCATATAGGTTTGGGGAAATACCAAATTTCCCTCTCGATGCAAAGTACTACTCCCCGACAAGCTCAAAATGTGTTAGGAAATCCACCACAACATCACAAGGGTCTATCATAAAGACCAAATCAAATCTCTTTCTCATTTATGAAATCAAATCAATTTGTAGATTCCTAACTCAACACATTTTAGCTCAAAATATTTTAATCTTCCTCAACATCAATAAGGTATCAATGCATTGAACCATAACCAACTCGACATTTGGACAAGGATATGAAGACTCAATACATAATATTTTCAACAATTTAACTTATCAAAATCATCCGGAAAATACCAAGACTCATTACAACTTCAATATCAACATTTTTCAAATTACCATCAAACTCTCATTTAAAGGTACTTGAGACATCAACCCATAGTAGGGATATAGAATTTCCAATATCACTTATAAATTCATAATAATAAAATAGTGGAATGATAGTATAAATCAAGGCTTACAAAATTAAATCATCATACTCTCATAATCAAATACTTTTTGGACATAATTTCATCTCAACATCATAGACATATCAGATGACTTAATCCCATAGCTCATGGACAATAATATAAGATATAAAACCATATTTCTAATTCATGGTAAAATATGTAAAATCTCATGTCATTGTAATTCAACAAATATACCAGGCACAAGATCGAAAGGATAATCTTGATCAAAGCCCCACATACCTAAAAATGGAAGATGAATATGAACTTCTGACGTTGGAACTTTATTCACGAAAATAAAAGGTGCTTCTCGAAGCCCTTAACATGATCAACTCGAATCCCAAATCAATTTGAAATTTCTACGGTTCAATCAAGAGATATAGAGTGATGAAATTTAGAGTAGTAGGGTTAGGGTTTGAGCCTTAGGAAATTTTGGAGAAAAATGAGCTATTGAATGCTCTTAATGGACTTAAATTCATGGTTTACCCTGATGGATTGGAGTGGGAATGACCAAAATACCCTTAAAAATCAAATAATGTCAAATCTGTCCTTTGGTGGACTATTTTGATAAGCTAAAGTAGATCGACCATATATCGACCATCAGACTTTTTTCTTCGATGGCCAAATTGGATGAAACCAATTTCATTGGAAAGAGGAATTTTGGAGCTCTTTATTGATATATAGTAGCTCACCCAGATCATTATGTACAAGGAGTTATGATCGTTTGAAGTTGACCCTAAAATTCGCCTGGCCTCAATATTTTTTTCCTGCACATTTAGTGTTCACCACTATTCACGATTAGATCGGAATGATCATAACTCATCGCTCGAGTGTCCATTTTCGATGATCCACATATCATTGGAAAGCTTATTTGATGATTTACGCGATGACAGGTTGCATATCTAGAAATTCCACACAAAAATTATTAATCACAAAAAAAACAAAGTTCAACACATTTTTGTCCGAGATCCTAACAAAATTTTTTTTCGGGGCATCACAATTTCGGAAGAGTTTTTAAGTGTTAATAAATAGAATAATATGGTAAATAGCCTCTCAAGAGAGTTAGAAGCCACGAGACCTTATTAGGATAAGTGGAGAAATATCCAGAATACCCCTACTTAAGTTGCACGAAATCCCGTCACAGGGGTATGAATGACCCTCATGAGACGTACCCTTCAATGCGGTGGTACCCACTACTCGTATCCTAATCCTTAACCATTGGACCCAACACTGTCCAATATAAAAATCATCCTACCCAATTCATATTGACAGTATATGATTTGTACCCTTCACCCGTATCCCTGGTAAGATAGAAATACAGATGTTTTGAACACTGCCCACCATAGGAGTCCTAGGTATAACTCGTAACCTGGATTATGGATCTTGGTAAGCCACTCGTACTCAGATCCAACTTAAGTTATCAAGTCTAAGGTTAAGTAAATAAACCACATGATTTGCATTCCAGGGTCCAAAATCTATCCCACTAACCAACACTGGTCAGCATACTACTGGACTATACCATTTGTACCCCAACATATGACTCATACCCACGAGCCGTATTAGGTCCAGAAAACAGAATTCTAAGCAATTTTCTGAGGTCCAGAAATCACTAAATAAAGCAACCATTAGTGAAAGTCATAATCAACGACCAAGAATCTACACTAATAAATCACAACCCATACATATTTGCACCCTATTTCAACATAATCTCAAGATAAATATTTAGCTATTCATGAAGTTAGGATGAAGAAATATACCAAAAGGTTCATTCAATGAATCCATGGAAATTGAAAGTAAGAAGGTTCTTTAATTTAACTTCAATTTCACTAAACTCAAATTAGAAATTCAAACATAATAGTTTCCTTAAATTAGTAGGGTTTACATAGTCTCCCAATTAAATTCTCAAAGTGATTAATACCAAATAAGATAAGGGTTTTATCCTAATATAGGATTTGGGTCAGATACAAGAAATTACACTAATGCCCCTGGATATAAACTCGTGATGCCGCAATTGCTGCGGCTTGTCCACGATCGTGGCTAGCACAACCGCCATAATATCATCGCGATCGTGGGTACTTGACCCAGCTTTACTTTCCATGATCACGACCCTCAGACCACGAACACGGTAATTGAGGGACAGATCCTCCTCCTACTCCAGCCTTTTGCACTTTCTTTCCCTTTTGATCCCTTTTTAGCTTATTTGATTCCCTTTCTTCTTATCATCTATAGACCTTTAAAATGAGGGAATTAGTTATTTTAAATAGAGAGATTGTCTCATTCATATCAGTAAATCATTGTAGTGTGTACTAATTTGGACGTAAATAAGTGGTAACTTTGCCACTCATCATTGGAATACATTGCTCGTAGATGGTTAGTGGGTTTAGCACTAGCATGTAACTTGAGGATAGGGAATAAAATATTTCTAAGTCAAAACAAACTCAAAACAATGTAAACATCATCATATACATACATAAATAATATGCCGGGATAGAGAACGAGGCTTACCATAAAGTAAAACATTGTCCTAGACTATGTAGCCCAATCGTCATAAATAGGAACCCACGGGCTATATGGGTTTAGCTCACCCTACTAAAAGGTCCCCAGTGCATGTTACCTACACAAACCGAAGGTATTAAGGAAGACAAGGGAATGGCCCGACCCTACGGTAATCCAAGATACAAATATATCAATAGTCTAAACCATGCACGTAGGTCATTAAGTCCAAACCTCACATTGGCAAACATGAGTTTCTAGTAAAGGTATTCTAAGACCCACACCTTCACAACTTAGCTACATAACCCCCCCCCCCATTAAGCCCAATTTAAAATAAGTTTCACAGAACCCATTTATTCACCAATGAACCAACCGTTAAGGCACACCTTGGGTATATTCATACACTTACACTTGCAAGCTTATCTATATGCCATAACAATCACATTAAGGTGGGGGAATGCCTTGAATCCCTTTAGTTTAGCAATTCAAATTTGGGGAATGGCTTGACCCCCTTTGTTTATTAAATCAAATCATAGACAACAAGGCCTTCAAAACCATGTTCATTGATTAATCATTTATGCAATGAAATAACATAGGTGAGTAAGCAAAGCCAAGTATAATTCATAATTCAAAGCCATTTATTCAAACGGGTTAACGGAACACAATTATTCAAAATCAATTCCAATCTCAAAACATCAATTTGGGGGAAACCATGGACCCTTAGTTTATAAACCATTCCCATCTACCCCATAAGTTCAAAGCCATTAATAAAGCATAAACAATGCATAATAAATCATGGAAAAATATTTTAAGAATTTACTATGTCAAAACCCCTAACCACATCAAAATCCACATTCAAAACTATCCAATTAAACCAATTAAATACATGTTTTTCATAAAGTAATAATTGGGGTAGAGTAACATGCATAAATACCAAAATTTATGGAGAGAAATCAACCCTTGAGCCCTTAGATGATCAATTTCTTGGAAACCCTAAGTATTCTGACCTTAGAGAATTTAGTGAGTTTTGATTGTGTTATGGATGAGAAGTAATCCCCGTGAGTGCTTTATGGACATGGGGTCTGAGTAAGGGAAAAGGGAAATTGACCAGAATTCCATTAATAAAAAGACTAAAAATAAACCGCCCAGTTACTATGGGTGACTGTATAACTCGTAGGGTTACCTTACAACTCGTAAGGTCCCACTCTTAATTTGGACAGTGTCCATGATCACTAACACTGACTTGGATTCAATTTATACCATATGACTAGTATGCAGACATTATGACTTGCATGGCTCAGTCGTTCTCAAAGCAAAAAATATGGCATCATTCAGGTTAGGCTATGGAAGACACCATGCGGCTTGTTTTGAGTCTTTACAACTCATAGCCCCTTGTCATATTCATAGAAGAAGCTCCAGCACAACCTATTGGCTAGCTACAATTGGATCCTTAAGTCCCTGAAAGACTCCTTCCGACTCATTTCTAGAGTGGTAGTGTTGGCAGTAAGGATAAAATCTCAGAAATTTTTAGGGACCAAAATTTGGGGTGTTACATTCTTCCCCAAATGGTGTGATATGGCATTTATTATCACGAGTTAACATGAAAAACATCCACACTAACCTTTAAAAAAGATAGAAAACAAAGATGTCAAGGGAACCATAATTTCCTTTAACAAAGTCGAAAAATAATGGTATTACAAAATACACATACCTCATGCACAATTACCCAAATCGAGAAACAAGAACAAATATTGGGACTTAATGTCCTCTTCGGCTTCCTAAGTAACTTTTTCATGATTTTGGTTTATCCATAGAACCTTTACCAAAACCACATCCTTAGTCCGCAATCAACGGACTTGTCGATCTAAGATTTTTATTAAGACTTTCTCATACAACAAGGAATCCAAAACACTAACACTTTCCAGTGGAACGACCAAGGAAGGATTACTCACATGCTTCCTTAACATCAAAACATGAAAAACTGGATGGACAGATCCCAAACTCGAAGGTAAATCCAACTCATAAGCCATATTACCCACTCGCCTAAAAATATGATATAAAGCAATATAATGGGGACTGAACTTCCTATTCTTTGGAAATTACTTCACTCCCTTCATGGGAGATACCTTCAAGAACTTCAAATCATCCATATCAAACTGCAAATACCTTAGCCTTACATTAGCATAAGAATTTTTGTGATTTTTGGTGATCTTAAGAATATCCCGAATAACATTTACCTTTTCCAAAGTTTGGTGAACTATGTCAGGACCGTACAACCTATTCTCACAACCTCAAACCCCCCAATAAGATACCTAGTCCTTCTACCATATAAAGCCTCAAAAGGAGCCATTCCAATACTAGAGTTATAGCTACTAGTATACACAAACTCAATGAGAGTCAAATGATCAACCCAACTACCACCAAAATAGATCACACAAGACCTTATCATATCCTCCAAAGTCTATATCATCCTCTTAGCATTTCCTATTCATCTAAGGGTGGAAAGCAGTGCTAAGGTTCACCTTAATTCCCAAACCTCTCTGAACGGAATGCCAAAAGTGAGATAAAAACTGAGTACCTTGATCTGATATGATAGAAACTAGAGGACCATGCAACTTTACGATCTCCTGAATGAAGATCTAAGCATAATCCTTTGCCGAATTATTTGTCTTTACTAGTGGAAAATAAGCAGACTTGGTCATCCTATCCACAATAACCCAAATTCAATGAAATTAATGCCAAGACTGCAGAAGACCAGTAACAAAATAAATATTAATCACTTCCCATTTCCATTAGGCAACTTAATTTCTTGACAAAAAACACTAGGCCTCAAGTGCTAAACTTTCACGTGTTGACACACCATGCGCATAGCCGCAAAATTGGCCACATACCTCTTCATGTTGTTCCATCAATAGATCTTTTTCATATCATGGTACATCTTCATCGAACTAGGGTAAATAGTGTATCTCAACTCATGAGCTTCAGCCAAGATTCCCTCTTAAAGCGCATCTACATCGGAAACAGATAATTTACCTTGATACTGTAATATACCATCACCAATAATCTAAAAAGCCACACCTTATGGTGACCCATATCATCCTTGACCTGCATCAAAATAGGGTCCAAGACCTGTTTCTCCTTCACCTCAACACTAAGAGAAGACTTTACCCCTATTTGTACAGTCACACCACTATCCTCAGAGTCTAAGAGACGAACTCCAAGATTAGCCAAACGGTCAATATACTTCACCAATCCTCACTTCTTCTCATAAATATGAGACAAACTCACCATGGATAACCTGTTAAGAGCATCAGCAACCATATGTGCTTATGATAATGAAGACTCATGTCGTAGTACTTAAGCAACTCAAGCCATCTCATCTGCCTGAGATTTAGCTCCTTCTGGGTGAACATATACTGCAAACTCTTATGGTCTAAGAAGATGTCAACATGAACCTCATAAAAATAGTGACACCAAATCTTCGAAGCAAATACCACAATGAAAAATTCCAAATGATGTGTCAGATAATTATTCTCGTCCACCTTAACTACCTAGAAACATATGCAACAACCTTACCATGTTGTATCAACACATAACCTAGTCCTACCCAGTATGTACCATAATAAACAATGAACCATAAGTACCCCCGTGCAGAGTCAAAATTAGAGTCAAAGTCAACATATCCTTCAACTTCTCAAAACTACCCTCACAAGCATCAAACCATATAAACTTTACCTTTTTCTAAGTCAACTTGGTCAATGGGGTCACAATGAAAAAGAAACTTTCCACAAACCTTCTATAGTAACCAGTTAAATCAAAGAAGCTCTGAATATCATTTGGAGTTGTGGGTCTAGGTCACTTTTTAACTACCATAACTTTTTGTGTATCCACCATGATCCCTTCACTACAAATAATATGGCCCAGATAGGTCACAACATTCAACCAGAATTCATACTTTGAGAATTTTGCATACAATCACTGATCCTCAAGGGTCTGCAACACTACGCGGAGGTGACCAGCATAATCTACTTCACTCTTAGAATACACCAAAATATCATCAATAAACATAATTATGAACAAAGCCAAGAACTGATAGAATACCTAATTCATAAAATTCATGAATACTACTGGGGAATTAGTCAAACCAAAAGACATTACTAAAAATCAAAAAGACCATACCAGGTTCGAGAAGCAGTCTTTGGGATATCCACCTCCCTAATATTCAACTGATAGTTCCCGGATTGAAGATCAATCTTAGAAAGTATTTAGCACCCTGAAGCTGGTCAAAGAGGTCATCAATCCTAGAAATTGGATACTTATTTCTCTCAGTCACTCTATTAAATTAGCAATATTCTATGCACATCCATAGGTAGATATACTTCTTAAGCACAAAGAGACATGACCTAAACTAGGGCCTTGTCTTAATGGGCATCCCAAGTCCAACTAGGATCGGAGAGCACCCCTATTACCTAACCCAATTGCCAAAACCATACCCTAAGTTTGATGAATTCCTAACATAAAACAAGATGGCGTATTTGTGCTAATCCAGACTCTGGGATAGGGCCACAATCATGACCAACCCAAGTAAGTCCAACTATCTAATACCAACCAACAACCATAACTAAATTGATATAGTAACTAAGTTCCTATCTATAACATAACATAAAAGGACGAAACAATCATAAATTCAGTCAAACGGTATAATCCCCAATACCAATTCCAATAATAAGGCAGATACTAATACTGACATCGCTAATTATAACCCATAGTAGTTCCAAAAAGCCTCTATCCAAAAGAAACGCAATATCCCAATTGGGACATGCCCCCAACCATAGCAAAAACCAATGTCTATGAAATGACTAGAGTATGTAAAGACATACATGATATAAAATGGAGCCTTTGAAAATATAGAAGCTCACTACTTCAATCCAACAAAGCTAATCCCGAATCTAATCAGTAAGTTGGAAGAGTAGAATGGCTGATTCTTGCATCGCGTGAGGATATAACCTCTCGAAGATGAGTTAGCGGGTGACTGCTAGAAAGTACTCAAGATAAGGATAAAATAATGCCAACCTTTAAAATCAAGTAAACAAACCATATACATTAAAAATGATACATATACATATATAACCATGCTAGGAAAAAGAATTGGGCTTAGCATGATATTAAAACCATTAACTTGGGTATGTATAGCTTAACCATCCTAGAACTACCTATGGGCTAATGGGTTTAGTAACCCCCTAAACGGTCCCCAATGTGTGTAGCTGAATGAAATGGAGAAACCATAGGAGTAGGGCAATCTCGAGTACCTTTCATTCTCTATGATACATATGTACAAGTGTACTTAAAAGATACCTGTGTACCCTGTAAGTGTCATATATGGTCATCATGACCAATCCTCATGTTGGCAAATATTAGTTTCGATGTTCATCCATTAGACTCACACCTTCATGGTTAGGTATCACACCCCGCCATAATTGCCCAATTTAAAACCATTACAACACAACCAAACCACCATTCCATTTATTATTAACCTAGGCTATAAATAGTGGTATCATCATACTGACTATAGCTTACAAGCAATGTCCTTATCTAATCATTTAAATTTAAGGGATTCCCATGTACCCATAGATTACATTATCAAGTTGACTTGGGAGAGTCCCATGTATCCTATAAGTGTTTCATTATTAAGTTTACTTGGGGGATTTCCTTGTACCCCATAAAGATATTCAATTACCCATAACCATGACCACCAAACCTTACCATTTAACCATTCTAAACCATTTACACCATGTAGGGTTCCATTACCAAGTTAAAACATGTAATAGTTCCACTAAAAGTCCAACATTATAGTAAAAGCATTTTCATATGCATTTTATCAAACATGTTGAGGACATAGAGTTTCCAAAGCCAAAACCATGTACCAACTAGCCATTATCATGGAACTAAATATTTGAACCACCATAATAATATGAAAATTAAAAGTAGAAGACATGGGAAAACCATAACCAATCATTACAACCAAAAGCCCCAATATATATTAGAAAACCCAAAACCATAAAACATTTATGCCATGAAAACAATTCGTAAAGCATGCCTTTAGTTGGAACTAACAACGAGGGAAAAGTATCTTTCCTTAGATTGAGAAGAACATGAGAAGAAATCACCCTTATGAGCCTCAATTGACCACCTTGAAGAAAACCTATCTCTTGCTTAACCAAAGAGCCTTAAGAGATATTGAGAGAGTTTAGAGTGTTTGATTGATTGCAAATAGGTTACTGAAGACCCAAAAATCTATTTTAAGTCATGGGGTACTAAGGAGTTATAAGGGGAAATATCCAAAATAACCTCAATTTAAACTGTATAAATTTCCCGTAGGAGGGTGCGAACACTCCCCCATCTATACCTTAGGGTACGAGTGGTACCCATCACTCATACACCAAGAAGAATCTTAACCCCTACATCGACCAACTTATGACTCTAAAGTCCTGCTTATACCCAATCATATGACTGGTACCCATAAATCGTACCCTAGGTAGAATCAAGAGTGGTTGACATTTTCCAACATACGAGTTGGATTATACTATTCGTACCCTATCTCATGAGCTATGGTGAGCCACTGGTATATAGATCAAAATTAGGTTACCAAGTTTTAGATTAATTGAAGAAAAATCCAACCTTACAACCCGTTGCTTACCATAAGACTCGTACCCACCCAAATAGTACTCATTTTAGAAACTCAACCACCCAATGCCATCCATCAGTGGATAACATATGTCTAGACCATATTACCCAAACCATATAATATGACTAGTACCCCAACTCGTATGATGTCTAGAAGCCAAAATGATAGACAAAGTAGTACAAGCATGAGTTACACCCCAACATCACCATTAAAACCTTTAACTAAGTTAGAAAACAAAGATGTAAGGAATTTAACTTTACTTTAACCAAGCTAGAAGATAAAGATGTGATCAAGAACACATACCTTCCGCATGAATATTTAGAGATGAAAACAAATATGGATACTTGCACTTTCTGTCCTCTTTTGCTTCTCATATAGCTTTTCCCCCCTTGTGGTTCCACCATAAAACCTTAACCAAAGCTATTTCCTTAGTCTATAACTAATGAACTAGCTAATCAAAGATCTCAATCGGGATGTCTTAATAAGATAGAGAATCCGAGATACCAAATCCATCAAAGGGAACAACCGATGAAGGATCACCTATACATTTTCTCAATATGAAGACATGGAAAATAGGATAATGGAGCTCAAACAAGAAGGAAAATCCAATTCATATGCCATATTACCAACCCTCTACAAAACCACATAAGGACCAATATACCAGGGAATGAGCTTCCCTTTCTTCCTAGACTAGATTACACCCTTCGTGGGAGATACCTTTAGGAACATCCAATCTGAAAACTCAAACACTAAGTCCCTATGCCTTACACCCGCATAGGACTTTTGGCAACTTTAGGCAGCCTTAAGCCCATCCTGAATCACCTTCACCTTCTTTATAGCCTGATAACCTAAATCTGAGCCAAGCATATCAGCCTTCCCAAGCTCAAAACACCTAATAGGATATCTATACCTCCTACCATACAATACCTTGAAAAGACCCATTCCAATGCTAGAATGGTAGCTATTATTTTAAGTAAACTCTACAAGAGGTAGATGATTAATCCAATTACCTCTATAACCAATCAAACATGTATAAAGCATGTCTTTAAATATGTAAATAGTCTTCTCTTCTATCCTATCCATCTGTGGGTGAAAAGTAGTACTGAGACAAACCTTAGTACCTAACCCTTTCTGAAATGATCACCAAAAGTGAGATAAAAACTTCACACCATGATCAAAGATAATTAAAATAAGTATACCATGCGTCTTAACAATATCATAAAGATACAACCTCTCATAATCCGGGGGTCGAAGCCTAAGAATTTTAAATCAATCGAGACATCAGGATACTGAATAACCCGTACATAATCTGTCTAGAGCATGGGAAATCTATTTTCATATAAGTTGCATATGCCTTTACTCATATATGGTTATACTTATCATACCCCTTCATATCTATCCCAAAAAATCACAAATCCAAAGGGTTATTCAGCATCAGGCCTCTGGGGGACTGATGGCCTCAAGGGGGTTGATGATGCTGGTGGCAAATCAAATGGTCTAGCCATTTTGGTTTGATCTGATTGGTTGTTGTTGACTGAGATTTTTCCCAGTGTTGTGGGTCTCATTATGGCCGTGTAAAAATTCTCTTGTTAGGAAATCGGGAAGGGAATTATTTTCTCCTTTAATAAACTCTATTTGAAAATCAAAGCTAGATAGGAGAGCTTGCCATCTAGCAAATATCTATTTTGAAACTAGATTTTTTACATCCTTCTGTAAAATTTCTTTGGCTGATTCACAATCAACACATAGTAAAAATTCTTTATTGACAAGATCATCTTGAAATTTTGTGATACATAGCACTATAGATAAAATTTCCTTTTTAATAGTGCTGTAATTTTTTTGTGCAGTGTTCCATATTCCGGATGTGAACCTGACTAATTGTTTGGGAGAACTATCATCAACCTTTTGTTTTAAGATACCCCCATACCCTATATCTGAAGAATCAGTTTCAACTATCGTGAAGGCTTCGGGGTTAGGAATTCCTAAGCAAAGAAGGTTCTAGACTAATTCTTTAATCTTAATGATAGCATTGGTTTGATCAGAACTCCAAGGAACTGGGGTTTTCTTAAGTCTTTTATAAAGAGGTTCACAGACCTGCCTAATATTAGGAATGAAATCCGCAACATAATTAAGACTTACTAGAAACCTTTGGAGCTGAGTCTTATCAATAATTTTATTAGGGAATTTGGAGGAGAACTCAATGGCTTTACAAATAGGTTTATAGATACCTTGATAAAGATCATGCCCTAAGAATCTTATAGATTTTTGGAAGAGCTTCATTTTCTTGGCACTAACGACCAAACCATTAAATTTAACAATTTTGAAGAAAGTGTTTAAATGTTTAAAATGGGAATCAATGTTCTCCAAAAAAATAAGCACATCAT